>NW_027649780.1:3115345-3425103 GCF_965287045.1 Carcharhinus amblyrhynchos | reverse complement strand
TGACTAACGTTTTCCCGTGCTGTAGATAGGGAACATTCACTACCGCGACGAATAGTGGGTAAAGTGTACGCCATTAACACTATTCATTTGTGAAAAGTGAGTTTTTTTTGCTACTATGTGAAAATTAGGGATGGGCTCCAGTCAATAAAATCAGGAATCAAATTATACTGTGTTTCTCTGTCTCCATAGATGCTGTCAAACCTAATGAGTATTTCCAACATTTTCTCTTATCATTTCAGATTTCCATCAGCTCCAATGTTTTGATTTTGCTTAAATCGCAAACAGAACGGAGTCTAGAAACAAACAGACCATTTAAAGCTGTGTTTCAAGTGTAGAAAAAGTAGTTCTGTTGGGGGATTTTCATTAAATTTACATATAGAAATTTTTCAAATTAGTAACTGGAAAATGGACATTACTAGAACCACCAGAAATTGGCTAAACCTCCTTTGACAGCACCTTACAAAACCACAAATTTCTCCACCAACAACATGGATAAAGGCAGTTGGTGCATGAAATCCCCACTACCTGCATTTACTCATCAAAATCACACACCACTCTGACTGTGCCTTCACTATCACTCGAGCAAAAGCCTAAAACTTATTTCCTAGCAATACAGCACAGTGGTTAGCACTACTCGTAGCACAGTGGAACAGGGCAAGCACAGTGGTTAGCACTGCTCATAGCACTATAGAGCTTGGTTCGATTCTGGCTTTGAGTGATTATTTGTATGCAGTTTGCACATTCTCCCCGTGACTGCATGGGTTTCCTTCGGGTGCTCCAGTTTTCTCCCACACCCCAAAGGTATGCAGGTTAAGTGGATTGGCCATGCTAAATTGCCCCTTAAATGCAGGATACAGTTACCTCAGGATTACAAGTTGTTTTGAGATTGAAAGTGACATTTGGAGGTGATAGTTTTCCTGTGTCCTTTGAGTTGGTGGAGGTTTTGGTTATGCAGGTTGTGTCAAAGTTTTTGTCCAGTTCTAGATGTATAAAGTCCTTCTCATTCATTCCCTCCTGATTTCATCTCTATCTTTCTCCTCCATTAAGGCTGAATTCTTGTGTAGATCTGGACTGGGTGGCAGGTTTCCTGCAATGAAGGACATTAACTTGGGTTTTTCATGACATTCCAGCAACTTCCATGCTCACTTCTTCCTTGTGCCTGCTCCACAAATTATCGGATTCATTCAGCTCAGTTTCACAATCTGCCATTAACTTTATCACACTCTTTTTCTCCTCTTTGAATTAATTTTACAGCATATTAGAAGAGAATGATTTGTAGGTGGGAAACTCAGATCAAAAATCACATCAGGATCTGACAGTCACTCAAATCATCGGCTTTTGAACATGGAATCAAAAAGCACCGTTCACAGTGGGGAGAAGGTGTTTTCATGTTCTGTGTGTGGACGAAATTTCAGTCGATCATCAAACCTGTCAAAACACAAGTGTTGTCCCACTGGGGAGAAACCCTGGAAATGTGGAAACTGTGGGAAGGGATTCGATTACCCATCTGAGTTACATATTCATCATCGCAGTCACACTGGGGAGAGGCCATTCACTTGCTCTGTCTGTCAGAAAGGATTCACTAAGTCATCCCACCTTCTAAGACACCGGCGTGTTCACACTGGGGAGAAACCATTCACCTGCTCCGTCTGTGGGAAAGACTTCACAAACTCATCCCACCTCCTGTCACACCATCGAATCCACAGTGAGGAGAGACCTTTCCAATGTTCTGACTGTGAAAAAAACTATAAAAGGAAAAATGATCTGTTGATCCATAAACGCACTCACACCGGGGAGAGACTGTTCCCCTGCTCCGTGTGTGGGAAGAGATTCACTCGTTCATTTGATCTACTGACACACCAACTTATTCATACTGATAAGAGACTGTTTAAATGTCCTGACTGTGAGAAGTACTTTAAAAGCCAGACGGATCTGCTGATGCACCAACTCACTCACACCAGGGAGAGACCCTTCACCTGCCTTTTCTGTGGGAAAGGCTTCACTTGGATGTCCAACCTACTTAATCACCAACGGAGTCACACTGGGGAGAGACCATTCATCTGTTCAGTGTGTGGGAAGGGATTCACTCAGTCCTCCACCCTGCTGACACACCAGCGAGTTCACACTGGGGAGAGGCCATTTCCTTGCTCAGTGTGCGGAAAGAGATTCAGTCGTTCATCCACACAGCTGAGGCACCAGCGAGTTCACAAGTAACTGAAAGGATTGGATTTAGAATCTGCTGTTATTGCTGCTGTTAATCACATCCAGGACTGAACAAACTCTGACAGTTGGACTGTATTACTGCTGATATTAATAAGCATGAAAGCTGGGGTGTACAGTGATGTTGTATGTAAGTGTTGATTAAATCAGCTATGATTCAAACACAGTGTTTTGAACATTTGATTTCTCCAATAATAAGAGGGGAATGATTGATCTCCTGTTTTTGACAGTGCCATTATTTGGGCCTTTTCTTACTCAAGATTATTTCTGTTCTCTGGTTCACCTTCTCCCAGATTAAACTCTGAACTTTCAAGATGATCAGAGGATTAGATAGGGTGGACAGTGAGAGCCTTTTTCCTCAGATGGTGATGGCTAACGCAAGGGGACATAGCTTTAAATTGAGGGGTGATAAATATAGGACAGATATCAGAGGTAGGTTCTTTACTCAGAGGGTAGTAAGGGCGTGGAACGCCCTACCTGCAGGAGTAGTGGATTCACCAACTTTAAGGGCATTCAAATGGTCATTGGATAGACATATGGATAATATTGGAATAGTTTAGGTTAGAGGGTCATTAGATTGTTGCGCCAACCAGTGGAACCATCGAGGGCCAAAGGGCCTGTACTGCGCTGTAATGTTCTATGAATAATATAAATCTATTGAAGACAGTGGGTGCTTGGTTAAACCCATCTGATGTTGGTGTCAATTGCCTTTCGGAAGATTTCCCAGTTTTCTGAAATTCCATCGTGGTTCTGGTGTTGATGTAATGATGGGAGTTTCAGTTCCAATGCTGATGATGTAGGGTCTGTGCTGACAGAAACACAGAATCCTGACAGTGCTGAAGGGTACCATTCAGTCCATTGAGTCTGTACTGGGTCTCTGAAAGAGCATTGTACCCAGTCCTACTTCCCTGCCTTATTCCCGTAACATTGCACATTCTTTTTTTTTTCCAGATAGCAATCTAATTTTCCTTTGAATACCTCGATAGAACCTGCCTCCACCACCTTCTCAGTGAATCTGTTCCAGACTCCGACCAACCTCTGAGTGAAACATTTTTACTCACATTGCTCTTACTTCTTTGCTAAATACTTTGAATCTGTGCCCTAGTTCTTGGTGCCCTCTTGAGTCTGAACAGTTTCTCACTATTTACTCTGTCCATACTCATTGATCAAGCCATTGAACTGAATGGCCTGCTGGACCATTTAAAGACCCACATTGCTGTGGATCTGGAGTCACATGTAGAACATACTGGGAAAGGGCAGCAGATTTCCTTCCCTAAAGGATATTAGTTTTTTTTTAAATAACAATTGGCAATGGTTTCATTAAAAGTTTATTTCCAGATTTTTTTTTGTTACTAAATTCAAATTCCACCAGCTGTCATGGTGGGATTTGAACCCAGGTCCCCAGAACATGACTTTGGATTTCCAGAGTACTTATTCAGTGACAATACCACTTCACCACTGGCTGCCCCTGAGCTCATAAGAAATCTTACACTAGAAGCTTTGGCCTGGATATCTAACTCAGACATTGGTATTTAACACGGTTTTTGCTTCTTCTCTCAGACAGTAAAAGAAAAGAAACTGCAAGCTTGTTCTGTTTGAGTGATCTACTTGTGGGTGTGACAAATTAGAACATAGAACCCTACAATGCAGAAAGAGGCCCTTCGGCCCTTCGCATCTTTGCCAAACACATTCCCACTCAGGCCCTACCCCCAAATCCCCACATATTACTCCCTCGAATACCTCTAACCTATGCATCCCTAGATACTAAGGGCAATTTCTTAGCATGGCCAATCAACCTAACCGCACATCTTTGGACTGTGAGAGGAAACCAGAGTACCCGGAGGAAACCCATGCAGACACGAGGAGAATGTGACCCAAGCCAGGAATCAAACCCAGGACCCTGGAGCTGTGAAGCAGCAGTGCTAACCACTGTGCTGCCCAATTGAACTGTAGTGTTTCACTTTACACCCATCTGGAGTGCCTGTGAACCATCCATTATATAACGATATTGCATAAGAAATCTGTTATTTTCTGGGTCAATTAACCTTCCTGGAATCTTGTTTATTAAAACTCCACCACACGTACTGCATGTGAGAGCCTTTGAAATGCTTTGATCTTTGTAATTGGCACTGTTGATTTTGATGGCTTTCCTGGCATCCAATAGATCCACACCCCACCCCCTACTGATGCAAATCTCCTGAATGCTAAAGAAATTGATAGTTTGGGAAGATTGCAGTGTCAAACTCGTCAGACTCTTTTGACACTTTTTGTGCCCTGTATGTTTTCAAGAAAGTGATGCTAGTGTGCTGTTAAGAAATGTATTTTTTTTAAATGTCCTCTGCAGTTTGTAAGCAGCTTTATTTTATTGTGGCACTGGCTGCCTGCTTAAGTATCCTCTTATTGCTGCTTAAATTTGGTGACTATATGTAAATGGTCTCTGGATTTGGTGTCTCGGTGTAAATGGTCCCTGGATTTGGTGTCTCGGTGTAAATGGTCCCTGGATTTGGTGTCTCGGTGTAAATGGTCCCTGGGTTTCGTGTCACAATATAGGTGATCCCTGGATTTGGTGTCTCAGTGTAAACAGTCCCTGGATTTGGTGTCACAGGGGAGGTGGTCCCTGGATTTGGTGTCACAGGGGAGGTGGTCCCTGGATTTGGTGTCACAGCGGAGGTGCTCCCTGGATTTGGTGTCACAGCGGAGGTGCTCCCTGGATTTGGTGTCACAGCGGAGGTGCTCCCTGGATTTGGTGTCACAGCGGAGGTGCTCCCTGGATTTGGTGTCACAGCGGAGGTGCTCCCTGGATTTGGTGTCACAGCGGAGGTGCTCCCTGGATTTGGTGTCACAGCGGAGGTGCTCCCTGGATTTGGTGTCACAGTGGAGGTGGTCCCTCGATTTGGTGTCTCGGTATAAGTAGTCTCTGGATTTAGTGTCTGAGTGTACGTGGTCCCTAATTTGGTGTCTGTGGTTGGATTTATTACTATTTACTGTGCATTCATGTCACACTGGAAACACTGTGTCCATATCTACTTGTCCATCCCATTTGAAGACCTGTATCAGGAGAATTATAGAATCCCTACAGCGTAGAAGGAAGCCATTCAGCCCACTGAGTCTGCGCTGACTCTGTAAAAGAGCATCTTACCCAGGCCCAGCCCCAGCAAGCCTACACATTTACCCTGCTAATCCTCTAACCTGCACGTCTTTTGACTGTGGGAGGAAGCCAGAGCACTAGGAGAAAACCTCTGCAGACACAGAGGAAAATGTGCAAACTCCACACAGACACTGAGGCAGCAGTGCTAACCACTGTGCCACCCTGTAGAGATGAGCCTTTCTTTAGTTTGAGATTGCTGTGTGTAAAATCTCCCCTTTTAATCCCCTGTAAAGGGAGTTTCCAAAATCCATTCAGGATTTCATCCATTCACAACATTCTCTCCTCCTACTCCAGCTTTGTCACCAGGATAATTCCCCTTCCGTCCACTCGGTAGCTTCCCATTTGGGGTTTGCGTTTACACAACATATTTCCGGAGAATCTCCGTCCACCCACCAGATCCATTGCTCCCGCCATTCCCTCCTTTTACCTATCGTGGATCTGAGAGAGAAGCATCTGTTCATAGTCATGGCTGACTCTGCGGATGCTCCAAATACTGGGCGGAACTGTGCCTGCCCACTGCTCTCGTGTGCTGTGGATAGGGGATATCTCAACCAAGGGGAATGCTGGGTAAAAACACCGCCATTGATGGTCCCAATTAAATGATGACAGAACCCAGAGGAAGATGCAGTTTCAGAGCTCAGTCAATGAGGAACTTTAGAAGCAATTTTTTTCTGGTGGGCTGCTGGAAGTAATAGAATTGGTTTGCTGGATGCTGTCGATCATAAAGAAGCTCTATGAGCTACCTGCACTTGTTATTGGAAGTGAGGATGGAGGTAAGAGGGAATGGGCAGAACATCTCAAAAGCTCCTAACATAGTGCGGATCTCGGTCACTCTGCTAAACACAAAGTTGATTTATTTAACTTTTAACCAGAAGATTAAAAACATACAACTAGCCTGGGGTTTATCATCAGCAGGAGAAATAGACCCCAAGAATATGGTTCATGACTGGCTGTGATTAAAAGTAAAATACAATCAGTAAAGTTTATTTATTAGCTACAAGTAAGACTTACATTAACACTGCAATGAAGTTACTGTGAAATTCCCCTAGTCATCACAGCCTGCCTGTTCAGGTCAATGCACTAACCAGTACATCTTTCAGAATATGAGAGGAAACTGGAGCACCCGCAGGAAACCCACGCAGACACACAGAACGTGAGACTTTATACAGATATTGACCCAATCCAGGAATTGAACCCAGGTCACTGGTGCTGTCAGGTACCAATGCTGCCCGTAGTGTAGTTATTTCTGAAATCACTGGGTCTCAGCAGGTGGGACAAATGAGTGACTCTCTTCCCACATTCAGAGGAAGTGAACATTCTCTCCTCAGTGTCAATGCACTGGTGTACAATGAGATGAGATTACCTGAACTCAGACCAGAATGATCGTCTCTAGTCAGTGTGGATTAGTCGATGGGAAAGCATTTCCCTAGAGCTTTTGTTGCACTTCCCAAGTTCAGTCTCGTCAGTGTGAACTTGCTGGTGCATCAGTAGGTGGGATGAATTCGTGAATCCCTTCCCACTCCATGCAAGTGAACGGCCTCTCCCCAGTGTGAACGTGTTAGTATCTCGGCAGGTTGGATGAATTAATGAATCCCTTTCCACACTCAGGGCAAGTGAATGGTCTCTTCCCAGTATGAATCTGCTGGTGTGTCAACAGAGAGGACAACTGAGCAAATCCCTTCCCACACTCTTTGCAGGTGAATGGCCACTCCCAGTGTGAATCTGCTGGTGGACAGGTGGGGTAAGATGATTGTTTGAACCCAGTCCCACAGTGAGAGCACCTGAACAGTCTCTTGTCAGTGTGAACATGTTGATGGCGCATCAGTTCCCCAAAACTTTTGTAGCACTTCCCACAGTTCATGCATTTAAGAGCTCTCTCCGCATTGTGAACTCGTTGGTGTCTCAACAGATGTGATGAATTAGTGAATCCCTTCCCACATTCAGTGCAAGTGAACGGCCTCTCCCAGTGTGAACGAGCTGGTGTCTCAGCAGTCTGGTTGAATTCGCGAAGCTTTTCCCACACTCGGTGCAGATGCAGTCATAGGTGGACACAGTGGTGAAGAAGGCATTCAACATGCTTTGTTTCATCGGTCAGAACATTGAATACAGGAGTTGGGATGTCTTGTTGAAGTTGTACAAGACATTGGTAAGGCCACACTTGGAATAATGTGTACAGTTCTGGTCACCCTATTATAGAAAGAATATTATTAAACTAGAAAGAGTGCAGAGAAGACTTACTAGGATGCTACCGGGACTTGATGGTTTGAGTTATAAGGAGAGACGAGATAGCCTGGGACTTTTTCCTCTGGAGCGTAGGAGGCTGAGGGGTGATCTTATAGTGGTCTATAAAATAGAGGGGCACAGATCAGCTAGATCGTCAATATCTTTTCCCAAAGGTAGGGGAGTCTAAAACAAGAGAGCATAGGTTTAATGTGAGAGGGGAGAGATACAGAAGTGTGCAGAGGGGCAATATTTTTCGCATGGTGAATGTCTGGAAGAAAGTACCTGAGGTAGTAGTAGAGGCGGTACACTTTTGTCTTTTAAAAAGCATTTGGATAATTTCATGGGTAAGATGGGTACAGAGGGATATGGGCCAAATACAGCCAATTGGGATTAGCTTAGGGATTTTTTTTAAAAAAAGGGCAGCATGGACAACATGGATGGGCCTGTTTCCATGCTGTAAACCTCTATGACTCTATAAATGGCTACACCCCAGTGTGAATGCACTGCTGAGTTCCCAGCATAACTGAGTGACTGAATCCCTTCCCACAGTCCTCACCTTTTGTGGGTGTCCTTGTGTCTCTCCAGGTTCCACAGTCAGATGAAGCCTCATCCACACACAGAAAACACATACGGTTTCTCCCCACTGTGAATGGTGCTTTATCTTTCCACGTTTACGATCCAGTGATTTCAGGTTTTGATAAATTAGGTGACTCCAGCAGTTTCTGATGTGATATTTAGTTTGAGTTTTCAAAAGAGAGAAAAGGGAATGAGAAATAAGCCACAAAAGCAGGCTGTGAAATTGAACTGAACAAATTTGGGCATTTGTGGGGCAGGCACTAAGAAAATGTGACCATGAAAACTGACATTGTTGTGAAAAACTCAACTGGTTCACTGGTATGGGAACCTACCACCTTGTAACGACTTACACCAGGCTCTCCTCTATGGGAGGGGAAGGAAAGGGAGAGAAGTGGAGCGGCATGGGGCGATGGGAGGGAATTTTATTACAAATCAATCAACCACCAACCTCCACCACCTTGGAGGACCAGGGTAGTAAGTGTATGTGAACATCACCCCTCCAGAATTACCTTCAAGTCACACATCGCACTGCCTTATCTGGCATCTGGTACTGGATGCACCGAAATTCCCTCCGTTGAGAGTCATAGAGTTTTACAGCATAGAAAGAAGCCCTTTGGCCCATCATGTCTATGCCAGCCAGCAAGCACCTATCTATTCTAATCCCATTTCCAGTAATTGGTTCATAACCTTGAATGCTATGGTTTCACATGTTCATCTAAATGCTTCTTAAATATTGTGAGGGTTCTTGTCTCTACCACCCTTTCAGACAGTGAGTTCCAGATTCCCACCACCCTCTGAGTGAAAGGTTTGTCCTGCACTCCACTCTAAACCTCCTGCCCCTTAACTTAAATCTATCTCCCTGGTTATTGACCTCTCTACTAAGGGGAAAAGTTCCTTCCAATTTACCTGATCTATGTTCCTCATAATCTTGTACACCTCAGTCAGGTCATCCCTCAGCCTTCACTGTTCTAAGGAAAACAACCTCAGTTTAACCAGCCTCTCTTCATAGCTGAAATGCTCCAGCCCAGGCAACATCTTGGTGAATCTTCTCTGCACCCTCTCTGGTTCAATCACATCCTTCCTATAATCTTCCAAACAGAACTGCACACATGACCCGAGTTGTGACTTAACAGGTATTTTATATAGATCCATCATAACCACTTTATCTTCTTGTCCTGCTGGCTTCAAGGACAATTGGGAATGCTCCCCAATGTCCCTCTGGTCCTCTATATTCCCTGGCCTTGTCATCCTCCTAAGAGTCATCACTTCATACTTTTCAGGGTTAAATTCCATTTGCCACTGTTCTGCCCATCTGACCAGCCCGTCTCTTTTACCCTGTAATCTAAGTTTGTCCTCGCTACTTACCACAATACCAATCACAATCTGATCCATTCTACCACACACCCGTCCCTGCTTTCTGTACCTACATTGTCCTTCCACACTGAACACGGATGCAAAATACTCATTTAATACCTCAAATACATCTTCTGGCTTCACTCCAAGGTTGCCTAATGGGCAACTGATTCCAAACCTACCAACCTACTTACTCTTTCCCTGATTACCTTCTTGCCCTTAAAATATTTATAAAGCATCTTGTGATTTATTTCCTGCTCTGCCTCATCAATAAGACATTGGGACTCAAGAGGGTTGATGCAGTTTGATGGGCAGGTTGTCTCCATTAAGAACAATAGAGGATAGCCCCACCCCCCATTCATTCACAACATTGCCCCTTACAAAGATGGCGATCACCCATGCGCACCACCGGACATTGCCCCCAATAAAGATGGAGGCTGTTAACGCGCGGGCCGATCTCACGGATCTTTGACCCGCTCGACGCAAATGGAGTAACCGGAAAATTTTAGGGGTGGTTTACAGATCGCACAACCTGTTTATGAAGCCTTCCCGTCCACTCGCCGGTTCCATCGTAGCCACCGAGCGGCGATTTTCCGATTACAAATTACGGATCGGAGACAATAAGCGTTGGTCGCCGCCGCCATTGCCCGCACTGCGCATGCTTCAGTCGCCGCCCCTCGATCACTCTGATTGGTTGGAGGACCGGCCCGCCCACGGTCCTCCAGCCCCACCTTCCTCATCCTATTGGCCCTGAGCTGCCGTCAATCACCCTCCCCCGGGGCATTGTGATCTAGCACATGCGTAGTCCGGTCCGGTTGATGAGGCTGGACAATCGGTCCGAATGTGGAGCATGCGCGATTCCTTTGTTCGCCTCGAGAGCGAGAGTCCTTTGTCCCGGAGAAGCGGAGTCAGCGTTAGGCGGTGTCTCGGAGGGTCTGGAAACACTTTGTGGACCTGCAAACCCTTCAGAATCATTGTCAGCTCCCTGGTTTGCAGCTGCGGGGCTTCTCCCTCCCTACCTCCCGGGAACAGACCCAGGTTAACGGCCCCATCCTGGCACAGCCTCTGGAGGATGGTTCACATCAGAGGACGGGGGGGGGGACAGTAAATAAGAGGTTACACTTTGCCCTCAAATCAGTGAGGACTCTGATCTCTGCGAAGGAAGGAAAGCCTGGGAGGTGGGCGGGGAGGATTCACAAACTGGAGGCCCCCCAACAAGCAGCAGCTCCCTGCAAGTGACCAGGAGAGAAAATAATTGATTTTATTTTCACTCTGTACAAAAGAGAACTGAACTCATCCAGAATAGAGTTGGGGGGGGAGGGAGATTTGTTCAGATGCTTCACACTGGGTTTGCCAGGCTGACCAAGTTTCACAAAAAAAATGAAAGAACATCCTTCATGAATCTATAGGAGCAGACGGGCAGTATTGTGTGTGGTGCTACCAGAACTGCGAGGGCAGACAGGGACTGGTTGGCAGGCAGAACAGCTGGAAGAGGGTGCTGCACAGATCCATTTTATAAGTCAAATAGGACCTATATACCATGCAGTGAACTTAAATATGGGATAATATAAGATATGACTTGGTTGGTCACCCTGGAGTTTGGATTCCAGCACAAGGCTGAAGGGTAGTGTGTGGGATGAGGGTTTATTGCTTCGTAGGAACAAGCGAGGAAAGCATGTTCCGTAGCAACTAGAATGTTTTGTTCTGAATTTCTATCCTGTATTGACAGTGATGATGTTTGTAAACTCCTTTCACAGGATATCTGAAATATACAGACACTAAATCAGCCAACCTGGAGAGGCACGAGGACATCTACACCATAGAGAACCCGTGGAAATGTGGGGACTGTGGGAAGGAATTCAGTTCTCCGTCTCAACTGGAGACACATCGGCGAAGTCACACTGGGGAGAAACCGTTCATCTGCACCATGTGTGGAAAGAGGTTTAGTCGAATGTTCAACCTTCGCACTCATCAGCGACTTCACACTGGGGAGCGGCCATTCACCTGCTCTCTGTGTATGAAGGGATTCAGCAGTTCATCTCGCCTGCTGAAACACAAGCGTGGTCACACTGGGGAAAGGCCTTTCACCTGCTCCGTGTGCGCGAAGAGATTCACTAACTCATCCGATCTCCTGACACATCAGCGAGTTCACACTGGGGAGAGGCCGTTCACCTGCTCCATATGTGGGAACAGATTTACTCAGTCACAAAATCTAATGAGACACCAGCGTGTTCACAAGTCTTCTGAAGGTAGATTCCCCAGTTATTGAAGAATTAATCACATCCTAGACTGACCCATGTTCATTCTGATAGCTGTGGGATGTTTCTGCTGCTGTTAATAATCTCTATAACCAGCTGGAGTTAACTGTTCAGGTATTTGTTCTTCAAGTTCAGAGAGACTAATTGATTAGCCAGGGTCTAACTGAAAGACAGAGCAGACTCAAAGGGCTGAATGACCTACTCTGTTTCCTGTGTTGTCCTGTTTCCCCTTCCCCCTTCCCTGGGCTTCTCCCCACTCTCTAACTCTGCTCTAGTGCTGGTTTTGGTGAAGTATCTTCTCCCCAGTTTTCCCATCACTTTCCATTCATCAGTGTGGTATTCGCACTCAAGTTTATTGGGAAGAAGAGGAAACCATTTATCCCCCTCGAGCCTGTTTCCTCATTCACTGGGGTCAGGGCTGATCTGTGACCTAACTCCATTTATCTGGATATTGTTTTAATCCTGACTTCCCCAGTCTGTTACAATGTGATTTTAGAATAATTTTTATTTACATCAGATCTTTAATGTAGGAGAGTGTCCCATGACAATCTCAGAAACAGAACATTACAGCACAGTACGGGCCCTTCAGCCCTCAATGTTGTGCTGAGCTATGTCCAATCCCAAGATCAAGCTATCCCACTCCCTATAATTCTGGAGTGCTCCATGTGCGTATCCAATAACCACTTGAAAGTTCCTAAAGTGTCCGACTCCACTATCACAGCAGGCAGTCCAACCACTCTCTGAGTAAAGAATCTACCTCGGACATCTCTCCTATATCTCCCACCATGAACCTTATAGTTATGCCCCCTAGTAACAGCACAATCAGTCAGAAGCTAACACTGATGCACACTGTAGGAAGGATGAGATTGCACTAGAAAGGGTGCAGAGGAGAGTCACCAGGATGTTGCTTGGGCTGGAGTGTTTCAGCTCTGAAGAGAGGCTGGTTAGGCTGAGATTGTTTTCCTTAGAGCAGAGAAGGCTGAGGGAGTCCTGAGTGAGGTGTTACAAAATCATGAGACACATAGAGTAGCTGAGAGGGAACGTTTCCTCGTTAGTGGTGAAGGGGTTGGTGGGGGGTGGGGTTAATACCAGGGGCGCATAGATTTAGCGGGGAATTGGTCGGAAAAATGGAAAGGTGACTGATTATCTAAATGACTTTGAGGTGCTCCAGTGCAGAGGGATCTGGGTGTCTCGTTCACAAGTCACAGTAAACTAGCATGCAGGTACAGCAGATTATAAAGAAAATAAATGGAATGTTGGCATTTATCGCTAAAGGAATTGATTATAAATGGAAGGAACTATGCAGGGCATTGGTGAGGCTGCACCTGGAGTATTGTACAAAGTTTGGTCCCCTTTTTTGAGGAAAGATGTCGTGGCATTGGAGGCAGTTCAGTGGAGGTTCACTAGACTGATTCCAGAGATGAGGGGTCTCTCGTATAGAGATTGAACAGTTTCGGCCGATACTCTCTGGAATTTAGAAGAATGAGCAGAGATCAAATTCAAGATGATAAAAGGTATGGCTAAAGTAGACCTGGAGCGGATGCTTCCTCTGGTGGGGCATTCTCAGATGAGAGGTCACAGTCTTAGGATAAAGGGCAGCAAATTTAAAACAGAGTTGAGGAGAAACTACTTCCCCCAAAGGGTTGTGAATCTGTGGAATTTGCTAACCGAAAGTGCGGTGGATGCTGGGACAGTGAGTAAATTTAAGGAGGAGTTGGACAAATTTTTAATTGGTAATGGGTTGAAGAATTAGAACATAGAAACACTACAACACAAACAGGCCCTTCAGCCCACAAGTTGTGCCGAACATATCCCTACCTATCTATAACCCTCTATTTTACTAAGTCCCATGTACTTATCCAAAAGTCTCTGAAAAGACCCTATCGAATCCGCCTCCACCACCACTGCCGGCAGCCGATTCTACGCACCCACCACCCTCTGAGTGAAAATCTTACCCCTGGCATCTCTGTACCTACTCCCCAGCATCCTAAACCTGTGTGGCAGCCATTTCGGCCCTGGGAAAAAGCCTCTGAGAATCCACTCGATCAATATCTCCCAACATCTTAGACACCTCTACCAGGTCGCCTCTCATCCTTCGTCTCTCTCTAAGGAGAAAAGACCGAGCTCTCTCAACCTATCCTCATAAGGCATGCCACCCAATCCAGGTAACATCCTTGTCAATCTCCTCTGCACCCTTTCTATGGCTTCCACATCCTTCCTGTAATGAGGCGACCAGAACTGCGCAAGTAATCCAAGAGGGGTCTGACTAGAGTCTTATAAAGCTGCAGCATTATCTCCCGACTCCTAAACTCAATCCCTCGATTGATGGCTTCAGTCTTCCCAATGTGTAAAATATCTGATCATCCAGTACTGGATGCCAGACAAGTCAGGACAGTGTGTTTAAAGTTTTTTTTTAAGTTTAGTTATTTCTGTCACAAGTAGGCTTACATTAACACTGCAATGAAGTTACTGTGAAAATCTGAGAGACTTGAATTTGAACGTAGAGGTGTTCATACACACTTATGATCCTTCCAGGTGCTGGAAGTAGAGGGTTTGGGAGATCGTGTCAAAGCTCCAGCTGAGTTATGGATGTGTAAAATTCCTCTCTTCCCGCCATCACCAGTGCCCCACCCGTTCCCCCCCCCATAACCTCACCTCTTGCATTACTCCTCATTCTCTCCCTCTGTCTTGTATTCTCCTTAAGTAGATACCTGAGTCTGTATAGACCCAGACTGGGTGGTAAGTTCCTTTCCCTGAAGGACATTAGTGAATCAGTTATGTTTTTATGACAATCCAGCACTTTTCATGGTCACTTTTTCTGAGTGTCAGACAAATTACCAGATTCATTCAGCTCAATTTCACAAGCGGCCTTTGTATTTTTGTGGGTTCTCTCTCACTCCTGTTTTTCTGTTTTAAATCAATTTCACAGGGTTTTAGAAGAGGAGGATTTGCAGTCGGGAAACTGAAATCAAACATCACACCAGGAGCTGACGGAGGTGTACAATTTATCGTAACTTGAATATCATTTAATATTAAACACGGAAAGAAGAAGCACTGTTCACAGTGAGGGGACACCATACACGTGTTGTGTGTGTAGACAAGGCTTCAGCCGACCATCTGGCCTGTCGAAACACAAGCAGTCACACTGGGAAAAACCTGTGGAAATGTGGGGATTGTAGGAAAGTGTTTAGTTGTCCATCTGACCTGGAAATTCATCGATGCAGTCACACTGGGGAGAGACAGTTCACTTGCCCTCAGTGTGGGAAGGGATTCACTCAGTCATCCGGTCTATTAAAACACCAGCGAGATCACACTGGGGAGAGACCATTCACATGTTCTGATTGTGGGAAGGGATTCACTCAGTTATCCAATCTGTTAGGACACCAACGTGGTCACACTGGGGAAAGGCCATTCACCTGCTGTGTGTGTGGGAAGGGATTCACTCAGTTTATCCCACCTGATGACACATCAGTGAGTTCGCACTGATGAGAGAGACCATTTACCTCGTCCGACTGTGGGAATGGATTCATTCAGTTATCTAACCTGCCGAAACACCAGTGAATCCACGCGGGGGAGAAACCATCTACCTGCTCTATATGCGGGAAGGGGTTCACTCAGTCGTCCCACCTACTGAAACATCAGCGAGCCCACACTGATGAGAGAGACCTTTTAGATGCCTGAACTGTGAGAAGTGCTTTTTCCCATCCCATCCCATCAGCGGGTTCACTCTGATGAGAGACCGTTTAAATGCCTGGATTGTGGGAAGTGCTTTAAAAGTTCTGGGGAGCCGGTGACACATCAATGTATTCACACTGACGAGAGACCGTTCAGATGCTCTCACTGTGGGACTGGATTCAGGAAATCATCTCAGCTCACTGCACACCAGAGAATTCACACTGGGGAGAGGCTGCCCACCTGCTCTGAGTGTGGGAAGGGATTCAATCATTGGTCCAATCTGCTGAAACACTGGTGTGTGCACGCCAGGGAGAAACCGCTCTCCTGCTCTGTGTGTGGGAGGGGATTCACTCAGTCATCCCATCTGCTGAGACACCAGCGAGGCCACAAGTAACTACAGTGATTGGATATTCTGTTAATCACCTGCAGGTCTGAAGATTATTCACTGCAGTTCAGTCCTGCTGATGTTAATAACCACCAGGTGTAAATATTCTGGATAAGAGACAAATAAATCAGCTTTGTGTTAAACACAGTGTGTTGCGTCTTCTTAATATCACTAATAGAAGTTAATTCCTTTTGAAAGGTCCTCCCCTTCCCCATCTCCACCATCCCCACCCCCAACAAGTGTGAAGAGCTCCATCACAGTTTATTTTCTTACAGGTCAGTAGCTGTCACTCTGAGGGAGCATATTGGAAATGCCAACAGCACCGTTTTTCTCAGTGCCCATCCCCTCCCTTCCCAGCAGCACTGAGCCTTTCCCAGCGTGCATTTCACACTGGCTGCTCACTAATTGGCCACCCGGTCTGAAATCACATTCCAGGGCCGATTGCACCCACTTCCAGGCACTCCTGTGTGAGTGTGCCCGACGGATGAAAAATTCACACCTTCTTGTCAAATTTAACAACAGCATGAGTTTCTGACCACATTTCCACACCCTCACTAATACCAGATATTTCAATCTCCATAATGTCAACAATCTCCACCCCACCCCAGCTCATCTGCTGCCGAAACCCTCACCCTTGCCCATGTTGTCTTTAGACTTGACAATTCCAATTCATTCTTGACCAGCCTCTCACGTTCACCCCACTCCAACGTGGAAACGTGAGATAATCCAAAACTTACTTCATATCTGCTTTCTCACACCAAATCCCATTCATTCATCTCTCTCCTCTGCCCCCTCCCCCACCCCATGTTCACTGACTTGCATAGATTTTAAGTCAAGTCATGCTTTTATATTCACATCCTTCTTTTCAAATTCCTCCATGATCTTATCCCCCCTTATCTCAGTAACCTCCAATTTCACAATTCCCTGAGATCCATTGAATAGAATTATTGAACTCCTACAGTGCAGAGGATGCCATTCAGCTCATCAAGTCTGTACTGACAATAATCCCACCCAGGTCCTGTCCTTGTAACTTTGCATAATCCCCCTGACACTGCGGGGCAATCCCACACAGATCTGTTCCCTGTAACCCCAAGAATTTACTAATCCCACTAACCTACACATTTTGGGACACTAAGGGGTAATTTAGCATGGTCCCCAGATATCTGTACTCTTCTCATTCAGGCCTCTGGAGCATCCCTGGGTTTTAATTATTCCATCATTAGTGGCAGGGCTTACGTGTGAAACTCTGAAATTCCTCCCTAAGCTCTCCATCTCTCTCCTGATTCAAGATCTGTCTCTCCAATCAGGCTTTTGTCTTTCTATCTGAATATTGTGCTCTGTCAAGTCATGCCTTGATTTTATATTCACATCCTTTTTTTCAAATTCCTCCATGATCTTATCCCTCCCTAGCTCAATAATCTCCAGTTTCACAGTTCCCTGCAATCACAGAATAGAATTATTGAACTCCTACAGTGCGGAAGAGGCCATTTGGCCTATCGTGTCTGTACCGACATTCTGTCAAATCTTACCCAGGCCTTCTCCCCCACCCTATCTCTGTTACCCATTTACCACTTCTAATCCATCTAAACTGCACAACTTGGGACCCTGAAGGGCAATTTAGCATAGTCAATTCACCTAACCTGCACATCTTTGGACCGAGGGAGGAAACTGGAGCACCCAGAGGAAACACACACAGCCACGAGGAGATTATTCAAACTGCAGACAGATAGTCACCCAAGGCCAGAATTGAACCCAGGGCCCTGGTGTTGTGAGGAAACACGAAGCACTACTGCTATCTTTTTCATTATGAAACTCATTTGAAATACTTTGCAACCCCAAGTATTTAGTCTGCTAATCCCACCAACATACACATCTTGGGACACTAAGGGGCAATTTAGCATGGTCCCTAGATACCTGTACTCTTCTCATTCAGGGCTCTGGAGCATCCCTGGTTTAATTACTCCATCATCAGTGGCAGGGCCTAGGTGTGAAACTCTGAAACTGTTTTCATTTCCAGATCTCCCAGTAATGGACTTGCTGCCATCTGGATCAAAACTGTTTTCAGCACTAAGTCTCCGCTGTGATGTAATAGTCTCTATGACATCATCACAGCAGGACTGTATGACATCATCAGAGTCCATTATTTCTGAATGATCCACATCAATAACAACAGGAAATACTCATCAAGCTGAGCACATTATCTAGGCTGACACTCCAGTCTGACATTGAGACACTGCTGCACTGGGAACATACACCATCCTTCAGATGGAGCTTGTGCTCTGGCCACAATCTTCCAATCCTCCTTATACAGCAGTGGTGTGAAAGGAGGAAAGCTATGCTGACACAGGGAGAATGTGTAAACTCCACATTGACGTTGGCCCAAGCCAGGAATCAAACCTGGGTCCCTGGCACTGTGAGGCAGAAGTGCTGACAACACTGTACGTTTTCAAGAATATGTTAGATAGTGCTTTTAGGTCTAAAGGAATCAATGGATATTGGGTGGAGGGGAAGGATAAATTCTTTTATCCTTCCAGATTCCCTCCCTTCCTTAAAGTGTGACTCCAGTTGTGGGTCAAACACATTCCTTCACTCCCATTCTACTCAAGCATTCCACTCGCAACAAATCAGCTTAAATGACTTTATTCATCATTGTGAATGTTTGGAAAGAATCATCTTTTCTCAATTGTGGAGAACAGAAAGTCTAGGGGTCGGTTCAGAGATTCCTTCTCCCCAGGTCTGTTCAAACAAGCTGTGTGTATCTGAGTTACATTGATACAGACCCACTCACTCAGTAAGTGATCAGATCTCTCTGAACTGTGACACAAGCTGTTTCTGTCTCAGTTACTTACTATGAATTAGAATTAAATTCAATCCATTTGCTGATCTCCCAGTAATGGACTTGCTGCCATCTGGATCAAAACTGTTTTCAGCACTAAGTCTCCGCTGTGATGTAATAGTCTCTATGACATCATCGCAGCAGGACTGTATGACATAATCAGAGTCCATTATTTCTGAATGATCCACATCAACAACAACAGGAAATACTCATCAAGCTGAGCACATTATCTAGGCTGACACTCCAGTCTGACATTGAGGGACTGCTGCACTCTGACATACACGCACTGTCCTTCACATGGAGCTTGTGGAGGCTCTGGCCACAATCTTCCAATCCTCCTTATAGAGAGTAGTGGTGGCAAAGGACTAAGAGATTGTAAATGTTACATTCCTCTTCGACAATACAGCAATTAGAGAGCAATTAGTTTAACATCAGTAGTGGAGAAAAATGAAGCTGATTATCTGGGACACAATCAACTGACACTTAGCAAATTACAATTGGATCAGCCATGACCTTACTGAATGGTAGAGCAGGCTCGAGGAGACGAGTGGCCTCCTCCTATTCCTAATTTATATGTTTGTTAAAGTGTGGATTATTAATTCCAGCATTTTCTGTTTTTAATATTGAAACTTCCTTGGATCTCTTGGCGGAGAGACGCTCTGGAAGGTACGGGGAGCTGGGACTTGTTCATGAGAGCAACTCAAGGTGTGAGAACTGAAATAACCTAGAGTTAGAAAGGAGAAAAGATCCAATATTAAAACAGTCAGTAACAAGATATCAATTAATCTCCTCTTATCCTGGAGAAGTCAAGGACTTGACACACTGTGTCTGGAACAAAGCTGATTTATTTAACAGACATCAGGATATAAAATTCCAGCTCAGTTACAGAAATATTAATAATTGTAGAAATAAATTGCAATTATCAGAATGAACATGGTTCAGTTCTGGGTGTGATTAACAGTGACAGAAGAATCAAACACATATAGAGGAACAGAGGGTGAATATAAACTATTTCTGCTGGTTTGACAGTCTCACAATAGGTGGCATTGTCTAAAAATTCAAAGCAGGCTCTTCAGGAATGAAAAGACACAGGGCACATGTGACAGAAACAGACCATTGGACACAACCAGTCCAGCTTAGTGTTTCTGCTCCACAGGAGATTCCTCCCATCTTTCCTCATCCCAATCTCTCATTATAATCCTCTAGTCGCCCTTTAAACACTAACACACATTCAGACAAATGAAACAAGAGCAGAAATAGGCCATTCAGCCCCTCAAGTCTACTCCATCATTCAATAAGATCATGTTTGTGAGTTCCACATTCTCCATTTACCCCCAATAATCTCTGATTCTCTTGCCTAAACATTATCTACCTCCACCTTACAAATATTTAGTGACCTCGCTTCCACCGCCTTCAGAGGCAGAATTCTAAAGTCACACAACCCACAGAGAACAAAATAATCAAAATTAAACATTTACATTTAAATACATCTATACTATTCCCTTCACCCACTCTGTTTGGCAGTGAGTTCCACGTTCTTACCATTCTCTGGGTGAAGAAGTTTTTCTAAATCCCCTATTGGATTTCTTGGTGACTATCTTATATTGATGGTCTTTAGTTTTTTTTCCTTCTCTACAAGAGGAAATATTCTCTCTGAACCCTTCCTATCAAAACTTTCCATCATTTTAAACTCAGCTCTAGATTCAGAATATTGATATTTATATTCACCCTCTGGTTAGCATTGTTTCCTCGCAGCACCAGGGCCCTGGGTTCAATTCTGACCTTCGGTGACAATCTGTCTGGAGTTTGAATAATATCCTCGTGACTGTGTGTGTTTCCTCTGGGTGCTCCAGTTTCCTCCCACATTCCAAAGATGTGCAGGTTAGGTGGATTGACCATGCTAAATTGCCCCTCAGTGTCCCAAATCGTGCAGATTAGATGGATTAGATTAGATTAGATTAGAATCATGGATGATAGGGGTGTGGAGGGATATGGTCCAAGTGCAGGTCAGTGAGACTAGGCAAAAAATGGTTTGGCACAGACAAGAAGGGCCAAAAGGCCTGTTTCTGAGCTGTAATTTTCTATGGTTCTATGTCCTAGAAGGGTGACCCCCTAATATTAAAACGGTGCCCCTATTTCTGGAGTCACCCACATCCACCTTGTCAATGTCACACAGGATCTTATAAACTTCAATTAAGTCACCATCAATCTTCTAAACTCCAGTGGAAACAAGCTCAGCCTTTCCAATCTTTCCTCACAAGACAATCTGCTGAATCCAGGCATCAGTCTAGTGAACCTCCTCTGAACTGTCTCCAAATCATTTGCTTCCTTCCTTAAATAAGGACATCAATACTGCACACAGTATTCCAGCTGTGCTCTCTCTGCTGCACTGTGTAAGTGGAACTATATGTGGAGATGCCAGTGTTGGACTGGGGTAAACACAATAAGAAGTCTCACAACACTAAGTTAAAGTCCAACAGGTTTATTTGGTAGTAAACGCCACTAACTTTTGGAACGCTGTTCCTTCGGCAGGTGGGTGGAGAGTTCTGATCACAAACAGGACATATAAAGGCACACACAGGTTACAGAATACTGATTAGAATGTGAGTCTTTGCAGCTAATCTGTTATTCAAGTCTTAAAGGTGCAGACAATGTGAGTGGAGATAGCATTAAGCATAGGTTAAAGAAAGGTGTATTGTCTCCAGACAAGACAGTAGAATCCTTACTTTTATGTTCAATTCTTCTCTCAATAAAAAATGGTGTTCCACCAGCCTTCATGATTACATGCCATACCTGCATATTATCTTTTTGCGACTCATGCACACCCAGATCTCTCCGAGCTTTGGCATTCTGCAGTTGTTCTCCATTTATGTACATCCAAGTAGGTTGGAATATACAAATCAAAATTAAATATTTACATTTAAATACATATACACTATTCCCTTCACCCACTGTCTTTGGCAGTGAATTCCACATTCTTACCATTCTCTGGCTGAATAAGTTTTTTCTAAATTCTCTGTTGGATTTCTTGGTGATTATCTTGTATTGATGGTCTTTAGTCTTTTTCTTCCCCACAAGAGGAAACATTCTCTCTTAACCCTTCCTATCAAAACCTTTCATCCTTTTAAACTCAGCTCCTGATCCAGAATATTGAACCACAGCCCTATTACATCAACAGAAATACAGCCCAAATGTCAGAACTCCCTGTAATAGGAGTTTACAAAAGTCATCACACTCAGCCCAGTGAAATTTGAAACAGACAATTCTCTGGAAGAGCTGGTCCTCCGCTCAGAGTGAATGAGGGGTGAGATAGAGGACCAAGCAGGAACAGCTGATCCAATGGGAAGAAGCTCCATGAAATCCACTTATTGAAAGTGAGGATGGACAGACAGGCGAGAGGGAGGTCACTTAAAATGAATTAACTCGAGTTAAAAATGTTAAAAATCTTGACAACAATACATATCACATAGCTGATTTATTTGACTTTCATCAAAAAAAAACCTTGCGACTGGGTTGATTTCAGAAATATGAGCAGAAACAGATTCTAACAAACATGGGATATGGGGGTAGGGCCTGGCTGGGATTGTGTTCGGTCCAGACTCGATGGGCTGAAGGGCCTCTTTCTGCACTGTAGGGTTTCTATGATTCTATGGTATGACTTACAGCAAAGTCCAATTCCTGTGCTTACTTGTGAACTGGCTGGTGTGTCAGCGAGATGCATGACCGAGTGAATCCCTTCCCACACTCAGAGCAGGTGAACGGCTTCTCCCCAGTGTGAATTCGCTGGTGTGCAGTGAATTGGGATGAGTGTCTGAACGCAGTCACACAGTGCGAGCACCTGAACGGTCTCTCATCAGTATGAACATATTGATGGAACATCAGTTTGTGGGAACTTTTAAAGCACTTCTCACAGTCTGAGCATTTAAAAGCTCTCTCAATACTGTGAGCTTGCTGGTGTCTCAGCAGGTTGGATGGTTGAGTGAATCCCTTCCCACAGTGCGAGCAGATGAATGGCCTCACTCGAGTGTGGACTTGTTGATGACTGAGCAGTTCAGATGACCAAAAGAATCTCTTCCCACACTCGGAGCAGGCAAACAGCTTCTCCCTAATGTGAATCTTCTGGTCTACCATGAGGTGAGATGAATGTTTGAATGCAGTCCCACAATGAGAGTATTTGAATGGTCTCTCGTCAGTGTGAACACACTGATGCGACATCAGTTCCTGGGAACTTTTAAAGCACCTCCCACAGTCTGGGTATTTAAATGGTCTCTTGTCAGTGTGAACACGTTGATGGGATGTCAGCGCCCCAGAACTTTTAAAACACTTCTCACACTCTGGGCATTGAAAGGGTCTTTTGTCATTGTGAATTCGCTGGTGTGCCATCACATGGGATAACTGAGAGAATTTCTTGCCACATGCTGAGCAGGTAACAGGTCTCTTTCCCGTATGAATGTGCTGGTGTGTGAGAAGGGTGAATGACCGAGTGAATCCCTTCCCACATTCGGGACAGCTGAAAGGCCTCTCCCCCAAGTGGCAGTGCCAATGTATTTCCAGCTTGGATGAGTAATTAAATCCCTTCCCACAGTCCCCACATTTCTCCCTGCTGTGAGTGTGTTTGTGTACTGACAGGCCAGATGATCGGTTAAATCCTCATCCACAGACAAAACACATGTACGGTTTCTCCCCACTGTGAACACTGCTTTTTCCTTCCATGTTCAAAGTCCAATGATATTCTGGTTTAGATAAATTGTAAAAAGCCTGACAACACCAGGTTTTAGTCCAACCTATTTATTTGATAATATACTCACAAGCTTTCGGGGTTAGCCCCTTCGTCAGGTGAATGGAGAGTTCTGGCCTCAGACAGAGCATATAAAGCACAGACAGTTTAGAGATTATCTCTAAACTGTAATCTCTAAACTGTCTGTGCTTTATATGCTCTGTCTGAGGCCAGAACTCTCCATTCACCTGACGAAGGGGCTAACCCCGAAAGCTTGTGAGTATATTATCAAATAAATAGGTTGGACTAAAACCTGGTGTTGTCAGACTTTTTACTGTGTTTACGCCAGTCCAACGCCGGCATACCCACATCATGACTACTTTAGATAAATTGGCCAACTCCATCAGACCCTGATGTGATATTTGGTTTCAGTTTCCTAGCTGCAAATCCTCCTCTTCTGACATCCTGTGAAACTGATTTAAAATGGCAAAAAAAGGGGGAGAGAGGAAATCCACAAAAACACGAAAGAACAAACCCATCAGTGTGAATGCAGGATAGAAATTCCCCCCATTCTCTCCTCCTGCTCCAAGAATAGTAAAGCGAGTTAAAGATGATTTCTCATTAACAAATCTATCAGTGTGGGTGCAGAATGGAAATTCCCCCCATTCTCTCCTCCTGCTCCAGGGTCAGTAAAGTGAGTTAAAAATGATTTCTCATTAACAAACCCATTACTGCATTTCCTTCATGAAGCCACATTTGTCCATTCGGGCCTGGCACTGGGAGAAAGCGCTGCAGGTGTTGGGTGTTGAGGCGGTGCCACTAGAATATAGAATCCTACAGTGCAGAAAGAAGCCCATCGACTCCGCACCAAACACAATCCCACCCAGGCCCTAACCCCATATCTCTACACTTTTTACCCACTAACCCACTAAGACGGATGTGGAAGCATTGGTGAGAGTACAGAGGAGATTTACCAGGATGCTGCCTGGTTTGGAGGGTAGATCTTATGAGGACAGGTTGAGGGAGCTGGGGCTTTTCTTTTTAGAGCGAAGGAAGATGAGAGGCAACTTAATAGAGGTTTATAAGATGATGAGGGGGATAGATAGAGTGGACGTGCAGAGACTATTTCCTCGGGTGGATGTAGCTGTTACTAGGGGGCATAACTATAAAATTCATGGTGGGAGATACAGGAGGGATGTCCAAGGTAGATTCTTTACTCAGAGAGTGGCTGGGGTGTGGAATACACTGCCTGCTGTGATAGTGGAGTCGGACACTTTAGGAACTTTCAAGCTGTTATTGGATAGGCACATGGAGCACACCAGAATGAGAGGGAGTGAGATAGCTTGATCTTGGGTTTGGACATAGCTCGGCACAACATTGAGGGTCGAAAGGACTACTGTTCTATGTTCTAATCCCTCTAACCTACGCATCTCAGGACACCAAGGGGCAATTTTTTAAACCATGGCCAATCAACCTAACCTGCACATCTTTGGACTGTGGCAGGAAACCAGAGAAAACCCATGCAGATACGACGGGGATGTGCAAACTCCACACAGTCAGTGACCCGAGCCGGGAATCGAACCCAGGTCC
This sequence comes from Carcharhinus amblyrhynchos, assembly GCF_965287045.1. NCBI lineage: Eukaryota > Metazoa > Chordata > Chondrichthyes > Carcharhiniformes > Carcharhinidae > Carcharhinus > Carcharhinus amblyrhynchos. The sequence goes on along the minus strand of NW_027649780.1, from coordinate 3,400,122 downwards.
CTAGAGCTGTGAAGCAGCAATGCTAACCACTGTGCTACCGTGCCGCCCTAGTTTCTTATTGGGGGTGTTGAGTCCTCCACTGCGTTTGCGGAGCCTCCCCTCCCACCCACTGCCCCTAACGCTGCCTTCACCTGTCCGCCTCCTTCCAGCCTGAAAAGGAGACAAACAAGCGTCTGTCCTAGGATACGAACCGCACGATGCATGCTCAACGTCACAATGCATGCTCAACGTCACAATGCCTGGGGGAGACTGATTGACAGCAGTGCTGAACCAATAGGAAGGGGGGGAGGACTGGAGGACCGAGTTGGTGCGGCTGGTCCTCCAACCAATCGGACTGAATGAGGAGGCGAGACCGGGCTGTGACTGACACATGCGCAGTGCGGGTAATGACAATAGGCCTTTTCACAATTGGTGAGAGTATATGAAAGGTTCGTAGCGAGCGATGGATCTAGCGGGTGGGTGAGAAGAGGTTTTGTAAACATGTTGTGCAAACACAAACTCCGAACAAGAACTTCTCTGACCCCCTTTTTGCACCGAGCGGGGCTGCAGCTGCTCAAGTCCAGCCCATTGTTCAGAATGGACACAACTTGTCCATCAAACTGCATCAACCCTCTGAGTCCCCATGTCTTACTGATGAGGCAGAGCGGTGGCAGAGAAAGAAAGAAACCCTGCTCTCCAGATTCCACTACCTCATGGGACCTCCTGCCCCACGTATCTAGAGACCTGTGGCTCAAATGAAGACCTGTGGCAGAAACTCACCACCCTGAGATGTCCTCCTCGAATCGAGGGAGAGCTGATGATGACGAGAGGCAACGTGCAATAGGGAATTATTGTGGACATCCTGGATCAGGGAGCAGAAGGAGAGAATGTTGCGAATTTCTATCCTGGACTGACAGTGATTGATTTCGTAATCTTCTTTTGCAGGACATTAGAAATGGATTTACGGACAGAAAAATATCACATCAGAATCTTATAGGATAACTCGATTCACCAGGACCCAGATAGTATCACCATTTTAGAGTGTTTAGTCTGTAGAGGATTGTTTGTGAACAGAATTCCCACTCACCTGATGAAGGAGCAATGCTGTGAAAGCTTGTGGCTTATGCTACCAAATAAACCTGTTGAACTTTAACCTGGTGTTGTGAGACTTCTTACAGTACTTACCCCAGTCCAATGCCAGCATCTCCACATCTGAATGAGGTTTCCATAGCTGCCCGTTTTCCAACCATGCTAAGCTGGCTTAACAGCTTTATCTTCCTACAATATCTTCCACAGTCAGGAATTGTTTTTCCTGTACTATTGTCTATTCTCTTCCATTTCTGAGTGTACTTGGACCATCAAGCTCTTCACCATTTTCATTCAATGTAATTATTTCCACTCACACACTGAAACATTAACTGTGTTTCTCTCTCCACAGATACTGTCTGACCTTCTGAGTTATTTCCAGCAATTTTTATTTTTCTTTTGGATTTCCAGCAGCTGCAGTATTTTGCTATTATTTTGTTGCAGGTAATGCTAACGAACCAGGTCCAGAAACACACATGGACCAATTAAGAGTCGTTTGTAACAGGGTGGTTGTTGGTTGTCAAACTTAGTCCTTGGTCTTGAGTGTAGGTCCTTTTTCACTGAGTCCACTATGCGTGCCCTGGATTTCAATGAAAGAAATTATTGTTCATCCAATACTGAATGTCAGACAAGAGTCAGGGTGGTGTGTGAGTTTGACAGGAACTTGGAGGTGATGGTGTACGCATCTGTTATCCTTGACCCTTTAAGTTGTGGCTGTTGAGGATTTTGGGGTTTGGGCAAAGTTCTGATTGAGTTGTAGAAATGTAAAATATTTATTCTTCACCCCTTGCTTCTCCCACTCTGCCCCTTTGTTGTCTTCTCTTTTAGAGGCCAGTGTCTTGTGTAGCTCCAGATTGGGTGGCAGGTTCCTTCCCTGAAGGATATTGGTGAATCAGTTGGATTTCATGACAATCCAGCAGCTTTCATAGTCACTTTTTCCTAGTGCCAGCCCAAAAATTGCCAAGTTCGTTCAGCTTAATTTCACAACCTGCCTTTGTGTTTTTGTGAATTGTCTCTCATTCCCTTTTTTCTATTTTAAATCAATTTCAAAGGGTTTTAGAAGGGGATTTGCAGTAAGGAAACGGAAACCAAACATCACATCAGGTTCTGACAGAGTTGCCTAATTTATTATAACTTGTTTACCATCATAACTTAAATATTGAAGGAAAAAGCACCAATCTCAGTGGAGAGAAGAATCCATCTACATGTTCTATGTGTGGCTTTCATCAGCCATCTAACCTGTCAAAGCATAAATGCAGTCACCACAAGGAGAAGCTGTGGAAATGTGGGGACTGTGGGAAGGGATTTAATTACCCATCTGAGTTGGACAATCACCAATGCGTTACATTGGGAAGAGGCCATTCACCTGCTTTGAATATGGGAGGGGATTTACTTGTTCAGTTTCCCTGCTGCAACACCGACAGGTTCAAACTGATGAGAGATCTTTTAAATGTCCAGACTGTGGGAAGTGTTATAAAAGTTCCTGGGAACTGACTAGCCATCAACATGATCACAGTGACGAGAGACCTTTCAGATGCTCTCACTGTGGGAATGGGTTCAAGACATTATCTATCCTCCCTGTATACCAGCGAATTCATACCGGAAAAAAAAACATTCATCTGCTCCAATTGTGGGAAGGGATTTGCTCACTCATCCACATGAGGAAACATCAGAGAATTCACACTGGAGGGAGACCTTTTAAATGTCCAGACTGTGAGAAGTGCTATAAATGATCCAGGGAATTGATGTTCATCAACGTGTTCACACAGGAGAGGTTCAAGTGCTCTCACTGTGGGACTGGGTTCAGGCGATCATATGATCTGATTGTACAGTTCACACTGGGAGAAACTCTTCAATTGTTCCAAGTGTGGAAAAGGATTCACTCGATTATCCACCCTGCTGGAACACCAACACACCCACAGAGGAGAGAGGCTATTCACATGCTCCAATTGTGGGAAGGGATTCACTTGGTCATTCCACCTACTGACACACCAACATACAACCACATGGGAGAGAGACTATTCATCTGCTCTGAATGTGGAAAGAGATTCACTCAATCACCCCACCTGCTAACACATTGGTGCATTCACTCTGGGAGGAGGCCATTCACCTGCTCTGCGTGTGGGAAAGGATTCACGCAGTCAACCAAGCTGTTATGACACCAGCAAGTTCACAAGTAACTACAGTGATTAGATTTTTCTGTAAATTGTATCTGGGCCAGTTTCTGCTGATGTTAATAGTCGGCAGTGGAGTTCTTCTTCATATTTTGTATTAGTATCAAATAAATCAGTTTTGTGTTAAACACACAGTATGGTACTTCTTTTTAATGTCTCTGACATTAGTTAGTTTCTTTATGAAATGCTTTCCTTCTTCCCTGTCTCCATCATCCTCACTTTCAACAACAGGCATGAGGAGTACTTGAAGCTTCTTTACCACTGAAACAATCTGACCAGCTGCCTCTGCTGTTTCTCTCCCTCTGCTGCTTCCCTCCCTTCCACTAGCGCACTGAGTTAAATTGTCTCTAAAAGTTCCCACTTTTGGAGTCCTATATCTACACTGTTCTCTCCCATCACCCTTCTTGCCAATGGTTGGGACTCTAGGTGGTAGGAGATAGGAAGGAAGGAACATAGAAATATCTAAATGTTGTTTGACACCCACAAGATGACAGAGCTGTTGCATTAGTTCTGCCTTGACTTGGCCCTTTATTAATAATACCACTAGTATGTTTGGTGTGCAGAATTATTGAATTAAACTCTACTCTGTGTGATTAACTCACCACTAGGCTGCGAACATGTTAATTAAATGGGGCAATCAAACTTTCTAAAGGGTTTGAATGTGTCTGAGAACTATCCAGCTGCAAAATTATTTCCATTAAGGTCTTGGATTAATACAGTAGATGTACATTGTTCTGACTCTGCCAGCAGGGCTGTGGAATTAATTGGATAGATTTCTAAAGAGACAGCACGATGAGTTAATTGGGTTACATCTGTGCCATATCATTCACAAAACAATAAATATTCAGTGTCTGTCAAGAGGGAAATAATCACCTGGAATTATCCTATCTGCATCCAGGTCAGTATTCAGTATTTGGAGATAGAAAGGGGAACCAATGACTGTCGGATTGAACCCAGCCAAAATCTGCACCTTCAGGAGAGGAGAAACAGTGTGAAAATTCAGTGTAAAAGTCGCAGCACTTTCTCACTGAAGAGTGGCGTGTAAAATTTGAGAAATCGAATATATCGTTCACAAACGTTGCGTTTATGTTTAAACATTAACACATCGGAATTGAGTATCAGTATTTTCGTTTGCTGACTGGGAGTTCAATGGCTCTGTGATTACCCAGCATTCGCTGCGGTTGTGAAAGTGCCCTAGTCACGCCACAGGCACCGCATTGCGCAGCCGCAGTGTTCCACTGGAGCATGCGCAGTGTCACTTTGCTCGGATCCCTGCGAGTGGGGGAGACTATTTTAGCGGGTGAGAGTTGGTCAGGCCGAGGGAGGAATGAAGCTGGGAGTCGGGATGGGGAGGGAGCGGAGGCTTCACAAACATCCGCTGTAGGCCCCCAAGGCCCGAATATACCCCGCGGGTCCCGTGTTGACAACTGCGGGGCTTTTTGATGGGACCCAGGCCGAGTGCCAAGGCCGCCATCTTGGTTTGGCGGGGAGCGCATGCGTCGACATGTTAGTGACGCAACACGGAGTGGGCGGGGCTTCAGGGTCTTGGTGACCAGGAGAGAAAATTGTTGCCTCTTTGTCCCTATAGTACAGAAGGAGACCATTCAGCCCATCGTGTCTGCACTGACAACAATCCCAAATCTAGAAAGAGAGACAGACCCATTGTATTGGGTTGGATGTTGGTCACTGGCCACCAGTGTTCTCTCCTTTTCCACAGAGAATCATTGAATGATTACAAAACAGGTGGGGATCCATTCAGCCCATCGTACCCATGCTTGGATTTACAACAGCGAATCAGCTGCTCCCATTCCTGGCCCTTCCCTTGTGGTCCAGCATATTTATTTTATCTCCAGAGGTAATGATTCCATTTTCTTTTGTTGGATCAGTTTGAGCTGGAATGGATATGGAGGTGAAACTGCCACGTTTAACACAGAGGGTGTTGGAATCCAGTTGGGCCCAGCAATTTGCAAAGTGAAACTATCAATGGAGGTTAATTTTAGGGGAGATCAGACTGTTAAATGGGTATTGTTTTTGGGTTAATTATTTTTGTTGGTGATTTAATCTAATCAAATCAGATGTTGTAAAATGTTAAGAGGCATCTAGCTGGGTACATGAATAGGGAGGGAATAGAGGGTTAAGGACTGAGTAAGGGCAGAAGATTTCTATTTAGTTTAATTAGGGCATCATGATCTGCACAGGCTTGGTGGGCCAAAGAGCCTGTTCCTGTGCTGTTCTTTGCTTTGTTCTTTGTTGTATTTTTGGGATTTGGGAATCACTAACAATACCAGGAATACCTGGAGCATTGCAGCAAGATCTGACAGAGTCACTCAATTCATCAGGACCTGAATATCATTGGGCTTTGAGTGTGAAAATAGAAATGTTTGTTTTGTCTGTAGGAAAAGGTTTCAAACATCAGTGTGGCTGGAAAAGCACCGAGACACACACACACACATCCATCTGAGAGTGTTCCAGTGAACTGAATGTGGAAAGAGCTTTAACCTGTTGCACAGCCTGAAAAAAACATTACACCATTCACAATGAGAAGAAACTGTACATGTGTTGTGTATGTCGATGAGTCTTCAATTCATCATCCAACCTGAAGAGGCACAAGGACACCGACACCATGGAGAAACCATGGAAATGTGAGGAATGTGGGAAGGGGTACAATTATCCAACCCGGCTGGAATACCATTGACACACCCAAACTGGGGAGAGGCTTTGGAAACGTGAGGATTCTGGTAAAAGATTCGATTCTCAATACCAGCTGGAAAACCACCGACGTATTCACACTGGAGAGAGGCCCTTCACCTGTTCGGTGTGTTGAAAGGGATTTACTCAGTCAGCCTGTCTCTTGTCACACCAGCGATTTCACACTGAGAAGAGGCCCTTCAGCTGTACCGACTGCGGAAAGAGGTTCGGGCATTCATCCCACCTCAGTAAGCAGCAGCGAGTTCATACTAGGGAGAGACTGTTCACCTGCTCCAAGTGTGGGAAGCAATTCACGGTATTCTCGGACCTGCTGAAACACCAGCGAATTCACACCAGGGAAAGTCCATTCTCCTGTTCAGTGCGTGGGAAAGCATTCACTCAGTCAGCCAACCCGGTGGTACACCAGCGAATTCACATTGGGGAGAGGCCATTCAGCTGCACTCACTGTGGAAAGAGGTTAACGTTGTCGTCTGAATTCACTGCACACCAATGAATTCACTGGAGAAAAACCATTCACCTACTCTGTGTGTAGGAAGGGATTCACTCAGTCATCCCACCGCCTGACACACCAGCAAGTTCACACTGAGGAGAAGCCGTTCAGCTGCCCTTCCCATGGAAAGAGGTTCAGGCATTCAGGCAACCTCAAAGCGAGTTCACACCGGGGAGAGGCCGTTCACTTGCTCTGTGTGTGGGGCAAAGGTTTCCATTGACTATCCAGCCTGCTGACAAATCAGTGAGTTCATAAACTCGGCACGGTAGCACAGTGGGTTAGCACTGCTGCTTCACAGCTCCAGGGTCCTGGGTTCGATTCCCGGCTCGGGTCACTGTCTGTGTGGAGTTTGCATGTTCTCCTCGTGTCTGCGTGGGTTTCCTCCGGGTACTCCGGTTTCCTCCCACAGTCCAAAGATGTGCGGGTAGGTTGATTGGCCACGCTAAGAAGTTGCCCCTTAGTGTCCAGGGATGTGAAGGTTTGAGGGATTAGTGGGTATAATATGTAGGGATATGGGGTAGGGCCTGGGTGGGATTGTGAAGGGCCTCTTTCTGCACTGTAGGATTCTATGATTCTATAAACGATCACAAGGACTGGATTCTGCTGATATTGATGCTGCTGTTAATAACATTCAGGACTGACGGTCTGACAATATTTGTTTTGTTTCTACGGATGTTCACTGGCACCCAACAAAACACCACCCTCAAGGTCATACCAAATTCCCACCCCATCTGACTGAAATAAAGGACCGAAAGCTCTCCAGGTTCCCCCGTAAATCTGAGAGGAATGTGACACAGCACCCACAAAGAGAGGGAGATAAACCACAGTTGCAACCAACATCACTGAACGCAACAAAATCAACACATATACGTGGAACAGGTTCCCCGCAATGAACATGAGAGACCTCACAATGGGCACTGATGGAACACAGAATCAACAACACAGCCAAGGGGAAGGAACACAGCAATCCCGCAAACACACTGGGCCTGCACCAGGAAGGGGAACAGGAAGACAATCGTAAGGCAGAACACAGCGGAAGTAGACAGTACAAAAGTTGCCACCACACGGAGATAATAGAAGAAGACGAGGACAACACTAACTAGGGGGATAGTGACAGGGACATACAACAGGGACTTTAATGAACTGGGCAGTGAGGAGGAGGGAAAAAAACCCATTCCTGACCATTCCACCAAACCAAGAACATCCAAACAACCCATTCCATAAAGGGACTGTGAAGAGTGCAGCTCAGGACTGGACGAGCTCAGAATTAATCGCACTTACACCCCTAAAGCAGGGACAAAGTTGCAGTACCTCCTCCCTCCCAAAAAAAAACAAAAACAGAACAAAAAAACTCAAGAAATCCTAAGCAGACCATGAGGCAAAGGCACAGGGACCCCTCCATTAAATAGCAAATGACAAAATGGTACCCAATCCCAGAGCACCGGGGCGACAGGAGGAAAATAACAAACCACTCACCGAAGAGGAACTATTCAGAAAAACAGTTAAGGAACAGTGATAAAGATTAAATGTTAGAGTCAATGTGACAATATCCACTGGACAGAGGCCAACGGTGCAGATGGAGAAGCTTATCCAAAGATCGCAGAGGGACAACCAGCCCAGAGCAGAACACCACTCAGAATAGGTAACATCACCATAAACATCAGCGCAACTTTACAACTAACGGAAACATAAAGAAAGGTTCTAGGGAAAGGACGTTGCTTTATATCCACGGTCAATCCCAAAACCAGCCAACAGAAACAGAACTTAAGGAACTCTTCAAAAGGATAAAACTGATAGATTACTTTGAGGGAATGGACTCAGAGAAAACCCTTTACGAGTAAGGACAGAATGGTCTCGGAGGGAGCGTAGCACAGATTTACTTGCGTAATAACTGAACTTTTGTTGAATTACAAAAACAGAATACAGAAAAGAGTCATCAAATCGCTATTGTACAGAGGAAGCCATTCAGCAGATAAGAACATAAGAAATAGGAGCAGGAGTAGGCCAACTAGCCCTTCGAGCCTGCCCCGCCATTCAATAAGATCATGGTTGATCTGTCGTGGCTCAGTTCCACATTCCCGCCCTCTACCCATAACCCTTAATCCCCTCTCTCATCAAAAACCCATCAACCCGCGTCTTAAAAATATTTAGCGAGGCAGCCTCCACCACTTCAATGGGCAGAGAATTCCAGAGATTCACCACCCTTTGAGTGAAGAAGTTCCTCCTCAACTCTGTTCTAAACCGCCCCCCCTTTATCTTGAGGCTATGCCCCCTAGTCCTACTATCCTTTCTGAGCGGGAAGAGTCTCTCCACCTCTATCCTATCCATCCCATTCATCATCTTATACGTCTCAATGAGATCTCCCCTCATTCTTCTAAACTCTAATGAGTACAAGCCTAATCTATTCAGCCTCTCCTCACAGCTCAACCCCCTCAACTCCGGCATCAGCCTAGTAAACCTCCTCTGCACTCCCTCCAAGGCTAAAATATCCTTGCGTAAGTACGGCGCCCAAAACTGCACACAGTACTCCAGCTGCGGCCTCACCAATGCCCTATACAGCCGCAGCAAGACCTCCCTACTTTTATATTCAATCCCCCTCGCGATGAAGGCCAGCATCCCATTCGCCTTCCTGACCACCTGCTGCACCTGCAAGCTGGGTTTTTGCGACTCATGCACAAGGACCCCGAGGTCCCTCTGCACCGTCGCCTGCTGCAGTTTTTCTCCACGTAAGTAATAATCCTTCCTACCATTATTCCTACCAAAGTGGACCACCTCGCACTTGCCAACATTAAATTCCATTTGCCAGTTCCTGGCCCATTCGCCCAGCCTATCTAGATCCTTCTGTAGACTCTCCCCACCCTCCGCACAATTTGCCTTTCCACCAATTTTGGTGTCATCAGCAAATTTCGACACCCTACACTCGGTTCCCTTCTCCAGATCATCTGTATAAATTGAGCCCATTCCCTCGCTCTATCCCTATTTTTGCAGATTTATTTTCTGCAAGTGGTCCCTCTGTCCCTGCGCCTGCTTTCAAGCTGTGTCATCAATTATATCTCCCCCCAGCCCCAATCCCTTCTGTTGGAATCCATCACCTGACCATGAGGGCTGTAATTCCTGGAGTTTATAATGTTAAGAGATGATCTGATCAAAGCTTTTAATTGGAACTGAATGGGATAGATAGAGAGGAACTATTTCCACTGGTTGGGGGATCTGGGACGAGTGGACACAGTTTGAACATAGAATCAGGTTCCAGCACCTTTCCAGGTGGAGAATTTCAGATCCTGACAATTCTCTGGTGCAGAAACTGCTGAACTCAAGCGTTGAGTTCTGAAGGTTGCAAAGTGTCGAATGGAAAGATGAGCTGCTGTTCCTCAAGCTCCCATTGAGCTTCATTGGAACAGTTCAAGAGGCCAAGGTCAGAGTGGGGTGGAGAATTAAAATGACAAGAGAGCGGAAGTTCGGGGTCTAGTGTCCCCTGAAATCAGTCAAATCTTCAATGGCATCCTGGCAGTATAACATCCAGTTTTTTTCTGAAATGATTAATTGTCTTCACTTCCAGCATCCTCATGGACCGAGAGTCACTCACTGTTTAAAAATTGCCTTTCTCATATTCCGCCACCCCTCCCCCACACCATATCTAGAACATAGAACACTACAGCACAAACAGGCCCTTCGGCCCATAAATTGCGCCGATCATATCCCTACCTACCAGGCCTATCTGTAACCCTCAATCCCATTAAAACCCATGTACTCATCCAAAAGTCTCTTAAAAGACCCCAACTGGGTCTTTTGCCCAACTGGGGAAAAGGCATGGTTAATGAGATAATTCAGCAAAACAAGTATGGTCACACATATTAGTATACAGTGAAAAGTATTGTTTCTTGCGCACTATACAGACAAAGCATACCGTACATAGAGAAGGAAAGGAGAGCGTGCAGAATGTACAGTCATAACTAGGGTGTAGAGAAATATCAACTCAAGATACGGTAGGCCCATTCAAAAAGTCTGACAGCAGCAGGGAAGAAGCTGCTCTTGATTCGGTTGGTACATGATCTCTGACTTTTGTATCTTTTTCTCAACGGAAAAAGGTGGAAGGGAGTAGTTACGGGGTGCGTGGCGTCCTTGATTATGCTTTTCCGAGGCATTGGGAAGTGTAGACGGACTCAGTGGATGGGAGACTGGTTTGTGTGGTGGACTGGGCTTCTTTCATGACCCTTTATAGTTTCCTCAGTTCATGGTCAAAGCAGGAGCCGTACCAAGCCGTGATACATCTGGAAAGGATGCTTTCTATGGTGCATTTATGAATGTTGGTGAGATTTGTCGCGGACATGCCGAACTTCCTTAGCCTTCGGAGAAAGTAGAGGCATTGGTGACTGAGGTGCGATGTCAAAACATGTCTAAAGCCATTTTTTAAAACTTCTTGTATTGGATGTTGACATCACTGACAAGGCCAGATTTATTCTCATCCCTAATTGTCTTGCGGTGAGTGGCTGGCTAGGCATTTCTGACAGGAACTAAAATTCAACCACATTGCTGTGGCTCTAGAGTCACAACATAGGCCAGACCAGGTAAGGTCAGCAGATTCCCTTCCCTACAGGACATTAATGAACCAGATGGGTTTTTATGACAATCAACGATAGTTTCATGGTCATCATTACTAAGACAAGGTTTATGTTTCTAATTTATTAATTGCATTCAAATTCCACCAGCTGCCATGGTGAGATTTGAACCCATGTCCCCAGCACATTAACCTGGGCCTCTGGATTACAAATCCAGTGACATTACTACTACACCCTTTCTCTTCAGTGACCATGCTCAACGTGACTGGTGGGGACAGGCTTAGGCAAAATGGATGGTTCGAGGAAGTGGGAGGAGGTGAGTGAATCAGTCAAGTTTTATGATAATCCAGCAGTTTGCATGGTCACCTTTTCCTTGTGCCGGCCCTGCAAATTACCAGATTCATTCAGCTCAATTTCACAACTTGCCTTTGTGTTTTTGTGGGGTCTCTCTCTCACTCTCTTTTTTTCTGTTTTTAACCAATTTCACAGGATTTCAGAAGGGGAGGATTTGCAGTCAGCAACGCAAACCAAATATCGTACCAGGATCTGACCCATCCGATTTTGAACATGGAAGGAAAAGGCGCCATTCACAGTGGGGAGAAACCCTACACGTGTTGTGTGTATGGAAGAGGCATCAACCAATCATCTGACCTGTCAGAACATAAATACCGTCACCCCGGGGAGAAACCGTGGAAATGTGAGGACTGCGGGAAGGGATTCAGAATCCCATCAGAGCTGGAAAAGCATCGACGCACTCACACCGGGGAGAGACCGTTCTCCTGCTGTACGTGTGGGAAGGAATTTATTATTTCAGCCCATCTGCTAACACACCAGAGAGTTCATACAGACAAGAGACCTTTTAAGTGCTCAGACTGTGGGAAGTGCTATAAAAGTTCTGGGGAACTGATGTCCCATCAACGTGTACACACTGACGAGAGACCATTTAAATGTCCCGACTGTGGGAAGTGCTACAAAAGTTCCGGGGAACTGATGTCGCATCAACGTGTTCACACTGAGGAGAGGCCGTTCAGATGCTCTCACTGCGGGACTGGGTTCAGGCGATCGTCTCAACTCACTGTACACCAGAGAATTCACACCGGGGAGAGGCCGTTCATCTGCTTGGAGTGTGGGAAGGGATTCACTCAGTCAACTGACCTGCTGACACACCAGCGAATCCACACCGGGGAGAGGCCATTCACCTGCTCTGAGTGTGGAAGAGGATTCACTCAGTCGTCTAACCTGCTGGTGCATCAGCGCACTCACACTGGAGAGAGGCCATTCACCTGCTCCCGGTGTGGGAAGGGATTCACTACCTCATCCACTCTGCTGAAACATCAGCAAGTTCATAAGTAACCAAAGCATGTATATCCTGGATTGATTTTACTGCTAGTAATAAACTCTAGCCTAGTTATAGTGGCCAATTTGATAAGTGTCAAATAAATCAGTTTTCTGTCAAATAATGTCTTTTTTTGATGTCTCTGATACAAGTTACTTCTTTTTAAAGGTCTCTCTCTCTCTCCCTTGTCTCCTCCATCCTCACCTCCAACAATAAGTGTGAGGAACTCATAGAGGCAATCTGGTCAGCTTTCACTGGACAACCGTGCCAGACTCTCCCAAAAGATCCTCCTTGTCCAAGTCTTGAACTTGCATCTTTATTTTCTTTCCCATTTCCACTCATGCCCTCTCATGACTCATTTTATCAATGAAACCTCCTGCTCTATTGACTCTATATTCACTAAATTGATTACCCAACTTCCCCGTGTTTCTTGACTTTGTTAACAGTTCTCGGTCTTCAGGTTCCGTCTCCTTCAAATAACAAACCATAACCCTACCATCCTTACAAACTATTGCCCCATCTCCAGCCTCCCTTTAATATCAAAGCAAAATACTGAAGATGCTGGAATCTGAAATAAAAATAGAAAATGCTGGAAAATTGCACAGGTCTGACAACATCCATGGGTGGCACTGCTGCTTCACAGCTCCAGGGACCTGGGTTCGATTCCCAGCTTGGGTCACTGACTGTGTGGAGTTTGCACATTCTCCGCGTGTCTGTGTGGGTTTCGTTCGGGTGCTCCGGTTTCCAAAAATGTGGGGGTTGGGTTGATTGGACATGCTAAAAAAAATTACCCTTAGTGTCCTGAGATGTGTAGGTTAGAGGGATTAGTGGGTAAATATGTCAGGATATGGGGATAGGGCCTGGGTGGGATTGTGGTCAGTGCAGACTTCATGGGCTGAATGGCCTATTTCTGTACTGTAGGTTTTCTATGAGAGAATAGAGCCAACGTTTCGAGTCTGGATGACCCTTTGACGAAGCTCTATTCGCTCTCTACAGATGCTGTCAGACCTGTTCAGATTCTCCAGCATCTTCTGTTTTTATTCCAGCCTCCCTTTTCCTCTCCAAGCTCCTCAGTTCTGGTCCCCACATTACAGGAAGGATGTGGAGGCTTTGGAGAGGGTGCAGAGGAGGTTTACCAGGATGTTGCCTGGTATGCAGGGGAGGTCCTATGAGGAGAGACTGAGGGATTTGGGGTTGTTTTCACTGGAAAGAAGGCGGCTAAGAGGGGATCTTATAGAAACATATAAGATGATTAGAGGTTTAGATAGGGTGGATGGTGATAGCCTGTTTCCTCGGATGGAGAAAGCTAGCACGAGGGGGCATGGCTTTAAATTAAGGGGGGGTAGTTATAGGACGGATGTCAGGGGCAGGTTCTTTACCCAGAGGGTGGTGAGGGACTGGAATGCCCTGCCTGCTGCAGTTGTAAATGCGCCTAGTTTGGGGGCGTTTAAGAGATTGGTGGATAGGTTTATGGACGAAAAGGGATTGGTTTAGATTAGTGGGTCAATGTTTTTTTTAAAAATAAGACTGGTCGGCGCAACATTGTGGGCCGAAGGGCCTGTTCCGCGCTGTAATGTTCTATGTTCTAAATGTCCTGCACCTCCAATTAGGTTTCTGCCCTGTCACAGAACTGAAACACCTCTTAACAAAATTATAAGTGGCATTCCATTGGCGAGGATGGTATGAATGCAATAGATACGGGTCATGATTTCCTACACCGAGTGTTTGTGAATCCTCCCTATTCCACCCCTCCAGCTCCATTCCTCGCTGGCTCTCGGCTCTTCCGAACCCACTGCGCTTTCTGATGAAAGTTCATTGACCCTGAAACATTGCCTCTGTTCCTCTGCAGCCGGGCCCGCATTGCGCATGCTCCGGCCTGGTCCCGCCTTTCATTCACTCTGATTGGTTGGAGGGCAAGCCACGCCCTCTGGTGGCGCTTCCAGTCCATTCCCCTCTTGCTATTGGTCCGGAGCCGCCGTCAATCACCCGATGCATAGGAGCATGCGCAGGTCGGATTCTGGTTGTTGTCCTCACTCTGGGCTGGTAAGCGGCTTGGGAGGAAAGGGAGCCGATGGTTAGGTTGGGATGCTTCATCAACGCCCGATGTAGGCCCGAGGCCCCGAATATAAGGAGCTCCTGGTCCAACTTTGAACCGGCAGCTGCTGCCCGGGCCTCGTCCGACGTCAGGCCCGATTAATGGCACCGTCTTGAGAGCGTCAGGATGCGCATGTGCAGCAGCTTAAGGTGATGCGGGCTCAGTTCCGCCCCCTCATTCACTCTGATTGGTTGGAGGACTGACCGATTTCGCTTGGTCCTCCGGCTCCGTCTCCGCATCCTATTCGTCCGGTACTGCTGTCAATCATCTCGGGTATTATGAGGTGGGCAGGGGGCGGGATTCAGGAACACCCTCTGGGAGGCCCCAACATCCATAAGAAAGAACATAAGAAATAGGAGCAGGAGTAGGCCATCCAGCCCATCGAGCCTGCCCCGCCATTCAATAAAATCATGGCTGATCTGTTGTGGCTCAGTTCCACATTCCCGCCCTCTCCCCATAACCCTTAATCCCCTCTCTTATCAAAAACCCATCAACCCGCGTCTTAAAAATATTTAGCGAGGCAGCCTCCACCACTTCAACGGGCAGAGAATTCCAGAGATTCACCACCCTTTGAGTGAAGAAGTTCCTCCTCAACTCCGTTCTAAACCGCCCCCCCCTTTATCTTGAGGCTGTGCCCCCTAGTCCTACTGTCCTTTCTGAGCGGGAAGAGTCTCTCCACCTCTATCCTATCCATCCCATTCATCATCTTATACGTCTCAATGAGATCTCCCCTCATTCTTCTAAACTCTAACGACTACAAGCCTAGTTTATTCAGCCTCTCCTCATAGCTCAACCCCCTCAACTCCGGTATCAGCCTAGTAAACCTCCTCTGCACACCCTCCAGGGCCAAAATATCCTTGCGTGAGTACGGCGACCAAAACTGCACACAGTACTCCAGCTGCGGCCTCACCAATGCCCTATACAGCCGCAGCAAGACCTCCCTACTTTTATATTCAATCCCCCTCGCTATGAAGGCCAGCATCCCATTTGCCTTCCTGACCACCTGCTGCACCTGCAGGCTGGGTTTTTGCGACTCATGCACAAGGACCCCGAGGTCCCTCTGCACCGTCGCCTGCTGCAGTTTTTCGCCACGTAAGTAATAGTCCTTCCTACCATTATTCCTACCAAAGTGGACCACCTTGCACTTGCCAACATTAAATTCCATTTGCCAGTTCCTGGCCCATTCGCCCAGCCTATCTAGATCCTTCTGCAGAC
Organism: Carcharhinus amblyrhynchos; assembly: GCF_965287045.1. NCBI lineage: Eukaryota > Metazoa > Chordata > Chondrichthyes > Carcharhiniformes > Carcharhinidae > Carcharhinus > Carcharhinus amblyrhynchos. Next base: position 3,384,479 of record NW_027649780.1, on the reverse strand, counting down.
TCTCCACACCCTCCGCGCAATTTGCCGTTCCACCAATCTTGGTGTCATCAGCAAATTTTGACACCATACACTCCGTTCCCTCCTCCAGATCATCTATATAAATGGTAAACAGCTGAGGCCCCAGCACCGACCCCTGGGGCACTCCACTAGTCACCAACCGCCAATCCGAATAGCACCCATTAACCCCCACTCTCTGCCTCCTATTTGACAACCAATCCTCTATCCACGCTAACACCCTACCCCCAACTCCATGCCCCCTTACCTTCTGCAATAACCTCTTGTGAGGCACCTTGTCAAACGCCTTCTGAAAATCTAGAAAGACCACATCCACCGACTCTCCTCTATCCACCGCCCTAGACACATCGTCATAGAACTCCAATAAATTTGTCAGACACGACTTCCCCTTAACGAAACCGTGCTGCGTCTGCTCTATCAAGAAATTCCCCTCAAGATCCCCAACAAGACCCATTGGTTTTATTGTCCATCTACAAGCAGGAGCTGGAGAACTGAACTCATGATGTGGTGATGCAAAATTGGAAGCCAGAGGGTGGTTGTAGAGGGTTGTTTTTCAAACTGGATGCCTGTGACCAGTGGTGTGCCTCAGGGATTATGGAACAGTACAGCATAGTACAGGCCCTTCGGCCCTTGATGTTGTGCCGAGCTTTGTCCGAAACCAAGGTCAAACTATCCAACTCCGTACCATTCTGGTGTGCTCCATGTGCCTATCCAATAACTGCTTGAAAGTTCCTAAAGTGTCCGACTCCACTATCACAGCAGGCAGTCCATTCCACACCCCAACCACTCTCGAGTAAAGATCAGGGCTGGGTCCACTGTCATTTTTCATTTATATTAATGATTTGTATGAGAATATAGGAGGCATGGTTAGTAAGTTTGCAGATGACACCAAGATTGGTAGCATAGTGGACAGTGAAGAATGTTATTTCCAATTGCAATGGGATCTTGATTAATTGGGCCAGTGGGCTGATGAATGGCAGATGGAGTTTAATTTAGATAAATGCAAGGTGATGCATTTCGTCACATTTAACTGAGTAAGTCCTGCCCTGGTTCATGGTAGGGCGTTGGGGAGAGTTACAGAAAAAAAAGAGATCTCGGGGTACATGTTCATAGCTCCTTGAAAGTGGAGTCACAGATGGACAGTGTGCTGAAGAAGGCATTCAGCATGCTTGGTTTCATTGCTCAGAACACTGAATACAGGAGTTGGGACGTCTTGTTGAAGTTGCACAAGATAACGAAAGGTCACACTTGGAGTAGTGTGTACAATTCTGGTCATCCTGTTATACAAAGGATATTATTAAACTAGAAAGAGTGCAGAAAAGATTTACTAGGATGCTACTGGGACTTGATGGTTTGAGTTATAAGGAGAGGCTAGATAGACTGGGACTTTTTTCTCTGGAGCTTAGAAGGCTGAGGGGTGAACTTATAGAGGTCTATAAAATAATGAGGGGCATAGATCAGCTAGATAGTCAATGTCTTTTCCCAAAGGTAGGGGAGTCTAAAATTAGAGGGCACAGGTTTAATGTGAGAGGGGAGAGATATAAAAGGGTCCAGAGGGGCATTTTTTTCACACAGAAGGCGGTGTGTCTGGAACAAGCTGCCAGAAATAGTAGTAGAGACGGGTACAATTTTGTCCTTTAAAAAGCATTTAGACAGTTATGGGTAAGATAGCTCTCGAGGGATATGGGCCAAATGCAGGCAATTGGGATTAGCTTAGGGATTTCAAAAAAAGGGTGGCATGGACAAGTTGGGCCAAAGGGCCTGTTTCCATCCTGTAAACCTCTACGACGGCATTGGACTAAGCACAGTAAGAAGTCTCACAACGCCAGGTTAAGGTCCAACAGGTTTTATTTGGTAGCACAAGCTTTCAGAGTGTCGCTGCTTCCTCAGGTGAGTGAAGAGTTATGTTCACAAAGAGGGCATATCTAGCCACAGACTCAATTTACAAGATAATGATTGGAATGAGAGTCTTTACAGGTACAGACAATGTGAGTGGACAGACAGTTAAGCACAGATTGAATTGTCTCCAGCCAGGATAGTTAGTGAGATTTTGCAAGCCCAGGCGAGTCATGGGGTTTACAGATAGTGTGACACGAACCCAAGATCCTGGTTAAGACCATCCTCATGTGTGTGGAACTTGGCTATCAGTTTACGTCTGGTGATTCTGCATTGTGGTAGGTCATGAAGGCCACCTCGGAGAATGCTTACCTGAAGATCAGAGGCTGAATGTCCATGATCACTGAAGTGTTCCTTGACAGGAAGAGAACACTCCTGCTTGGTGATTGTCAAGTGGTGTTTATTCATCCATTGTCATAGTGTCTGCATGGTCTCGCCAATGTACCATGCCTAGGAACATCCTTTCCTGCGGCATATCAGGTAGACAACATTGGCCAGATGGATGGTGTTCTCATGGGAGTTGATGGCATCCATGTCAGTGATCCAGCAAGACATGCTGGATCACTGGGACACGGTTGTGTGGTGTTGTGGTCACTGTTCTCATGAAAGCTAGATAGTTTGCTGCGGACAATGGTCTGTTTGAGTTTGTGTGGTTGTTTGAAGGCAAGAAGTGGGAGTATGGGGATGGCCTTGCCGAGATGTTCGTCTTCATCGATGACATGTGGCTCCGGAGAAGATGTCATAGCTTCGCTGCTCCGGGGAAGTACTGGAAGACGAAGGGTACTCTGTCCGCTGTGCCCCGTGTTTGTCTTCTGAGGAGGTCGGTACAGTTTTTCGCTGTGGCGCGTCAAAACTGTCCATTTCGACCCATGGGGATGTGGAAATGCCGGCGTTGGACTGGGGTAAACACAGTAAGAAGTTCTGATCACAAACTCTCCACTCACCTGACGAAGGGTCAGAGGCCCGGAAGCTAGTGGCTTTTGCTACCAAATAAACCTGTTGGGCTTTAACCTGGCGTTGTGAGACTTTTTGCTGACTTCAACCCAGACAGAGGAGAGTGAGGGAGAAAACTGGGAGTGGAGGAAAGAAATGGTGGAGATGGTGAGATGGGTTTGGATTTCAGCCCAGGGAGGAGGGAGAGTGTGTAGAACAGGGATCTGCAGATTTCCTTGCAGCTCACTCAATATTTTTTCTGTTTTGAATCATTTCCGCAGGATATTAGAAGGAGAGAGGATTTGCAGTCAGAAATCTCTCAAAAAGCAAACATCATTTCAAGATTTGACAGAGCCGCTCTATTTAGCGTACTCTGACTGTCCTAGGTATCGGAATATGGAACCAAGAAATACAACTAACAAGCGCGAGAAAGCATACACGTGTTCCGTGTGTGGACGAGGTTTCAGCCATTCATCCGGTCTGTCCAGACACAAACGCAGCCACAGCATGGGGAAACCTTGGAAATGTGGGGACTGTGAGAAGCAATTCAATTACCCATCGGAGCTGGAAACCCATCGACGCAGTCACACCGGCGAGAGGCCATTCTCGTGCTCCATGTGCGGGAGGGGATTCACTGCGTTATTCGGCCTCCAGTCACACCAGCGGATTCACACCGAGGAGAAGCCATTCAGCTGCACAGTCTGTGGCAAGAATTTCAGGCAGTCATCGGCCCTCACTGTACACCAGCGAGGTCACACCGGGGAGAGGCCATTCACCTGCACCCTGTGTGGGAAGGGATTCACTTATTCATCTGTATTACTGAAACACCAGCGAATTCACACCGGGGAGAGGCCATTCACCTGCTCCATTTGTGGAAAGGGATTCATTCAGTCATCCCAACTGCTGACACATCAGCGAGTTCACACTGGAGAGAGGCCCTTCACCTGCCCTCTGTGCGGGAAGGGATTCACTCAGTTAGCTAACCTGCTGACACATGAACGAGTGCACAGATGACTTTGGGATTCTCTGCCTGAGAAGGCAGTGGAAGTGGGGGGGCAGTCACTGAATATTTCTAAAGCGTAGTAAGTACATAGATTCATGTTGAGGAATCAAAAAATATAAGGGGCAGATGGGGATGTGGAACTCAACACAAACAGATCAACCACAATCTTATTGAACGGTGGAGCAGGCTTGAGGAGCTGAATGGCTTAATCCTACTCCAATTTTATATATTTGTATGCTCTGCTGACGGCTGTTTATTTAATCAATCACAATTATTTACATACTGGACATTATCAAATTCTAAATTTCTAATTTGACAGATATGGACAAATCAACATATTGGTTCTTGGGCAGAGTCAAATAGATTTTTTCTGTATTTTTAAACAACTGATTATAGTTTCCAGGGCCACTGATATTGCAGCAAATCATCTAGAGGTTTGTACAAATTCAGAAACTTTTTTACAAACATCGCAACATGGTATCAATTTGAACCAAAGACTTTAGCTTTCACTGACTTGGCCTTAACCATTCAGGCAAAGTGCTTGAACACATGAGATATGGAAATTACCTCTGAAGTGATTGTTTCTGTCTCTGATATAAAAACTGAAAACCAGCAAGCTTGGGTATAATTGTTTCTGACATTGAAATTGATAAAGTACATTGATGTGAGCTGCTATTTCAAAGCATTCAAATACTAACAAAAACTAATGGAAAAAAAGCAGTATCGTTCCCTGGGTATTAAAAAGAGTTCTTTGAGGAGAAGTAAACTGAACAGGAACAAAACCAGTGAGCCCAATCACAAATTTGGGATTGATTTGTAATTTCTGGCTCTTTATAATGAGTTGAAGTGAAGAACAAATAAATAAAATATATTAATCACTGGATTTAAATAGTAACGTTTGAATCTATTTTATAAATGAGAATATTGGATTGGACAGTACAGTTTCTCTAGGGCTGATCAGTGAGGTCAGATAGTAAATAAGAGATTGAATGAGAAAATGGATTAGGATTGGAGAAAAAAGATGGGAAAAATCACAGCAGCAAATGGGAATTGAAATAACGCACTGTGGGTCCAATGTAACAGCTCAATCTGGTATTGATGCACATTCTAGTGAAAAGAAATTGTAAATTAGACTAACAAGTTAGACAGCTTCTGATTGATTAATTTACTGATTCTCCATAACATCTACTAGATTGATTCCAGAGTGATTGGTTCTATGGAAAGAGATTGAACAGTTTAGGCCTATACTGTCTGGAATTTAATAAGAACATAAGAAATAGGAGCAGGAGTAGGCCATCTAGCCCTTCGAGCCTGCCCCGCCGTTCAATAAGATCATGGCTGATCTGAAGTGGATCAGCTCCACTTTCCAGCTCTCTCCCCATAACCCTTAATTCCCTTGTCTGTCAAAAACCTACCTATTTAGAATGAAGAGAGATCAAATTGAGGTATAGAAGATAAACGATATGGATAAAGTAGACGTGGAGTGGATGCTTCCTCTTGTGGGACATTTTAGGACAAGAGGTCATAGTCTTAGGAAATAGTCTTTCTGGTTGTTTCACAACTTGGTATATCTCTTGCTCTGCCCAAGACTGCAAGGAAGGTTATGCAAACCAGCCTCCCATCCATTGACTCTGTCTACACTCCCCACGGCCTCAGCAAAGCAGCCAACATAATTAAGGACGCCACACACCCCAGACATTCTCTCTTCCACCTTCTTCCTTCAAGAAAAAGATACAAAAGTCTGAGATCACATACCAACCAAAGAACAGCTTCTTCCCTGCTGCTGTCAGACCCCTGAATGGACTTACCTTACATTAAGTTGATCTTTCTCTGCACCCTCGCTATGACAGTAATACTACATTCGGCACTCTGGTTTCCTTCTCTACAAACGATATGCTTTGTCTGGAGAGTGTGCAAGAAACAATACTTTTCACTGTATGTTAATACATGTGACAATAATAAATCAAACCAAAGTCAAATCAAATAAGGGTAGCAAATTTAAAAGAGTTGAGGAGAAACTACTTGTCCCAAAGGGTTGTGAATCTGTGGAATTCGCTACCCTGAAGTGTGGCAGATACTGGGACACTGAGTAAATTTAAGGAGGAGTTAGACAGATTTTAATGGTAATGGGTTAAAGGATTATGGGGAAAAGGCAGGAAAATGGGGAAGAAGAGCATATCAGCCATGCTGGAATGGCAGAGCAGACTTGATAGGCCGAATGGTCTAATTCTGCTTCTATATCTTATGAACTTATGATAACTATGTGATGAATTATTGTTTTATTTTTATCATTACAATTCAATATTAGACACAATGACTTTTTATTACTAATTATCTGGTGAACCAAACCAATTCTCTATTAATCGGAATCACCCTGACTGACCAGACAGAAAAACAGACGTTAACCTTGTGTCGAGCACTGACTGGAGATTTAATGATCAATCCTGAAGGTGATTTCTCCAAACCTCCCAGGGTTTCCTTCCTTCTTTCTCTCCTCTCTCAATAAGTTAAAACTCAATCTCTTGTCCTGTTTTGATTTCTTGCCCAAGGTAAACCTGAGCTGACATTTGAAAAGGGAACCTTTGTGAGTAGCTTCCAGAGATCAGAGTCCTCATTGATTTGAGGCCAAAGTGTAACCTCTTATTTATTGCCCCTTTCCCCCATCCTCTGATGTGAACCACCCTCCAGTGGCTGAGCCAGGATGGGGCCGTTAACCTGGGCCTGTTCCCGGGAGGAGCCCCGCAGCTGCAAACCAGGGAGCTGACAATGATTCTGAAGCGGCTCCACAAAGTGTTTCCAGACCCGCCCAGCCTCCACCTAACGCCGACTCCGCTTCTCCGGGACGAACCAGCACCAAGGACAGCAATGACACTGCGCATGTTCCACATCACAATGCCCAGGGACTGATTGACGGCAGCTCCGAACCAATAGGAAGAGGGGGCGGGACTGGAGGACCGAGCGGGAGCGGCTGATCCTCCAACCAATCGGAATGAATGAAGGGCAGGACTGGAGGACTACGGAGGAGAGACTGGTCCTCCAACCAATCGGAGTGAATGAGGGGCGGGGCTGAGCCCGATCTCCCTCATTGGCTGAAAGCTGCTTTTGTGTCAAACTCCAGGAGAAAATGACGAGAGGTCATCATTTAAGGGTGAGGGAGGGGAGGTATAATTTGGAGGTGAGAAGAAGGTTCTTTACGCAGAGAGTTGTGGGGGTCTGGAACGCGCTACCGAGTAGGGTGGTGGAGGCAGGAACGTTGGACTCGTTTAAGATGCAGTTAGATAGGCACATGAGTGAAACGAGAATGGAGGGATATGGTAGGGGCTATTAAATAGGGTTAAACCTCGGAGACACCGGAAGGGCAGGCTGTATGATTAATATTTTTTGTCTTTATTCCACAGGTGGAGGTCCACCTCGTGTCAAGCGAGGGGCATGCACACGGCGGGTCGTGCGTGGACTGCTCTTGGAAGTCCAGGAGTGGCCTAGTACTTCATGTCGGTGTGTGTGCTTGATCCTGGACTGGTAGACGGGCGCCGCAACAGCTCAGTGACTAGCACTGCTGGCTGTGCAGACACATGGATTTGGGCCTGTGTCTGTGGGAGTTTGCGCATTCTCCCTGTGGTTGCGTGGGTTTCCTCCGGGCACTCCGGTTTCCTCCCACACCCCAAAGATGTGCTCTTAGGCTAATCGGTTTTTACCAAATTGACACTATTTCTTCCCTGAATCTGACTGAGTAGGGTTCCATTCGTAGACATGCAGGGTAGAATAGGTGTAGGGTGATGCGGCGGCGCGGGCTCGTTGGGCCGAAGGGCCTGTTTCCTGTGCTGGGTTGTTCTTTGTAAAACTGGACCTTTCTGTTTGTGGCTTTAATCAGATGGAGCCCTGTGGGTGTGGAGCAAACAGACCAACATTTGTCGCTGAGATGGGTTCATTCAGCACAGAGAGCAGGGATTATTTCAGGAAATTACACTATATTCCACACCCTATCCTGCCTTCTCCCCTATGTACTCTATGAGTATTGTGTATTGTCTGTATAGCTCGCAAGAAACAAACTTTTCATTGCATAAATTCAATTAAATGTTTGCACTCACCCAGAGAAACGTTTTGAAACTACAAAAGTAAAAATACATCTTGGTATGGCTCCTGCTCTGTCCAAGACCGTAATAAAGTACAAAGGGTTGTGAATGAAGCCCCGTCCCATCATGCAAACCAGCTATTGACTTTGTCTATACTTCCCACTGCCTCAGAAAAGCAGCCAGCATAATCAAGGACCTCACACACCCAAGACATACCCTCTTTCACCAGGAAAAAGATAGAGAAGTCTGAGGACTTATACCAACCATCTCTAGAACAGCTTCTTCCCTGCTGCCATCAGACTTTTGAATGAACCTACCTTGTATTAAGTTCACCTTTCTGTACACCTGATCTATGACTGTAACACTACATTCTACACTCTATCCTTCCCTTCTCTATGTATACTATGCTCTGTCTGTATAGCGTGCAAGCAACAATACCTTTTCACTGTATACTAATAGATGTGACAATAATAAATCAAATAATAGTCTTGAGTCTTCCAATGGGGAATGTAGACAGAGGGAGGCCAAACAGGGAAGACCTAAATCATTCTAATAACTTTATTCAACTTTTCTCAATAGTAAACACACTTACAATAAATTAAGGATTTGTAAATGAACCAGGTTCTAGCAGATAATATTGAAGGTAAGATTAGAACCTGTATACAAACTGAATAGATGAATGATCTGAAAGAATAGACAATGCTCGTTCACATTTCCAAACCATTACCAAAAGAATCAAAGAAAAAGGCATCACTAATTCTTTCAGAAAGACTGGTGTTTCAGTTTATAAAAACAGGAAACGTTGACATGTTACCGTTGAGTTATTAAAAACCTTTTCTAAAACCAAAAAGGTTAAATACACAAAAACTCAGGGTTCTTAACCAGGTCTACTTTCGACCAGACTAATCAGATTAGAATAATTTGCTTGGAACTCTGTCTGATGAATCCTCCCATTGAGTATCCAGTCATCTTGTGGTCTGTAGTGAGCTATGAATTACAGAATTACTATAGAAATAAAAACATTAAACCAAAGTCTCATTGTTTCCTAGTTTCTGAGTTTATTTAAAGAGATGCAAATAATTCTGTAAAAACAGAAAGTGTGTTTAGCTTTTCGGAACAATACAGTACAACAATTTAAAATTAATCTCAGGATTTTTGAAAAGCCCTCTATTCACACAGCAGACACGCACAGCTTCTTGTCGCGTTAGACGTTAAAATGAGTAAGTTCCTTTCCAAACGTAGAGCAGGTGAACAGTCTCAGTCCCCTGTGAACTGCCCCTAGAAGATTGGATGAATGAGCAAATTTAACCTCACACCCCTTCCCCAATGTGAACATCCTGGTGATTCATCAGTTCAATTTATCCATGAATGCTTTCTCATACACACGGTAAATGAATGGCTGTGAAACAGCGGTCAGGATAACTGATTGAACCCCTTCCCATACCCTTTGCATAAGAACATTAGAAATAAGAACAGAATTTTGGCTCCGCCAAATTCATGATTGATCCATTTGTATTCTAAAGTCCATATTCACAACCTTTAATTCTTGTGCCCATTGTGAATCTATTTCCTTATTCCCTTAAAAATATTCAATGACCCCGCTTCCACTGCCTTTTAAAGCAGAATTCCAAAAATTCACAACCCTCTCAGAGAAAAATAATTTTCCTCATTTCTGTCTTAAAATCTTGCAAAGTTCATGTTATCTTTACAGCGTTTTACTACTTTCATGACTTCCAATTAAAACCAAGTGTATAAAAGTTATTAACTTGTGTTGCAGTTATATTACCAACCTTACTAATACATCTGTTAATGAATTTTTTTTTAATTGTTCCACAAGTAAGGATGTATATTTAACTAATCTACTGGGTTTCCAATAATGCTGGAATGGGTTTAGTTTTTAAAATGATTTCTGTCAATTTAGCACAAACTGCTAAACAACTTATTAATTCAGATGACGAAATGACAGTCAAACAGTTCCAAGGAAAGACTGGATAGGCTGGGTTTGTTTTTCTTGGAACAGAGTAGGTTGTGGGTGTATTTGATAAGAGTTTAATCATTTACTTATTATTCACAAGTAGGCTTATATTAACACTGAAATGAAGTTACTGTGAAATTTCTCCAGTAGCCACATCATAACGCATGTTCAGGTCAACGTACCTAACCAGCACGATTTTCAAAATGTGGGAGGAAACCAGAGCACCCGGAGGGAACCCATGCAGAGAACGTGCAAATTCCACACAGACAGTGACCCAAGCCAGGGATCGAACCTGGATCTCTGGCACAATGAAGCAGCAATGCTAACCACTGTGCCACCATGCCGCGCAATGTTATGAGAGGTGGATAGATTGTAAGAATCACTTCTCCATTGCAGAGGTGTTTAAGGGAGTTATAGAACAAAGAGATCTACAGAGACAGGTTCACAGCTCCTTGAAAGTGGAGTCACAGGTGGATGGGGAGGTGAAGAAGGCATTCAGCATGCTTGGTTTCATCAGTCAGAACACTGAATTCAGGAGTTGGGACGTCTTGTTGAAGTTGTGCAAGACATTGGTAAGGCCACACTTGGAGTACTGTGTACAGTTCTGGTCGCCCTATTACAGAAAGGATATTATTAAACTAGAAAGAGTGTAGAAAAGATTTACTAGGATGCTGCCGGAAATTAATGGTTTGAGTTATAAGGAGGGGCTGGATAGACTGGGACTTTCTAAGCTGGAGTGTTGGGGACTTACGGCTTCTAGAAGTCGATAAAATAATGAGGTACATAGGCCAGCTAGATCGTCAATATCTTTTCCCAAAGATGGGGAGTCTAAAACTAGAGGGCATAGGTTTAAGGTGAGAGGGGAGAGATACAAAAGGGTCCAGAGGGGCAGTTTGATCACAGATGGTGGTGAGTGTCTGGAGTGACCTGCCAGAGGTATTAGTAGAGGAGGTACAATTTTGTCCTTTAAAAAGCGTTTAGACAGTTACAAGGTAAGAATGATATAGAGGGATACGGAGGCAATTGAGTCTAGCTGAACGGTTAAAAACAGGCGGGCATGGACAAATTGAGTCAAAGGGCCTGCATCCATGATGTAAACCTCTATGACTCTCTAATAGAGAGCATAGGTTTAAGTTGAGGAGTAGGTGGTTTAGAGGTGATCTGAGGAAACATTTTTTCACCCAGAGTGTGGTGGAGGCAGGTACTCTCACAAAACTTAAAAAGCATCTCTACGAGTGCAATTCACCAAGATATAGTAGCCTACGGACAAAATACTGGTAAATGGGATTAGTATAGATTGGTATTTGATGGTCAGTATAGGCATGATGAGCTGAAAGGCCTGTTTCTGTGCTGTAGACTGTAAAATTAGATGCCCATGAACATGGATCAATCATGCATAGGATTCACAGAAAAATCCAGACACGGTATTTACTTGTGATTTCGCTGGTGTGTCCGCAGGTTGGATGAGGTAATGAATCCTTTCCCACACTTGCTGCAGGTGAACGGCCTCTCCCCAGTGTGAATTCGCTGGTGTGTCAGTAGTGTGGAGGACTGAGCAAATCCCTTCCCACATTCGGTGCAAGTGTACGGTCTCTCCCCGGTGTGAACTCGCTGGTGTATCAGCAGCGTGGCTAACTGAGTGAATCCTTTCCCGCACGCAGGGCAGGCGAACGGTTTCTCCCCGGTGTGAATCCGTTGGTGTGCAGCGAGTTGTTCTGATCCCCTGAACCCCGACCCACAGTAAGAGCACCTGAACGGCCTCTCGTCGGTGTGAGCTCGTTGGTGGCGCATCAGTTCTGCAGAACTTTTATAGCGTTTGTCGCAATCTGGGCATTTGAAAGGTCTCTCAAAAGTGTGGACTCGCTGGTGTTTGAGAAGGGTGGATAAATCAGTGAATCCCTTCCCACACTTGGTGCAGGTGAACGGCCTCTCCTGGGTGTGAACTCGCTCGTGTGTCCGCAGTGTGGACGACTGAGTGAATCCCTTCCCACAAACAAAGCAGGTAAACGGTCGCTCCCCAGTGTGAATTCGCCGGTGTTCAGCGAGTTGCTCTGATCCCCTGAACCCCGTCCCACAGTGGGAGCACCTGAACGGTCTCTCGTCAGTGTGAACTCGTTGGTGGCGCACCAGTTTCGCAGAAACTTTGTAGCCCTTCCCACAGTCCTGGCATTTAAACGGTCTCTCGTCCGTGTGAATTTGCTGGTGTTGCAGCAGCCCTGACGACCGAGTGAATCCCTTCCCGCACTGGGAGCAAGTGAACGGCCGCTCCCCAGTGTGAATTCGCTGGTGTGTCAGCAGCCCTGACGACCGAGTGAATCCCTTCCCGCACTCAGGGCAGGTAACCGGCCTCTCCTCGGCGTGACCGCGCTGATGAGTTTCCAGCCCCGACGGGGGTCTGAATTCTTCCTCACAGTCCCCACACTTGCGTGGTTTCTCTCCAGGGCGAACGGCGCTTTTTCCTTCCATGTTCAAGACTCGCCCGTGTTCAGGTTGCAATAAATTGGAAGATTCTGTCTGATCTGGACGGGATGTTTGTTTCTCAACTGCAAAGCCATAAAATTGATTTTAAACAGAAGAAAAAAAGGGAGTGAGACAGAACTCACAAGAACGCAAAGGCAGGCTGTGACATTGAGCTGAACAAATCTGACAATTTGTGGGGATGGTACTAGGAAAAAGAGACCATGTAAACTGCTGGTTTGTTGCTAAAAACCCAACTGGTTCACTGATGTCCTTCAGGAAAGGGAACCTGCCGCCTGGTCTCGGTCTACACAATACTTTGGCCTCTATAAGAACATGAGAAATAGGAGCAGGAAAAAAAACCCAAAAGGTCCATCAATACATGTACACTGCTGCCCAATGCCCCCTAGAAAGATGGAGGCCGCACATGCGCCCTGCTGCTCATTGCCCCTAATCAAGATGGCGGCCGCGCACTCCCATTGTTCACTAAAGATGGCGGCTGAAAAATCTGTCCCTGCGCAGGGCCTCGAGATTATTCTTTGTGGTTTCAAGCCTAAAACCGTTTTTTGTTTACGAACTTCCCCTTCCTACACTAGGTATTTATGAAACCATTCTCCTCCCCGCACTGCCGGCTAGATTTAACCTCACTCACTCGCTGAATCCAATCAGTTTCTGTCCTCACTGCAACTGCGGCACCACCCCGCCTGACCACTGCCAACACCCGCATTGCGCATGCTCCAGTCAGAGCAGCACTGCGCCGGCGCAATGACCTTCTGCCCTGAAGATTGGACTCATTCACCCTCGCTCTGCACTCTGGGTACCCGCACCGCCATTGGTAATGGATACTTCCTGCGACAATTATGATGGAGTCATTGATATCCAACAATTAGATCAGCGACATAGCATCTGAGTACGTGGGATCTGCTTCATAGTTTCATTTTAGATTTCATTAAAAGCCAAAAAAAATCCTAAATGTCAATGTGAAGTTAATGGAATCTCAGAGCTGATGTGAACTGGTGTCTTTTTTTCTCTCTCAAAGAGAACATTTTGACAGTTCCTGAGCGAAAGAATGTACTGAGTGTATATCAACAGATTTGAACTTCTACAGCTGAAATGGAGCTGAGGAGGTGACAAAAACGGTCGACGAAGGACGAGCCGTTGATGTTGTCTATATGGATTTCAGTAAGGCATTTGACAAAGTCCCTCATGGTAGGTTGGTAGAAAAGATTAAAGCTCATGGGATACGTGGCCAGGTATCTAGATGGGTAGAGAACTGGCTTGCTAAGAAGAGACAGAGAGTAGTAGTGGAAGGGTCCTTTTCTAGCTGGAGGTCTGTCACTAGTGGTGTGCCGCAGGGCTCAGTACTGGGACCTCTTCTCTTTGTAGTGTATATAAATGATTTGGAAGAGGGAGTAGGTGGTGTGATCAGCAAATTTGCTGATGACACTAAGATGGCTGGATTGGCGGGCAGTGAGGAGCAGTGTCTGGCAATACAACGGGATATTGATAGGCTGGTTGATTGGGCAGATATATGGCAAATGGAGTTTAATCCGGAGGAGGTAATAAATTGTCCCTAAATTAGTTTCCCTCAATGTGGAATGCCATAAGCATAGATAAGGGTCATGGGTTGAGGGGACACTGTTAATGTCAAAATGGCGGCGTGGGCTCGTTGGGCCAAAGGGCCTGTTTCCCGGGCTGTTTTTGTTCTTTGTTCTCTTTGTTCTTTGAGTATTGATGCTGTTGCTGATAACCATTGTAACTGGACTGCAGTTGGAAGAATTTTCATTTACATAGCACTTTTCATAACCTCAGAATGTCTCTGTACAGAAAGCTTCCACACATAGAAATGTGATAATGACCAGAGATAACCAGGGCGGCACGGTAGCACAGTGGTTAGCACTGCTGCTTCACAGTTCCAGGGACCTGGGTTTTATTCCTGGTTTGGGTCACTGTCTGTGTGGAGTTTGCACATTCTCCTTGTGTCTACATGGGTTTCCTCTGGGTGTTCCAATTTCTTCCCAAAGATGTGCAGGTTCGGTTGATTGGCCATGCTAAAAAAATTGCCCCTTAGTATACTAGGATGCTTAGGTTAGAGGGATTAGTGGGTAAAATATATGGGGGTAGGGCCTGGGTGGGATTGTGGTCAGTGCAGACTTGATGCGCTGAAGGGCCTCTTTCTGCACTGTGGTTCTATGATTCAACTTGTTTTTAGTGAAGTTTGTTGAGAATTAAATGCAAAATTAATTTAGAATAAAATTTTACATAAAGTTTGAAAACAATGTTACTCAATCTGAATCTAGGGTCATAAACCTAAACAAAATAAACAGTGAAGTTTTGAGGAGGCAACTTGGTTATGGTGGATTAGGAAAATACATCAAATGCTGGTAGACAGGTAATGGCTGGTATTTAAACAATTAATACATGATTTATAACAAATATAGATCATTTTAAGGCACAAATTCCCAACAGGAAAAGTGAGTCACCATGCAAACAAAAGAAGTTAAAGGTTGTATTAAATCAAAGGAAAAGTCTTATATATGGAGGATTGGGAGCATGTTCGAATGCAACTAAGGTGGACCAAAAAAATGATGAAGAAAGAGAAAAAGAAATATGAATGGAAATTAGTAACAAACACAAATACAGAATTTAGATGTTTCTAGTTATGTAAAAAGGACAAGGTTACAGACATAAGTATGGGTCCATTACAGGAAGATATGGTATATTTTATAATGGGAGAAGAGGGAAATGTTGGAGAAGTTAAGTCATTACTTTGTGTCTGTTTTCAAGGAGGAATGGACACAAATCCTGCCAGAAATAAGAGAGAAACAAGGGACCAGTAGGAATGAAGGACTGAAAGAGATTAGTGGAAAAGTAGCACTGGAGAAATTAATGGGGTTAAAAGTTAATAAATCCCCAGGACCTGATGATTTACATCCCAGCATGTTGGAGGAAAAAGCTGTAAAGACACAAGATATGGTCATCTTGAAAAATTCTATAGGTTTTGGAACGATGCTTGCAGATTTGAGGTTTATATTATTTTTCTATTCATTTGTGGGACATGGATGTTACTGGTTGGCCAACGTTTATTGCCCATCCCTAGTTGCCCTTGAGAAGGTGGCTTCTTGAATCTCTTCCTGTTGGGGAACACTTCAGCAGTCACGAGCATTCAGTCTCTGATCTTCGGTAAGTGTTCTCCTAGGCGGCCTTCATGACACAGGACAACGCAGAATGGCTGACAGAAACTGATAGGCAAGTTCCGCACACATGAGGATGGCCGCCACGACTTGTCTGGGCTTGCAAAATCTCAATAACTGTCCTAGCTGGAGACAATACACCTATGCATAACCCTCTCTCCACTCATATTGTCTGTACCTTTAAGGCTTGATTACCTGTAAAGACTCACATTCCAACCACTATCTTGCAAATTGTGTTTGTGTCTATATATGTCCTGTTTGTGAACACAACTCCCCACTCACCCAAAGAAGGAGCAACACTCTGAAAGTTAGTGCTACCAAATAAACCCGTTGGACTTTAACCTGGTGTTGTGAGACTTCTTCCTATTCTTGAATCGCTGCAGTCCATGTTCTTTGAGTTGACCCCCAATGCCGCTAGAGAGGGAATTCCAGGATTTGACTCAGAAAGAGTGTGACATTTTTCCAAGTCAGGATGATGAGTGCCTTGGAAGGGGACTTGCAAGTGGTGGTGTTCCCATATATCTGCTGCCCTTGTCCTTCTAGATGGAAGTGGTTGTGGGCTTGGAAGGATATTTGGTGATTTGCTGCAGAGCATCTTGTAGTACACGCTGCTGTTACAGTGCATCAGAGGTGGAGGGATTGAATGTTTGTAGATGCCAATCAAGTGGGTTGCTATATCATGGATGGTGTTAAGCTTCTTGAGTGTTGTTGGAGCTGCATCCATCCAGGCAAATGGGGAGTATTCCGACACATTCCTGACTTGTGCCTTGGTTGAAAATGTAATCCTACTATTTAAGATGTGGAGATGCTGGTGTTGGACTGGGGTGGACAAGATGAGAGATCGCACAATACCAGGTTAAAGTCCAACAGGTTTATTTGAAATCACAAGCTTTCAGAGTGCTGCTTCTTTGTCAGCTGCACTTCACCTGACGAAAGAGCAGTGCTCCAAAAGCTTATGATTTGAAATGAACCTTTTGGACTATAACTTGGTGTCATATGACCTCTCATCTTGTCCACTATTTAAGATCTAATGCAGGGGGGAGCTATACAATAAATGGCAGAATCATCAGGAGTATAGAAACACAGAGGGACCTGGGGGTGCAAGTCCACAGATCCCTAAAGGTGGCAGCACAGGTGGAGAGGGTGGTGAAGAAGGCATATGGCATGCTTGCTTTTATTGGACGGGGGATAGAGTATAAAAGTTGGCATATGATGTTACAGCTATATAGAACGTTGGTTAGGCCACATTTGGAATACTGCATCCAGTTCTGGTCACCACACTACCAGAAGGACGTGGAGGATTTGGAGAGAGTACAGAAAAGGTTTACCAGAATGTTGCCTGGTATGGAAGGTCTTCGCTATGAGGAGAGATTGGGCAAACTGGCGTTGTTCTCCCTGGAAAGACGGAGGATGAGGTGTGACCTAATAGGGGTGTATAAAATTGTGAAGGGCATAGATAGGGTGAACAGTGGGAAGCTTTCTCCCAGGTCAGAGGTGACGAACACAAGGAGTCACAAGTTCAAGGTTAAGGGGGCAAGGTTCAACACAGATGTCAGGGAGACATATTTTACACAGAGGGTGGTGGGGACCTGGAATGCACTGCCAAGCAGGGTGGTTGAGGCGGACACGCTGGGATCGTTTAAGACTTATCTAGATAGCCACATGAACAGACTGGGAATAGAGGGATACAAACGAATGGTCTAGTTGGGCGCATGAGCAGTGCAGGCTTGGAGGGCCAAAGGGCCTGTTCCTGCGCTGTATTGTTCTTTGTTCTTTAAAGGAGGGAGAAAATGGGGAACTACAGACCTGTAATCCTGACATCAATACTGAGGAAAATATTGGAATCTATTACAAAGGATATGTTAACAGTAATACTTCAAAAATAATGATCTGACTGGGCAGATTCAGCAAGGATTTATGAAAGGGAAGTCATGTTTGCAAAACTGTTGGAGTTTTCCTGAGGATATCATTACGGAATAAATAAAGGAGAACCAGAGGATGTAGTTTATTTGGATTTTCAGAAGGCTTTTGATAAGGTCAACATAGGAACCTAGTAAACAAAATGAGAACAAATGAGATTGGGGTAATGTACTGGCATGGATTGACGATTGCTTAATGATGGAGAAGTGGGACATCCTGTTTCCAAACACATCCCACCCTGTTCACACTGAGAATCCTGGAGTGGGGACTCGGGACATTCAGCCTCCAAACACATCCCACCCTGTTTACACTGAGAATAGTAGGAAGTCTCACAATACCAGGTTAAAGTCCAATAGATTTATTTGGTAGCACAAGCTTTCAGAATGTCGCTCCTTCTTCAGGTGAGTGAGCAAAGGATCTCTAAGTGGGGAAAGAGCTTTAACCAGTTACATAGCCTGAAAAAAAATCACACACAGCAGGGAGAATCCATACACGTGTTGTGTGTGCAGTCAAGGCTTCAACTGATCATCCAACCTGGAGAAATACAAGGACATTGATACTGTAAAGAAACCATGGAAACATGCGGACTGTGGAAAGGAATTCACTTGCCCATCCCAGCTGGAATCTCATTGATGGATTCACACTGGGGAGAGATCGTTCACCTGCTCTGTGTGTGGGAAAGGATTCACTCTGATGTCTAGCCTTCAGTTACACCTGCGAGTTCACACTGATGACTTTTAAATGTTCTGATTGTGGGAAATGCTTTAAAATCTCACCAGATCTAATGAAGCACCAGTTTGTTCGCACTGATGAGAGAACTTTCAGCTGTTTTCAACATGAGAAGAGATTCAGTCATCCCACCTCATTCAACACCAGTGTGTTCACACCGGGGATAGGCCATACACCTGCTGTGTATGTGGGAATGGATTCATTTCATCATCCAACCCACTGAGACACCAATAGGTTCACACAGGGGAGAAGATATTCACCTGCTCTTTGTATGGGACAGACTTTTCCTCAAGTCTTCCAACCTGCTGAGACACCATTGGGGAGAGGCCGTTCACCTGCTATGTATGGGGAAAGAGATTTATTTGTTCATTCACCTGCTGATGCACCAGTGAGTTCACAAGTGACTGCAGAGGTTGGAATCTGCTGTTGCTTTTTTTTCTGTTGCTGCCAGTAACCCCTGCAATTGGGCAAGAGTTTAATATTCTGGATATCTGTTAAATAATTCAATGTTTATGAAAGCAGACAAGTGTCAGGAAAACAAAGGTAGTTTTACAGGATTTATATTTGTAGTGTTAAATATTAGAAATAAGGTATCATTTTAAGTGGGTTTAATTTGGTGTTTCTGTGTAAGGATGGATAAATCTGTAGTTAGATTCATGCAAGACAAAGATGTTTGTATGTGCCGGGGTTTTGCTTTTAATTCAAATTGTGCCTCCATTTTGCTTAGAGAAGTTGCAGCATGAAGAGTAAAGGAAGGCTGGCAGAAGTCAAAGTCATTGCTTAGTAACCTGAGACCTTTTCCAGAGGAAAGAGATTTCCCTTTTTCTTAGTTAAACTGAAAGCCAGGGTAGTTGGACGTACGGTAGTGAGAGAGAAGGCAACTTTTACGGTTCTGTTGGAAGCAGCTGGTTTAGAAGGCTAGGGAGGGAACATTTCTCTCAGCTTTGCCAGAATAAAAGCCATACAACGAACTAATGGTTAAGAAAATAAGTGAAGAGATAAAGGGCCTGTCGGAAAGGGAACTAGAGAATTGAAGTTTCCAAGAAGTAACAGAAGTTAACAGAATTTGAGGAACCTGGAAACCAAAACAGATTACTATTGAGTGAAGTCACAGAGAGTCTAAAAGGATTGTGAGAAGCGCAAAATGTATTTGCAGTAGCATCATAGAATCCCTACAGGAGGCCATTCAGCCCATCAAGTCCGCAACAGCACTCTGACAAAGTATCTTACCCAGGTCTTATCTCCCAGACTATCCCCAGTAACCCATACATTTAATATGGCTAATCCATCTAACCTACACACCTTTGAACACTAAGGGGCAATTTAGCATGGCCAACCCACGTAACCTGCACATCTTTGGACCGTGGGAGGAAGCCTGACCACCGGAGGAAATCCACGGAGGCACAAGAAGAACGTACAAACTCCACATAGTCACCCAAGGCCGGAATTAATCCCAGGTCTCTGACACTATGAAGCAGCAGCGCTTACCACTGTGTCACCGTATCACCCTTTCATTAGTAGTGCTAATGTTTGTGAGAAATTACTACACTTTGTGAGACATCATTTGAAATAACTGAAAATTTGGGGCTGGACCTCAGAGTTTGTGTAAAAGTCTTTAAGACAAAGGGAACCTGAAGGGAGAGATGTAAAACCTGGAAATGAAACATTGATGGAAGCAGATGAGGGGAGACATTATTTAAAAGATTTGAAAGTGTCTTTTCGGAAGCAGAATTTGAAATCATGTATGTGGACGCCGGAGTTCAGTGAGACAAGGTGGCTCAAAGTATAAGAATCACCTGGGGAGGATTTTGAGGAGAAACCTACAGTAATTCATGGGTTCAGAGCAGAGTTTTGTCTAACCACAGCCAGCCTCTGTGATGAAAGAGTCTGTATGTTACTGAGACCATAGCCTAAGATACACCACTGTTAGTCTTAAAATCTGTGTATACTTACAAAGATAAGTGGTGATCATAATCCAAATTTCATACTTAATAAATGATTTTGTTGTTAAAACTAATTAGCAGCCCCGCGATTCTGTTCCTCTACGTTTTCTATGAAAAAGTTAAGGATACAGTCTTTTGCGCCAGTGTTTCATTCTCGGATCTTCCTGTCCAGTTATAACACAGAGGAAAATAATTTGTGAAGTGAACCTGAGGAGTGTGCAATGGGCAGCACGTAGGTTAAGTGAGGCAAGCAAACAAAAAGGCCAATTGAATATAACGTGGGATAATGTGAACTTGTTCACTTTGACAGCAAGGATAGGAAAGCAGCATATTATTTAAATAGAGAGAGATTACAGAATTCTGAGGTGCAGAGGGATTTGAGTGTCCTAATACATGAATCACCAAAACTTAGTCTGCAGGTATAGCAAGTAATTAGGATGACAAATAGAATATTGTTGTTTATTACAAGGGGGCTGGATATAAGAGTAAGGAGGTTTTTCAAGAGTTGTACAGAGCTTTGTTGAGACCATGTTTAGACTACAGTGTACAGTTCTGGTTTATTTATTTATGAAGTGACCCAATTGCATTAGAAACAGTTCAGAGAAGCTTCACTCCCCAGATTTCTAAAATAATGGATTTATCCTATGAAGAAAAGTTTGACAGGTTGGGACTATATCCATTGGAGTTTAGAAGAATGAGAGGTGATCTTACTGAAACACACGAGATCCTGAGTGGACTTGGCAGAGAGAATGCTGAAGGGATACTTCCCCTTGTTGCAGAAACTGGAACCGGTGGCAGTTTACAAATAAGTCTCCACTTAAGATGGAGATGAGGATATTTTTTTCCCTGAGGGCTGTGGATCTGTAGATTCTTTCCCCAAGAGAGTGGTGGAGGCAGGATCACTGAATATGTTTTAAGGCTGAGTTTGATAAATTCTTGATTGACAAGGGAGTGAAATAGGAAGGAAAGTTTAAAGATTTTAACTTAGTAAGATAGAGGGTTATAGGTGAGCCTAGTAATCTCTGAGGTAGGGACATGTTCGGCACAACTTTGTGGGCCAAAGGGCCTGTATTGTGCTGTAATTTTTCTACGTTTCTATGAATGTGAGTTGAGACCACAATCAGATCAGCCATGATCTTATTGAATGGTGGAACAGATCGAAGGGCGAAGTGGCCTATTCCTGCTCCTAATTTGTATCTGTTAACCCTTGATTTTTTTTTGAAATGATTCACAGTTATTGGTAACAGTATTAGATTTTATTCCGTATCATTAAGAGCTGACACAGTCTAATGTCTGAGCAGTAGTATCAAGGTGCAGCAGCATTACCATAACACTCTGCGTAGGAGCACCATTTCCATGGAAACGCTCCCTGCTCTGCCCCAGATGCCATGGCACCAGTCAATGCAATATGTAAAACCTCAACAAATCTCTGTGCTCGGGGAATCCCTTCTTATACTTTTTTACATCGCAAAGTCTATGGAGACTGACTTAACCCAATCATTGCTAACATCTGAATGGACCAAGACCTGTCATTGAACCATCTGTACCCACCCAACTCACATCAAACTCTCAAACAATTGTCTTCCCACACTCTGAACCCCATACGTGGAGTCAACATTCCCATGCCAAGCAAAGAAACAAAGAACAGTACAGAACAGGAACAGGCCCTTCGGCCCTCCAAGCCTGCACCAATCGTGTGTTCCTAACTGGACCATCTGTTTGTATCCCTCTATTCCCACTCTGTCCATGTGGCTATCTAGGTAAGTCTTAAATGATCCTAGCCTGTCTGCCTCAACCAGCTTGCTTGGTAATACATTGCAGGCCCCCACCACCCTCTGTGTAAAATATATCCCCTGCTTTTTGAACCTTGCTCCCCCTTACCTTGAACTTGTGACCCTGGGAAAAAGCTTCCCACTGTTCACCCTATCTATGCCCTTCATAATTTTATACACCTCTGTGAGGTCACCCATCAACCTCCGTCTTTCCAGGGAGAACAACCCTAGTTTACTCAATCCCACCTCGTGACTAATACCCTGCATACTAGGCAACACCCTGGTAAACCTTTTCTGTACTCTCTCCAAAGCCTCCACATCCTTCTGGTAATGTGGCGACCAGAACTGGACGCAGTTCTCCAAATGTGGCCTAACCATCGTTCTATATAACTGTAACATCATATGCCAACTTTTATACTCCATGCCCCATCCAATAAAGGCAAGCATGCCATATGCCTCTTCACCACCTTTTCCACCTGTGCTGCCACCTTTAAGGATCTGTGCACTTGCACATCCAGATCCCTCTATACTCCTGATGGTTCTGCCTTTTATTGTATAGCTCCCCCCTGCATTAGATCTATCAAAATGCATCACTTCGCATTTATCTGAATTAAATTCCAGCTGCCACTTCTCCCTCCAATTTTCCAGCCTATCTATATCCTGCTGCACTCTCTGACAATGTTCATCACTATGTGCAACTCCAGCAATCTTTGTGTTGTCTGCAAACTTACTAATCAGACCAGCTACATCTTCTTCCAAATCATTTATATATGTCACAAACAGCAGAGATCCCAGTACAGAGGCCTGCAGAACACCACTACTCACAGGCCTCCAATCACAAAAAGACCCCTCCACTGCTACCCTCTGTCTTCCATGGCCAAGCCAGTTCTGTACCCATCTAGCTAGACCACCTTTGATCCCATGAGATTTAACCTTTGTACCAGCCTGCCATGAGGGACCTTGTCAAATGCTTTACTAAAATCCATGTAGACAACATCCACAGCTCTTCCCTCATCAATCATTTTTGCCACCTCCTCAAAAAACTCAACCAAATTATTGAGGCATGATCTCCCTCGTACAAAACCCATTACCTTACCCATAGGGCAACCCTTATCCTTCTCCATGACAATCTGAAAGTTTACAGAATTGTGGTCACTGTTCGTCACATGTTCCCCCATTTAAATTTTGATGAACTGACTGGACTTATTCCCCATTACTAGGTCCAGTATAGCCCCCTCTCTAGTTGGACTATCAACATATTGTTCCAAAGAACCTTTCTGGACACATTTTATAAATTTCTCCCTGGCCGAACTCCCAGCCCTGAGGGATTTCCAGTCTACATGAGCGAAATTAAAGTCTCCCACTACAACAACTCTATTTTTTGTACACCTGTCCAGAATCTCCTTACATATCTGTTCTTCAACTTCCCGTGGGCTGTTGGAAGGCCTGTAGTATACCCCAGCATAGGGACTGTGCCCTCCCTGTTTCTGAGCTCTACCCAGTGTCTCATTACATGATCCTTCCAAATTGTTCACCCTCTGTACTATGTAATATGCTCCCTAACCAGTATTGCTACTCCCCATCTCTTCCAGCCCCTCCTCTGTCTCACCTAAAACACTTATACCCCAGAATATTCAGCTGCCAGTCCTGTCCTTTTAACTAAGTCTGTCACTGCAACCACATCCAAGTTCCATTCATGTATTAAGGCTCTAAGTTCATCTGTCTTGCCTGTTACGCTCCTTGCATTTAAGCAAATGCACTCCAGACCTCCAGGCCCACTGAGTTCATCCTCCCCCCAGATTGCTCTCCCTCTTAGGTAGCCTTGTTTTGGCCCCATTTTCGTCCCCAGTCTCTATGCTTGCTGACCTACTGTTTTGATTCCCACCCCCCTGCCAAATTAGTTTAAGCTCACCCGAATCACACTAGCAAACTCCCAGCCAGGATATTGGTGTCCCTCCAGTTCAGGTGCAACCCATCCTTCTTTTACAGGTCCCATCCTCCCTGGAAGGCTCCCCAGTGATCCACAAATCAGAAACCCTCCCTCCTGCACCAGTTCTTTAGCCATGCGTTCAGCTGCACTATTTCCCTGTTCTTAGCCTCACTAGCATGTGGCACAGGGAGTAATCCAGAGATTGCTACCCTAGAGGCCCTGTTTTTTTAGCCTTCTACCCAACTCCTTAAATTGCTCTTGCAGGACCCCCCCTGCTCTTTCTGCCTATGTCATTTGTACTAATGTAGACAATCTGTCTGATTACCCTCCCTGTTTAGGATGCTTTCTACCCATTCAGAGACATCCAGGGCCCTGGCACCAGGGATTTCGTTCGTGCCCACAGAACCGTCTGTCTGTGCCTCTATTAAACCCCCCACTACTATTGCCCTCCTATTCTTCCCCTTTCCCTCCTGAGACACAGAGCCCGACTCCAATCCAGGGACCAAGCAGTGAAAACATGGTGACCTTGACATCCAGATGATGTCTAGGACTCAAGGCACTCTTGCTTTCTTTGTCCTCTGGGAGCTGTTTATCCACACAGCAAGTCGTTTGTTCTCAGCTCTGTAGGATTTCTGCTGAGGATTGGCCCCCTGTTACACCTTTCGGATCAATAAAACATTTGGTCAATGAAGACCCAAACCACAATTTCCCATCCTGTGACCTGTCAACCATCCTTACCCAGAGCGTAATCACAACAGGAATAAAAACAGGACAAGTGTAACAATCAAATTCAAAATAAACAGTCAGACATCAAATTTAATTTAATGTGAACTAATTTGCAAAATACAAAGCCCATGATTCTTAGAATCCACACCTTGAGAGAGAGGAGTACTCTCTCCTCTGATTCTTCACAAATTCTCCCTCAGTGTACCTGAACAGGGGCTGGTGTGTGGTATCTTGGGGATTTTCACAGTAACATCATTGCAGTGTTAACGTAAGCGTACTTGTGGCAATAATAAATAAACTAAACTCAATTTCAGTCCATTATTTTCCATTTCTACTCTGACCCTGCCTGGGGTATCAGTTACTTGATCTTTTGTTTTCCCGAAGGTACGCCATGAGTTCTAAATTACTAGTACAAGCCCATTTGCTTCAAGCAAGAAATCAAGCAAGGATGCAAAATATTCTCCAGCTCATTCTTTTCCCCTATCCAACTTGTGGACAATTTTTACTGAGGATTGTTTCTCCCAAGCCCATGATTGATCCAATCCAAATTTTTATAATCCTTTTTACTAACTTTACTCATCCTTTGACTATGATCTGTGTTTAATTCCATCCTGGTGACTCTGAGGTCCATCTCTCTCTGGAGTGTGTGTCAATGTCTTGATGTCATAACGTTGTCTCATTCTCCTGGCCACATTAACCATTTCACGTCCTGATGTTTGTCAAGTAACTGTGCATGTTTGGGATTCAGAGCATTTCATCATGAATTTATACTGGTTATTGCTTTACATGTAACAAATTACATCTGCACACGCACATCAGTATCATGTCACACATTCTTAACTTTCAGATGTTTTAATTAATAGACACAGGTTTAAAGGTGCTGGGGAGCAAGTACAGAGGAGATGTTAGGGGTAAGATTTTCACTCAGAGGGTGGCGAGTGAGTGGAATCGGCTGCCGGCGGTGGTGGTTGAAGAGGCAAGCTGGCTGGGGTCTTTTAAAAGACTTCTGGATGAGTATATGGGATCTGATGGGATTGGGAGTTAGAGATAGTTCTATGGCTTGGTAGGTATAGATGTGATCGGCGCAACTTGTGAGCCGAAGGGCCTGTTTGTGCTGTAGCGTTCGATGTTCTAAAGTGGATGTCAATTTTGAGATCTTTGTCTCTCTCCCACTACATGGTCCTGATATTTCAGCTAGTAGTCAGGTTAGCAAATGTAGTTCTATTTTTTAAAAAAAATAAGCAAAAGGATACAAGTATTTCTAAGGTAAAGCCATCAACTTAGTCATCTCACCTCCACTTTCCTGACTTTCACTAGAATGTAGGTGGGTGTCAGATTGATATATTCCATTGCACTACACCACGTGAGTTACTCCATTTCCTTTAACATCCAGTACAACATTTTCATAACATCGTTAAAACAGAAATTAAACATTCCCATTTGATTTCAAGCATTATTTGTCTGGTTAGTTATTTGAGACGACAAACTGGGATTGCTCTCCTTGCAGTAAAGGAGATTGAGGGGAGATTTGATAAAACTTTTGAAGATTGTGACAGGTTTACACAGATGAACAAAAACAAAAAGCTGTTCCCATTAACCTGCAAGGATTAGGAAGACACAGATTTTAGGTTTTGGGGAGAGATGCAGGGGAAAGGAGGAAGAATATTTCTACACACCGGGATTGAGCTGGAAATCGCTGCTTGTTAAGGGCAGTGGAAGTGGAGATGATGAATCATTTCAAAAGAAAATTGACGGGCACTAGAGAGAAATAAACCTTCAGTGCAACAGGGACAGAACGGGGGCAACAGAACTGACTGATCTGCTCAACTCAGAGTCATTCAGTGGGCTGAATGGCCTCTTTCTCTACCTGAATGACATATAATCTAAAGACAGCAATTTCAGCTGCTCCCGTCTCACCAATTAACTGAAGTCCATCATCCTGCCGCCATTCTCATAAATCTCCTCTGCATCATCTCTAAGAATGTCACATCTTTCCTCCAGTGTGGGGCTCGTATATAGGGTTCCATTCTAGAGGGACAGAATTGAAAAGCAGGGAGGTTATGTTTAACTTGTTTAGGGTTAGACTACATTGGGAGCACTGTCAATGTTACTGATCTGCATTTAGAGAGAAAGGAAATAGAGGCATTGGAGAAAGAGGAACAAAGATTCATAACAGTAATCCCAGAACTGAGAGCATTTAACCCTCAGGAAAGGCTGGGCCTGCTTTTCTCTGGAAAAGAGGAGACTGAAGGGTGACCTGACTGAAGTCTTTAAGATGATGAAGGGGTTCAATAATCCAATAGGGATTTCAGGAGAAACCTCTTTACCCAGGTTGAGGTGAATAGTATGAACACGTTGAAGAGGAAGCTGGATACGTACATGAGGGATAAAGGAATAGACGGATATGCTGATGGGGGGAGATGAAGGGCAGTGGATGGAGGCTCACGTGGAGCATAAATACTGACACAGACCGATTGAGCCGACTGGCCTGGCCCAGTGCTGGAGACTCAATGGAACATAGACAAACGTATTTACTTTAGATCTACCTGTAACAGTAGGAAAAACACTATTATTTAGGTAGAATTTCTGTCCTTCATCAGCTTCTGTAGGTCATTTCAACGGAAATGTGCTCTGCCAGGCTCAAGGAGCATCAGCCCACTGGAAGCAATCCAGCAGAACGAAATCCTCTGACCCTCCCACTTCACCCACTGTCAGGATCAATATGGATCAGTCCAGGATGTGATAAACAGCAGAATACAATCCCTGTAATCACCTATGAATTCGCTGGTGGGTCAGCAGGATGGACAACAGAGTGAATCCCTTCCCACAGACGGAGCAGATGAACGGCCTCTCCCCAGTGTGAACTCGCTGGTGTATCAGCAGGTAAGTTGACCGAGTGAATCCCTTCCCACATTCGGAGCAGGTGAACGGCCTCTCCCCGTTGTGAACCCGCTGGTGTGTCAGCAGGGTGGACGTATCACTGAATCCCTTCCCACAGTCAGAGCAGGTGAACGGCCGCTCCCCGGTGTGAACTCGCTGGTGCGTCAGCAGGTTTGATGACTTAGTGAATTGCTTCCCACACACCGAACAGACGAACGGCCTCTCCCCTGTGTGAACTCGCTGGTGTGTCCTCAGGTGGGTCGACCGAGTGAATCCCTTCCCGCACTCAGAGCAGGGGAACGGCCTCTCCCCGGTGTGAAGTCGCTGGTGTGTCAGCAGGTTGAATGACTTAATGAAGCCCTTCCCACACACAGAGCAGGTGAACGGCCTCTCCCCGGTGTGTACGTGTCGATGAGTTTCCAGCTCAGACGGGCAATGAAATCCCTTCCCACAGTCCCCACATCTCCATGGTTTGTCCAGGATATGGGTGTCCTCATGATTCTCCAGGTTGGACAATCAGTTCACTCCTCATCGACACACAGAAACTTGTAGTCTCTCCTCACTGTGAACGGTGTGACACTTTTTTTTTAAAACAGGCTCTTTCCACAATCAGTTTACCATAACACTCTGCCTCTGTATTCTGTTCTTTTTCAGTCACACTGAGGTTTAAAACATTGTGAAGCAGATAGATCAGATAAACATTCCACCTTATAGATTTAGAGGACTGTGTTATTCAGCTGCTGATGAATCGAGTGGCTGTCTCACTGAATGGACCACTTGTTTTGAGATTTCTGTCTGCAAATCCTCAACTCCAGATATCCTGTAAAAGGAAATTAGAAAATTCATCACAGTCAGTACAGAGCAGAAATTCAGAGCAGACAATTCTAGTTTCTACAGAATATTCTTTCTTCTCTTGTTCCCCAAAATCTGCAAATCTCTATCCCCCACACTCTCCCTCCATTCACACTCTAATCTCCACCCTCCCAATCCTTCTGAAAGTATCAATTCGTGCTGATTCCAAGCGCACTGCTTCCTATCCAGGATACACGAAGCTGAAAATCCTGAAGCGGACTGCCAGCATAAATATATTTGCATATTTATTGACTAAAAATACATGTAATATGCAGCTCTTTATTACGTAGATAGAAAGATAAGGGTTAATGAGGAAGAACTTCATTTAAGCAGCAAGTAGTCATGATTATCTCCAGGTTCCCCTCCAAGTAAGACACCAGTGCTCTTTGAGCACAAATGTCCTCCCATTCAATACTGGGAAGAGGAAAGCCACTGTCTTCAGTTCTTGCTACAAACTCCACTCCCCACCTACTCTCTCTGTTGCAACTCTGAGGCTGAACCAGAGAGTTCATAATCTGGTTGTCAAATTCCATCCCAAGGTGAGGCTCTGATCACATATCACCAAGATTATTATACTAACAACTATAACAGTGCTGGGGTAATTTTGCAATTCAGCAGAAACAGACCCAAATGAATATGATTCAGTCCAAACATGACTCACAGCAAAATCCAATCACTGCAATTACTTGGAATTTATTGCTATTATAACAGCCTGGATGAGGTAATATATCCCTTCCCACAATAGGAACAGGTGACGGCCTCTCCCCAGTGTGACTGCGTCAGTGAGTTTCCAACCTGGATGGATATCTGAGTCTCTTCCCACAGTCCCTACATTTCCATGCCATCACCCTGTTGTGACTGCAATTATGTTCCAAAAGGCTAGATGTTTGATTGAAGTCTAGTCCACACACAGAACACATGTACAGTTTCCCTCCAATGTGAATGGTGCTCTTTCCTTCTATATTAAAAATACAATGGTATTCAGACTACAACAAACTAACTGACTCCATCATATTCTGACGTGATGTTTGGTTTCAAATCTTCCTTTCTAATTCATATAAGCCTTACTTTGTGAGTAATAAATAAACGTTAACTGACACCAAGATTGGTGGAACGGCAAATTGTGTTCGGAAAGTGTGGAAAGTCTGCAGAAGGATCTAGATAGGCTGGGTGAAGGGGCCAGGAACTGGCAAATGGAATTTAATGTCGGCAAGTGTGAAGTTGTCCACTTTGGTAGGAATAATGGTAGGAAGGACTATTATTTACGTGGCAAAAAACTGCAGCATGCAACGGTGCACAGGGACCTCGGGGTCCTTGTGCATGAGTCGCAAAAACCCAGCCTGCAGGTGCAGCAGGTGGTCAGGAAGGCAAATGGGATGCTGGCCTTCATAGCGAGGGGGATTGAATATATAAGTAGGGAGGTCTTGCTGCAACTGTACAGGGCACTGGTGAGGCCGCAGCTGGAGTACTGTGTGCAGTTTTGGTCGCCGCACTTACACAAGGATATTTTGGCCTTGGAGGGAGTGCAGAGGAGGTTTACTAGGCTGATGCCGGAGTTGAGGGGGTTGAGCTATGAGGAGAGGCTGAATAAACTAGGCTTGTACTCGTTAGAGTTTAGAAGAATGAGGGGAGATCTCATTGAGACATATAAGATGATGAATGGGATGGATAGGATAGAGGTGGAGAGGCTCTTCCCGCTCAGAAAGGACAGCAGGACTAGAGGG
This sequence comes from Carcharhinus amblyrhynchos, assembly GCF_965287045.1. Taxonomy (NCBI): domain Eukaryota; kingdom Metazoa; phylum Chordata; class Chondrichthyes; order Carcharhiniformes; family Carcharhinidae; genus Carcharhinus; species Carcharhinus amblyrhynchos. Next base: position 3,354,457 of record NW_027649780.1, on the reverse strand, counting down.
CACAGCCTCAAGATAAAGGGGGGTGTGGTTTAGAATGGAGTTGAGGAGGAACTTCTTCACTCAAAGGGTGGTGAATCTCTGGAATTCTCTGCCCGTTGAAGTGGTGGAGGCTGCCTCGCTAAATATATTTAAGACGCGGGTTGATAGGTTTTTGATAGGCAAGGGGATTAAGGGTTATGGGGAGAGGGCGGGAAAGTGGAACTGAGCCACGACAGATCAGCCATGATCTTATTGAATGGCGGGGCAGGCTTGAAAGGCTAGATGGCCGACTCCTGCTCCTATTTCCTATGTTCTTTCTTACTATCTCTGCTGTCACTCTGCCTTATCAATCTGTGCAAACCAGGGTAATGCAGGGTCAGATTGCTCAGGTCAAGAGGGTTGATGCAGTTTGATGGACAGGTTGTCTCCATTCTCAACAATGGGAACAAGTTCCCCCCACTCAGTCAACATTGCCCCCTACAAAGATGGCGGTAGTGCCAACGCTCTGGTGCACGTTACCCCAACAAAGATGTCGGCCGCACATGCGCAACTCCCAATTCCTACCTACAAAATGGCTACAGTCAACCCAAACACAACACTATAAATTGCGGCTCCATTTGGCACAAACGAGGGGGGAGGCGAGTCGTTATTTTCCAGAGTTTGGGTGTCGACAACATGTTTACGAAGTCTCTCCACCCACCTGCCACATCCATCGGTCTCTGCGTGCCGCCACTACTTCGTATTGATTCCGCATCCGAGCTAAACCCGTCCGACCGTCCCCATTACCCGCAATGCGCATGCTCATGGGCCCGCCCCAGCCGCCCCGCCTCCGTCCTCCAGCCCCGCCTCTCATTCACTCCGATTGGTTGGAGGACCAGCTGCTCCCGGCACGTCCCTCCAGCCCCGCCCCTTTTCCTATTGGCCCGGTGCTGCCCTCAGTCAGTCCCTGGGCATTGTGACTTTGAGCATGCGCACTGCGGCTCACGTCCAGGGTCATCTTCAGGTGGGAAGGAGGTGGATGAATGGAGGCAGTGTTAGGCTCCACACACCCAGAACAAACCCCATTCATCAGGACCTAGATACTATGGGCCTTTGAATTTAAGCGTTGAATCAGCCATGATCTTATTGAATGGCAGGGCAGGCTCGAAGGCCTCCTCCTGCTCCTATTTCTTATGTTCTTATTCTAGTTCATTACCACTTACTGCGTAAAAAAACTTCCTAATTTTTTCCTCCCATCCCACCACCCTTCCCAAAATCCGAAAGGTGTCTCTTTTAAGAACATAAGAAATAGGAGCAGGAGTAGGCCATCTAGCCCTTCGAGCCTGCCCCACCATTCAATAAGATCATGGCTATCTGTCGTGGCTCAGTTCCACTTTCCCGCCCTCTCCCCATAACCCTTAATCCCTTCTCTTATCAAAAACCCATCAACCCGCTTCTTAAAAATATTTAGCGAGGTAACCTCCACCACTTCAACGGGCAGAGAATTCCAGAGATTCACCACCCTTTGAGTGAAGAAATTCTTCCTCAACTCCGTTCTAAACCGCCCCCCCTTTATCTTGAGGCTGTGCCCCCTAGTCCTACTGTCCTTTCTGAGCGGGAAGAGCCTCTCCACCTCTATCCTATCTATCCCATTCATCATCTTATACGTCTCAATGAGGTAGGGGGAGAGTTATAAGGGGGAGAGTTAAATAGGTGAGTTTCCTCCATCCTTGAAACCAATCTAATAAACGGTCTCTCCCAGTTTGAACTTGCCTCTGTGTCAACAGGTTAACTGTGCCCCACCACCACCAAAAGAAAGAGAATGTGGAAATTGGTTCACAGTGAGTGGTTGAGGTGAACAGGATAAATACATTGACGTGGAAGCTGGATACATACGTGAGGGGGAAAGGAATACAAAGATACACTGATGGGGGGAGTTGAAGAGCAGTGGGTGGAGGCTCACAGAGCATATATACCCACACAGACTAATTCAGCCAGCTGGCCCGGCCCTGTGCTGTAGACTCAATGGAACAGAGACAAATGCAATTATGAGACCTAACTGCAGTGGTAGATGCAGAATCTATCAAGCAAATTCAGGCCAGACTCAAGGGTCATGGCTGTTGTGATCTCAGTTAAGAGTACAGAGCAGCCACAGCATCTCAGTTACAATGAACATGCATCTTCTGAAAGCCCTTCTGTGGCTGGTAACATGCGTCTGTGAAAGCTGGACCATCGAAAAGAGTGACAAGGCTCCAAGAAAAGTGTTCGAAATGAAAGGACTCAGACGGATATTCCATATGTCACAGAAGGCAAAATGGATGAGAGTGGGTGCTGCAGAAAGCTGGTGTTCACAGAAACCTGTCTGAGGCACTGACATTTAGGAAACTCACCTATTTTGGACATATGTTGAGAATAGGGAGGGTATGTTCAGAAAAAGGGGCAACGTAGGAAAAAAAACCTGGAAAAATTGTGTACAAGGAAGGCCCAAGATTGCACCGGTGAATAATATCACCGGTGCAATCTTGATTGCCTCTTGATGGGACAGGCAGTTAGAGCAGTAGAAAAATAAGTGGAGAAAGATTGTTCAGAGTGCGACCAACCCTCAGAACAAGGCTGGATGAAAGACAAGATACCTGTAGTGGTAGGAAAAAAGACTGTTTACTATCCAGGATAAAATTAATGTACTATGTACAAACTAGAAGCATGCCATTTGAGTCTGCTCCACCGTTCAATATGATCACAGCTGATCCTCTATCTCAATGCCATATTCTCCCCATACCACTTGAAGCTCTTAAAAAAACTCTCTTCCTTGAATATATTCAGTGACTGGGATTCCACAGCCTTCTGTGGTAGAGAATTCCACAAGTTTACTACCCTTTCAGTTAAGAATTTTTCGTCATCTTAGTCTCATCTGACATCTGCTTTTGTGGATCATTTCAGTGGAAATGTGAATTTCCCTTTCGCTGAAAGGGAATCAGCCACTGGAATGAAAGTTGGGAGAGTCGCCAGTCCAATAGCAAGAATGAACAAGGTTCAGTCCTGAATGTGATTAACAGCAGCAATAACAGCCGAATCCGACCCCTGTTATTATTTGTGAACTCGCTGGTGTCTCAGCAGGTGGGATGACTGAGTGAATCCCTTCCCACACACACAGCAGGTAAATGGTCTCTCCCCAGAGTTAACTCACTGGTGTGTCAGCAGGTTGGTTAACTGAATGAATCCCTTCCCACAACTGGAACAGGTGAATGGTTTCTCTCCAGTGTGAACTCAACGGTGTCTCTGCAGGGTGGATTACCAAGTGAATCGCTTCCCACAGTCAGAGCAGATGAATGGCCTCTCCCTAGTGTGAACTTGCTGGCGTACCAGCAGGGTGGATGAATCTCTGCATCTTTTCCCCCCCCACACTGAACAGATGAATGGTCTCAACACTGTGCAACTCAATGGTGTCTCACTAGGTTTGATGAAATACTGAATCTCTTCCCACACTGACAGCAGGTGAATGGTCTCTCCCCAGTGTGACTACATTGATGAATATCCAGCACAGATGGGGATCTGAATTCCTTTCCACAATCCCTTCCACGCCCATTGGGCACCGCAGGGGCTGGGGTACATTACTGACCCTAATAATCACATTTTAAGTTGTCGTTTTTAAGTTTCCTTTGTACTTTGTTTTTGTTCGGGCTGTTCCCCTTCCTTTTGGGGAGCTGCCCCTTTTACTTTGTCCTGATTTAATTTGAGTTTGTTTATTTGGTTTGACCTTAAAAGAGGCTCACGGTGTTGGTGTCTGAGTCTCGGTGCTTTTCCAGTCACGGGGATGCTAAAATGAGTGATGGTTTACCCCATCCGAACAAATCAAGTGACTGTCAGATCTTGGTGTGAAGTTTGGTTTGAGAATTCTTATGGCAAGTTCGTCCCTTTTAATACCCTGTAAAAGTAGTGTGCAAATGTCCTCACTGTCAGCACAGCTCAGAAATTCAGAACAACCATGGGGTACATTCTGCCACAAGATAATTATGGATTGCAACACTGTCATTAATGGTCATAAAGGGGGGGTCGGTTTAGAACGGAGTTGAGGAGGAACTTTTTCACTCAAAGGGTGGTGAATCTCTGGAATTCTCTGCCCGTTGAAGTGGTGGAGGCTGCCTCACTAAATATTTTTAAGACGCGGGTTGATGGGTTTTTGATAGGCAAGGGGATTAAGGGTTATGGGGAGAAAGCGGGAATGTGGAACTGAGACACAACAGATCAGCCGTGATCTTGTTGAATGGCGGGGCAGGCTCGAAGGGCTAGATGGCCTACTCCTGCTCCTATTTCTTATGTCAATCGGTGAAAATATATTTTCGGCAACATATTCGGGTTGGACAAAATGGCCTGTTTCTGCAATGTAATTCTTTGCAACAGACATGGTTTAACGCTCGGGTATGTACAGTGTCACCCTGTCAGGACACTGTGGGTGAAGAGGGATAGAGAGTGATAGAGATACACACACATAGCAGAGAGGGATATACAGAGAGATACACATGTATAAGAGAGAGTTTGTCTCTGATATAAATTACACTCCCTACACCACTGACTCCACCCCGCTCCACAGCAACTATGAAGTTGAACCAATTTCACAATGTGGCTGTCATTTTTTTTTAAAACTCAAATTGAGTTTCTGACCCTCTATCTGAGTGTAACCGCCCCACCTGTAAATCTCATGACCCTGTGAGATATCTGTGCTCATCAAATCGTGGCATCATGAACGTTCCACATTTTAATCACACCAGCATTGGCGGCTGTTGTTTCTGTTGCCTCGGCCTCAAGCTCTGGAATTCCCTCCTTGAATCTCTCTTTAATGCACTGAAAATCTGTAAAAATCTTCTTTGACCAAGCTTTAAATCACCTGCTGTAATATCACCATACGTGGGAAATGCTGCTTTCTACCATTTCAGTAGAATGTCTTGGAAAGTTTTAGGATGTTAAACACTCCATAAAAATATAAAATTAATATAGTTGACTTGGGAAATTTTGGCATCATCATTGTGAGAAAATCCTGTAAATCCTTATCCAACAGCATTGTTTGAGCACCTTCATCACAAAGACTGCAGTTGTTTAAGACGACGAAACAACATCTTCTACACAGATATCTGGGGTTTAGCTGCTGGTCTTGTTAGTGATGCTCAAATCCCAAGAATAAATCTCCCCTGGAATCAACCTCCCTTGTCAGTTTCACATCTGAGATCATTGCTCAATACTGGCTTACAAAGTCCTCAGGTTTTGGTCGCTGTACTTACGCAAGGATATTTTGGCCTTGGAGGGAGTGCACAGGAGGTTTACTAGGCTGATGCCGGAGTTGAGGGGGTTGAGCTATGAGGAGAGGCTGAATAAACTAGGCTTGTACTCGTTAGAGTTTAGAAGAATGAGGGGAGATCTCATTGAGACATATAAGATGATGAATGGGATGGATAGGATAGAGGTGGAGAGACTCTTCCCACTCAGAAAGGACAGTAGGACTAGGGGGCACAGCCTCAAGATAAAGGGGGGGAGGAACTTCTTCACTCAAAGGGTGGTGAATCTCTGGAATTCTCTGCCCGTTGAGGTGGTGGAGGCTACCTCGCTAAATATTTTTAAGACGTGGGTTGATGGGTTTTTGATAAGCGAGGGGATTAAGGGTTATGGGGAGAGGGCGGGAATGTGGAACTGAGCCACGACAGATCAGCCATGATCTTATTGAATGGCGGGGTAGGCTCGAAGGGCTAGATGGCCTACTCCTGCTCCTATTTCTTATGTTCTTATGTTAAACCCAGCAGCTTCTCCTCCAAACCAGTCACACTGATACAACAAAACAAAGGGAATTGGACAAGATCCAGGAAAGAAAGACAGCTGCAGGGATATGAGGAAAGGTCAGGGCAGTGGGAGGTGCTGGCATGGCTACATTGGGCTGAATGGCCTCCAGCTGCATTGTAATTATTCAATGAAAAAGGACTGTAACTGGAGGTCAGAGACCTACCTCCACAACCAACACCCGCCCTAAAACAAATCAGTTCTTAATTGGTCTATCTCTGCTTCTGGACTTGGTTCTGGGACAAACGCCTGCAACAAAAGAACAGCAAAATAATATGGTTGCTGGAAGAACCTTCAACCTTTGACCTGGACACATGGGACATCAGTTGTGACTTTGAGGAGAGCTGCATCCAGTGCTGTAGCAGTGACTGAAACTCGAAGGATTTGACATGGGAGTTGTGGAAAAGATTCGGAATGGATTTGGGAAGGCCACAGGATGTTGAAAGACTTTGCAGAGAGAGAGAGAGAGAGAGAGAAAAAGGTGGGAGGGGGTTGGAGATAGGCTGGTCTTTCGAGAGGGTGTTGTCGTGGAAGTCTGTGACCCGATAGTTGGTGATGGCATATTTGAATACAGGGAGCGAGAGAGAATTAGAGAGCGAGAATGAGAGCGCAGGAGGGTCAACCACTGGAGAGAGAGACATGAACAATTTTGGCTGGAATATTGTGCGCAGTTTAAGTGTCCTCGCTATAGAGGGAATACAGCAAAGGTTTAGCAGGCTGATTCCTGGGATGGCAGGTCTGTCATATGAGAAGAGACTAGGTCAGTTAAGATTATATTCATTGGAGTTTAGACAAGTAAAAGGGGATCTCATAGAAACTTATAAAATTCTAACATGGTTAGACAGAGTAGATTCAGAAATAATGTTCCCAATGGCGGGGGAGTCCAGAATTAGGGGTCATAGTTTGAGGATAAGGTATGAACGATTTACAACTGAGGTAAGGAGAAATTTCTTCACCCAGAGGGTGGTGAATCTGTGGAATTCATTACCACGGAACGTAGTTGAGGCCAAAACGTTGCGTGATTTCAAGGAGAAATTAGATATAGCTCTTGGGGCTGAAGGGATCAAGGGAAATGGGGGGAGGACAAACAGGGGGATCAGGATACTGAATTTGATAATCAGCCATGATCAAAATGAATGGTGGAGCAGGTTTGAATGACCTACTCCTGCTTCTAGTTTTTATGTTTCTAAATCTGAAATAAAAAAGAGCAAATGCTGAAAATACTCAACATGCAAGTTACTCGCCAGTCAGTGTGGCAAGAGAAACAGTTAAACTGTCAGGTTGCACAGAATAAATACAGACAGACAAACAAACAAGGAGCAGGTGCAGGCCATTCAGCCCCTCAAGCTTGCTCCATCATTTAACAAGGTCATGGTTGATCTGATCATAACCTCAACTCTTCAATTACAAGGGATAAACATGATGCAGAATTTGATGCTTACTATCAGCTGATGAGTGGGACAGGCACTGAGTGAACTCACTGTAAAAAGAGATTACAAGAGCCATGTGTCAAGTGTGATTCGATCTCCAAGGCAGGAAAATCAATTCCTGACCATGAGAAGAAAAGATGTTAAAATCAGCACCACATAGCGAGTGACAGGCAGCAGCCGAAACTTCATTTAGACAGTTGGAAGAAAGAACAGTAAAATACCAAACATGGTTCAAATAATCTACTATTAGAGACAATGACAGGGAGGTGATCAGGAAGGGCAGAGGTGAAACAGAGCAGTGGATGGACATGGATTCAGATCCACAGTAAACGAGTCACACCAACCCCAGAGTCCCAGAACCAAAGCACTAAAAACTCTAAACTGTAGGTGAATGCTCAATAATACTCACCTCTGGAGCAATTTTACTGTTTTCAAAGGTAAACTTCAAGCTGGAGACTGCAACTGGAAAGATATGAGAAGCACTGGAGTCAGAAAAATCAGTCTTCAAATCTTCAGATTACAAGAGCCATGTGTCAACTGTGATTAGAAATGAGATAAACATTTTTCTTGGTTTCAGGTTGCTATGTGAAGTTCCTCTCTTTTGAACACCATATAAAGGGAGATTCTATAATCAAAGATTCCCTACAGTGCAAAAGGAGGCCATTCAGCCATCGAGTCTGCACCAGGTTTCCATCAGAGAACCTTTCCCGGGCCCTATCCGTCCCCTGATATGCTGACCCACTAATCAACAGAGCAGCTTTACCCAGGCCCTATCCCTGCACCCTGACCGCGTGAATTGAGAGAGCACCTTTCCCCACTATCCCTTTACCCTGATATACTGACCCCACTAACAACAGAACACCTCTCCCCAGGCCCTATCCGTGTTCCCTGACACACTGACCCCACGAATCAATACAGCACATTTCCCAAGGCCCTATCCCTGTACCCTGACATACTGACCTCCAGCAATCAACAGAGAACCTTTACCCAGGCCCTATCCCTGTACCCTGACATACCTGACCCCCAGCAATCAACACAGTACCTTTACCAAGGCCCTATCCCTGTAAGCTGATGTACTGACCCATCTATTCAACAGAGTGCCTTTCCTCAGACCCTATCCCTGTCCCCTGACATACTCACCCTGCTAATGAACAAAGCGCCTTTACCCAGGCCCTATCCCTATACTCTGACGTACTGATCCCACTGATCCACAGAGTACCTTTACCCAGGCTGCATTTCTGTAGCCTAACATACTGACCGCACTAATCAAGAAAGCACCTTTATCCAGACCCTATCCCTGTCCCCTGACATACTGACCCCAGTAACCCACAGGGCACCCTTACCCAGTCCCTATCTCTATATCCTGGTATACTGTCCCACTAACCAGCACAGCATCTTGACCCAGGCTCTATCTCTGTACCTGATATAGTGACCCTGTTAATCAACAGAGCACATTTCCCCAGGCCTGCTCCCTGTGTAATGACACACTGAGCCACACATATCAACAGAGCACCTTAACCCAGGCTCTATCTCCCCCTTATACTCACCCCACTAATAAACAGAGCACCTTCACCCAGGCCCTCTGCACTCTGACATACTGACCACCCCACTAATCAACACAGCATCTTTCCCCAGCGCCTATCCCCTGACATAATGCCCCACTAATAAACAGAGCACCTTTATCCAAGCCCTATCCCTGTGAACCATGACACACTGACCCCACTAATCAAGAGAGCACCTATATGTACGGCCTATCCCTGTGCCCTGACACACTGACCCACTAATCAACAGAGCACATTTGGTCAGACCAATCCTGTCCACTGACCCTGCTAACCAAAGGAGCACCTTTCCCCAGGCCCTATCCCTGAATCCACGAATCAGTCGAGCACCTTTACCCAGGACCTATCCCTGTACCTTGACACACTGACCCCACTAATCAACAAAGCGCCTTTACCCAGGCCCTATCCCTGCAACCTAAGACACTGACTCCACTAATCAACACAGCACCTTCACCCACGCCCTCTGTACCCTCACATACTGTCCCCAGTATTTAATGGAGCACTTTTCCCCAGGTCCAATCCATGTACCCTGACATTCTGACCCCAGTAACCAACAGAGCATCTTTATCCATGCCATATCCCTGTACCCTGATACACTGACCCCACAAATCAACAGAACATCTTTATCCAGGCCCTATCTCTATATCCTGTTATACTTCCCACTAACCAGCAGAGCATCTGGTCCCAGGTTTTATCCCTGTACCCTGATATACTGACCCCACTAATCAACGGAGCACTTGACCCAGGTCCTATAAGAACATAAGAAATAGGAGCAGGAGTAGGCCATCTAGCCCCTCGAGCCTGCCCCACCATTCAATAAGGTCATGGCTGATCTGAACTGGATCAGTTCCACTTTCTCGCTTTCTCCCCATGACCCTTAATCCCCTTGCCTACCAAAAACCTATCTACCCACGTCTTAAATATATTTAGCGAGGCAGCCTCCACCACTTCAACGGGCAGAGAATTCCAGAGATTCACCACCCTTTGAGTGAAGAAGTTCCTCCTCAACTCCGTCCTAAACTGCGCCCCCCCCTTATCTTGAGGCTGTGCCCTCTAGTCCTGCTGTCCATTCTGAGTGGGAAGAACCTCTCCACCTCTACCCTATCCATCCCTTTCATCATCTTTTGCGTCTCAATAAGATCCCCCCTCATCCTTCTAAACTCTAATAAGTACAAGCCCAGTCTATTCAGCCTCTCCTCATAGCTATCCCTGAACCAAAACATGTTGACCGCACTAATCAACAAAGCACCTTTCCCCAAGCCCTACCCTGTACCCTGACACACTGACCCCATTAATCAATAGAGCACCTTTATGTAGGGCCTATCCCTGTATCCTGACATACCAAACCGCACTAAATCAACAGAGCACCTTAATCCAGACCTTATCCCTGTACCCTGATAATCCACAGACCCCACTAATCCACAGAGCACCTTTACCCAGTCCCTATCTCTATATCCTGGTATACTGTTCCACTAACCAGCACAGCATCTTGACCCAGGCTCTATCCGAGTTCTCTGATATACTAACTCCACTAATCAACAGACCACCTTGCCCTATCCATGCCCCCTGACATACTGACTCCACGAATCAACAGGGCACCTTACCCCGGCTCTATTCCTATATCCCAACACGTGGACCCGATGAATTAACAGAGCACTTTTACCCAGGCTCTATCCCTGTATTCTGACATACTGACCCCACTCGCAGAGCACTGTTTCCCATGCCCTGTCCCTGCACCCGAGACACCGAACCCACTAATCAACAGAGCAACTTTATCCACGGCCTCTGCACCCTGACGTACTGACCCCCACTAATCAACAAAGCACCTTTCCCCAGGCCCGATCCCTGTACACTGACCCCACTAATCAACAGAACACCATTACCTGCCCCCGACATCCTGACCCCAGTAATAAACAGAGCACCTTTTCCCAGGCCCTATCTCTGTACACTGACATACTGACCCCAGTAATAAACAGAGCACCTTTATCCAGGCCCCATCCCTACCCCCTCATATACTCACTCCACTAAGAAACAGAGCACCTTCACCCATGGTCTCTGTACCCTGAGACACTGACCCCATTAATCAACAGAGCATCTTTACCGAGTCTCTATCCCTATATCCTCATATGCTGTCCCATTAATTAGCAGAGCATCTTGACCAAGGCCCTACCCCTGTGTCCTGACACACTGACCCCACTAACCAACAGAGTAGCTTTCCCCAGGCCCTATCCTGTAACCTCACACGCTGACCCCACAAATCAACAGGGCACCTTTACATAGGCCCAATCCCTGCAACCTGACAATACTGACCCCACTAGTCAACAGAGCACCTTCACCCACTCCCTCTGTACCCTGACATACTGTCCTCAATATTTAACAGAGCACTTTTCCCCAATCCCAATCCATGGTTAGCACTGCTGCTTCACAGCTCCAGGGTCCTGGGTTCAATTCCCGGCTCGGGTCACTGCCTGTCTGGAGTTCGCATATTCTCCTCGTGTCTGCGTGGGTTTCCTCCGGGTGCTCCGGTTTCCTCCCACAGTCCAAAGATGTGCGGGTTAGGTTGATTGGCCACGCTAAGAAATTGCCCCTTAGTGTCCAGGGATGTGTAGATTAGAGGTAAATGTGTAGGGATATGGGGGTAGGGCCTGGGTGGGATTGTGGTTGGTGCAGACTCGATGGGCTGAAGGGCCTCTTTCTGCACTGTAGGGTTTCTATGTTCTACCCTGACATACTGACCCCAGTAACCAACAGAGCATCTTGTCCCCAGGCCCTGTCCCTGCAATCTGCCACACTGATCCCAATACTCAACAGAGCATCTTATCCCCAGGCCCTGTGCAATCTGCCATACTGATCCCAGTAACCAACAGAGCATCTTGTCCCCAGGCCCTGTGCAATCTGCCATACTGATCCCAATACTCAACTGAGCATCTTGTCCCTGCAATCTGCCATACTGATCCCAATACTCAACAGAGCATCTTGTCCCTGCAATCTGCCATACTGATCCCAATACTCAACAGAGCATCTTGTCCCCAGGCCCTGTCTCTGCAGTCTGCCATACTGATCCCAGTAACCAACAGAGCATCTTATCTCCAGGCCCTATCCCTGCAATCTGCCATACTGATCCCAATACTCAATAGAGCATCTTGTCCCCAGGCCCTGTCCCTGCAATCTGCCATACTGATCCCAATACTCAATAGAGCATCTTGTCCCCAGGCCCTATCCCTGCAATCTGCCATACTGATCCCAGTAACCAACAGAGCATCTTGTCCCCAGGCCCTGTGCAATCTGCCATACTGATCCCAGTAACCAACAGAGCATCTTGTCCCCAGGCCCTATCCCTGCAATCTGCCATACTGATCCCAATACTCAATAGAGCATCTTGTCCCCAGGCCCTGTCCCTGCAATCTGCCATACTGATCCCAATACTCAATAGAGCATCTTGTCCCCAGGCCCTATCCCTGCAATCTGCCATACTGATCCCAGTAACCAACAGAGCATCTTATCCCCAGGACCTGTCTCTGCAATCTGCCATACTGATCCCAATAACCAACGGAGCATCTTGTCCCCAGGCCCTATCCCTGCAATCTGCCATACTGATCCCAATACTCAATAGAGCATCTTGTCCCCAGGCCCTATCCCTGCAATCTGCCATACTGATCCCAGTAACCAACAGAGCATCTTATCCCCAGGACCTGTCTCTGCAATCTGCCATACTGATCCCAATAACCAACGGAGCATCTTGTCCCCAGGCCCTATCCCTGCAATCTGCCATACTGATCCCAATAACCAACAGAGCATCTTATCCCCAGGCCCTATCCCTGCAATCTGCCACACTGATCCCAATAACCAACAGAGCATCTTGTCCCCAGGCCCTATCCCTGCAATCTGCCATACTGATCCCAATAACCAACAGAGCATCTTGTCCCCAGACCCTGTCCCTGCAATCTTCCATACTGATCCCAGTAACCATCAGAGCATCTCGTCCCCAGGACCTGTCCCTCTACCCTGACATACTGACACACCCCCCACTCTGGGATGCTGGGCCAGATCCCGGATAAAGTCCCCGCAGCTGCAAACTCGGGGCCCGCAGGCTCTGATTCCGGAGTCTTGCAGCCTCCCCCCCCGCCCCACCATCCCCTCCCTCCGCCCCACCCACCCGCAGGGCTCCGAGCAGAGTGACACTGCGCATGCCCCGCAGGCAGCGCCGCGCCTGCGCACTGGCCTCCTGTGGAGAGAATAGGGCACGTTCGTAGCCGCGGTGCGTGCTGGGTAATAACCTCCCTACTGAAATCTGACCTTTAACACTTGAGAGAAATTTAGTTAATCAAGACTCCGGCGGTGTTCGAGCAACAAAGGGAGAATTTAGCATGGGCTCAATCGCACAGTCTCTGGTTCCTCTCTGTGTCTCTGATACTGAATATTCACTGTTTTATACAAATGAGGCAGCACAGAATGAAAACGTTTGGCCCGTTATGTCAGTGCTGGCTCTCTGGGAGATCTACCCGATTAACGGCAGAGTCAGAACAATGTACATCTGCTGCAGTAATCTGAGACCTTAATGGCAAAAAGTCTTCCAGTTAGATAGTTCTCAGGCACAATCAAAGGGGCCATGTCCAATGGACCTGGAAAGATTGATTGCCCAATTCATTGAGCAGATATTAAGCACACAAAGTGCCTGGCAGAGTTTAATTGTATATATCTGCAAACCCCATATACTAAAGGGCCAAGCGAGTATTCCAATGTGTTAAGGGTGGTTGAATTATGGAATTACAAAGAGAAAACATTCATGTCTTGAATCTTCATAATTACTACTTTGCTGGTGAAGTAGGGAAAGGGTTAATGAATTTGATGCATTTTGTATCTAGCACACATCACTAACATAATCCTTCCTCATGGCTGATCTCAAGTTTATACTGCTCCTGGCATCAATATAAATTATTTATTCATGTTTTCCTTAGTTGTTCATATCTTTCATTCTTTAACATTTATTTCCATAAAAAGACAGATAGTCAAATATAAATGTTATTTTGCATACATTACAAACCTTACCTGTTTGTGCTAAAGGAACATTGTTAAACAGCTGCAGTTGGTAGATTGCGATACCAGCTTTTTAACAGGAAGAGTCCTGCTGAGACAGCCATGACCCCCAAGTACCTTCAAGGAAGGAGATGCCAACACCGCCGGCAACATTGTGGGTCATGATCAGACCGAAGATTCATAGAATCATAGAATCCTACAGTGCAGAAAGAGGCCCTTCAGCCCATCGAGTCTGCACCGAGCACAATCCCACCCAGACTCTACCCCCCCTATCCCTACATATTATACCCACTAACCCCTCTAATCTACACATCCCTGAATACTAAGGGGCAATTTCTTATAATGGCCAATCAACCTAAGCCGCACATCTTTGGACTGTGAGAGGAAACCAGAGCACTCGGAGGAAACCCACGCAGACACGAGGAGAATGTGCAAACTCCACACAGACAGTGATCCGAGCCAGGAATCAAACCCAGGACCCTGGAGCTGTGAAGCAGCAGCGCTAACCACTGTGCTACCGTGCCGCCCATGATATAACATGATTATATCATGACTGCAGCTGCCAAATGGACTATGAGTCCTGGTTGAATTGGGAGTTCACATCATGATCAAAATAGGAAGACCTGTGGTCCTAAGCTGGAATCGGGAGTTTCCATCATGACTGACACTGGAACTCATAGAACATAGAACATAGAACATTACAGCGCAGAACAGGTCCTTCGGCCCACGATGTTGCGCCAACCAGTTAAAAAAACAATGACCCACTAACCTAAACCAATCCCTTTTCATCCATAAACCTATCCACGGATCTCTTAAACGCCCCCAAACTAGGCGCATTTACAACCGCAGCAGGCAGGGCATTCCAATCCCTCACCACCCTCTGGGTAAAGAACCTACCCCTGACATCTGTCCTATAACTACCCCCCTTTAATTTAAAGCCATGCCCCCTCGTGCTAGCTTTCTCCAACCGAGGAAAAAGGCTATCACTGTCCACCCTATCTAAACCTCTAATCATCTTATATGTTTCAATAAGGTCCCCTCTTAGCCGCCTTCTTTCCAGCGAAAACAACCCCAAATCCCTCAGTCTCTCCTCATAGGACCTCCCCTCCATACCAGGCAACATCCTGGTAAACCTCCTCTGCATCCTCTCCAAAGCCTCCACATCCTTCCTGTAATGTGGGGACCAGAACTGCACACAGTACTCCAAGTGCGGCCGCACCAGAGTTGTGTACAGTTGCAACATGACGCTGCGACTCCTAAACGATGTATTAATACCCACTTGTATTTGTGTTCAGTGAGAAGTCTGGTAAGCCACTGTTCGGGGCTGGGTTTCTCTCAAAGCTTTGTGAGCCTAAGGGCCTGTATTGTGCTGTGCTGTAGTTTTTCTACGTAAAAGCTTTTGAATTAAAACCGACTATTTTGACTCACTAACACTTTCAGAGGTGTATTTTACCTACAACACCGGGATGTGTCAGTCTGAAAGAATCCCATGTATTTGTCAGGCAAAGGGGTCGTGTCCAATGGACCTGTTAAAGACAAGTCACTGTTAGATTGCACTGGGGTGTATGGGGGTGGTGAATCTCTGGAATTCTCTGCCCGTTGAAGTGGTGGAGGCTACCTCGCTAAATATATTTAAGTCACGGGTAGATAGGTTTCTGACAGACAAGGGAATTAAGGGTTATGGGGAGAAAGCGGGAAAGTGGAACTGATCCACTTCAGATCAGCCATGATCTTATTGAATGGTGGGGCAGGCTCGAAAGGCTAGATGGCCTACTCCTGCTCCTATTTCTTATGTTCTTACTTAGGTGTTGGTTTTTATAAACAGACTGGGGCCTGCGTTTTTGATTCTCCACATCAGTTGTTGTATCCTTACTCAATATCCACCACAATCACAACAGTTAACCCAGAACTCTGAGGTTATTGTGATCACAGCCCTTCAAACTATTACTGACATAAATCACCAAATATTCTGAAAGCTCCTTTGGTTGTAACTCACTCTCAGAAACATGCGCCTCTGGGGGAGAAAACAAAGCTTCTCTACAGCAGAAAGGAAACCACTGTCCACCTCTCCAAACTGAATGCTTGGGGATGTTGCTGATAAGTGTCCAGGACAAATTACTATTTATAAGGTGAAGGTACATCAGCAACAGGGGTTAGTGAAGGGAGTGATGGTAATAACCAGGCAGACTGACTCACCAGGAAAGCTGCTCCAAATGAGATTCCATGGGATCCACCCAAAACACAATCGTTGGGACTGGTACCTCAGACTCCAATTGAAATGTGACTTTAAAACTTGTCAGGACACTGACTTTAATGTGACTGTGAGCAAAGAGGGTGGGGCACCATAGAAAAAAAAACTTTCCCTCCTCACTCACAGCCAGGACTCACTCATCTGACATAATTAGGTTTCTTTTAAAATCATAAGCCTGGTTTGAATTTGACTTTAGTCACATCTCAATGGCTTTGAAAGGAATTAGAATAGTTGGTGGATCAAAGCAACATATATTTCTTGTTTTTTTGACTCCTCAGTGTTATACAAAATGATCATACTATCAGTAGCTGAGGCTGCATCAGAATGTCCATCAGCACCTGAAGCTGTGTCTCATCTGTGTCCAAACTAATCAGACCCTGCATTGTCCCAATTAACACATCCCATATTATTGATCTTCCTTGGACTGCAGCTTGATTTTACAGGCCCATTCTCCACGCAAAGACTGGTATATCCTGCTAATTGCAGGTACGTTTATCTGGTGGATTGAAGCTTTCCCTGTTTGTAAAAATGATGCAGATATTACAGCAAAAATCTTGTGGGAACAGATCTTTAGATGAGGCTCCTAAAATGGATGGAGAGTGATAATGGTTCTCATTTCACATCAGAAATAATGTAACAGCTCTATAGACTTTGGAAAAGAAAAAAATCCAAAAGAAAATTGAAAAAAAGTGGATTAATTTCGTATTTATCCAGAAGTAAAGCCCAGTTGAGTTAGAATGGTTTTTACTGTCAAAAACAAAACAAACTCTCAGAATGAACATTGTTCTGTCAAACTGGGTGACATGGTGACAGAGGTGAGTACTGCTGCCTCACAGCGCCGAGCGCTCACGTATGATTCCCAGCTTGGGTCACTCTGCATGTGGACTCTGCATGTTCTCCTCATGTCTACGTGGGTTTCCTCCGGGTGCTCTGGTTTCCTCCCACATTCTGAAAGATGTGCTATTTAGGTGCATTGGCCATGCTAAATTCTCCCAAATTCAGTGTACCTGAACAGGCACCGGAATGTGACGACTAGGGGATTTTCATTGCCCTTGTGTGAATGAGTTGCTGTTTCAGCATTTCACGTCTGCTTTTAAAATTTTTACACATTTAGAACATTTAAAAGGACATCGGGGACCTGGGGTGGAGGCTGCTGCACGCAGCAGTGCCGCACAACCGTAGGATTCACTGGTTCACGGGCTCCCGAGACTGCCCTTTCTGTGGCCTCGTGGAGTCCGTGGACCACGTCTACGTTTCGTGTTATAGATTGCACACCCTTTTTGATTTTCTGAAGAACCTTTTACTGATGTTTTGTTTGCACTTCAGTCCCACGCTCCTGATCTATGGACACCCGGTGCGGAGAGCGGGGGGTCGGGATGCCGATCTCCTCGTGAACCTGCTCCTGGGCCTGGCGAGACGCGCCATCGACAGGTCCAGGCAGCGGGGCGATCGGGGGGGGGGTGGGGGGCGTCCGTCCTGACTGTCTGCCCCTCTACCGCGGCTATGTTCGCGGCCAGGTGTCCCTGGAGAGGGAGCACGCAGAGTCCGCGGGCACAGTCAACGCCTTCCGCGCCCATTGGGCACTGCATGGGCTGAGGTGCGTTATAGACCCCGACAATCACATTTTGATTTGATGTGTCTTAAGTTTCCTTTGTACTTTTTGTTTCTGTTCGGGCTGTTCCCCTTCCTTTTGGGGAGCTGCCCCTTCTTCTTTGTCCTAATGTAATTTGAGTTTGTTTACTTGGTTTGACCCAAAAAAAAAACATTTAAAAAGGACTATTTTCAGTGTTAAGAAATTCAATTTCAGTGAGGCAGAGTGACAGAGCAAATCCCTTCGCACACACAGGTTAGGGTCTGTAATGCAATGCCTGAATATGTGGTGCAGACAGATTCAATTGAAGCATTCAAAGGGAAAACTAGACGTTATCTGAATAGGAAAAACGTGCAGGGATACAGGGAGAAGGCGGCAGAATGGAACTCGTTGAATTACCCATTCAAAGAGCTGGCGCAGACACAATGGGCCCAATGGCCTCCTTCTGCACCAAAACTCTTCAATGACTCTGAAATATTTAAAAGCCTAAAATGCTGGAATAAAACCCAACCAGGTTAGGCAGCATCTGTGCAAAGAGTGAAACAGATTTAACATTTCAGATCTGCAATCTCTCATCAGAACTGGGAAAAGTTAGAAATGTAACAGGTTTGGAGAAAGGGGTGGGTGGGACAGGGACTAAAGGATGGCCTGAGAGAGGGTGGAAGACAGGAGCGATTGAATGAGAGAAAAGGTGAACCCTCCCAGAGCCAAAGGGAATGAAGATGGAGCGAGCAAGGAAACAGAAAAACAAAAGCTGTGGACTGGAGCAGGGGGGGCTGCCAACTGAAAGAAGGAAAAGTGAAACAATCAAAGAGAAAGAAGCAAAATGGGCTGAGAGTTTACTCTCTGAAACTGTTGGGCTGAATGTTGACTCCAGAAGGCTGTAAAGTGTGGAGGGGATGGGTGCGTGGGAGGATGATCTCCTGGACCCTGGTTAAAACAGTAACCAGTAGATCCAAGATGGGTGAGGTTGAAGGGGGAGGCAGGGGTGTCACTCTGGCTGATGTGCTGTGGTCCTGTCTGTGCCCAGCTCAATCTGATCTGTACAACTCAAAACACACTGGAGAACATTTGACAGGAAATGAAGACTGTGAATCTAACTCAGTGTGTGAACTCCCCCAGAGGCTCACACACACACTGCATTCTAACAAACTGAACTGGATTGGACTGAATGGGAAGTCATGGAGTGTAACCCTCACTGACCCGGGCTGAATGTTGAGTTCAGAAGGTGTAAAGTGTGGAGGGAGGGGTGGGTGATTGGGAGGATTCTCTCCTGGAGCAGCTGTAGACCCTGGTTAGAACAGTAATCTGTAGATCCAGGATGGGAGGGGCTGAAGTGGGAGGCAGGAGTCACTCTGGCTGCCAGCTACTCTTCTGTAGTGTTGTCTGTGCCCAGGCAGCCCTGGAGAGGGAGATTCTTTTGCGACTTAGTGGCTGATTTTGATATTTTAGTTTGATTGAACCACATGTTTCAGGTAACAAGAGGGAAGAATTTTCTAGAAAAAACTAGGATTGTCTGTTCTGCAGTTTTATCCGGCACTGATAGTGACACAGACCCTGTTCTCTCCTTTTACAGGAGATTGGAAGGGGAAAGGATTTACAGACAGAAAATTCAAACCAAACATCAAAATCTGACAGAGCCTCTTGATTCATCAGGACCTGAATATCACAGAATCACGGTGCGGAAGGAGGCCATTTGGCCCACCGTGTCTGTGCCAGCTCTCCAGATGAGCACTATGGCTGAAGTGCCATTTTCCTGCCTTTTCCCCATACCCCTTCTTGGGGAACACCACTAGCTATCCAGCTATCCCATTCTTCGCTGCCCCAAGAGATCAGATGAAGACTTTCAGAGTTTAAAATTGGCCTTTACTCAAGCTGTAACAGGCAAAACGTGTTTCGATACACTTCACGTATACAGATTCCCATAACAAAGGAATGCATTGGCAATTATACCTATTAGTAAGTCGAAAACGCCAATAGAAAATGTACACTTAGTCAAGGGTACTCACTATCCTATCTCAACTAATAGTTCTGATTACTTCATTTGTTTCCCACAGTAGTTTACCAACTTAACCAATTACAGCAACTCTACACTTGCCTAATTACAATATCCCACAGTTAACAGGGCACGCACAAATAGCCATCTGATCAATAAACACATGTCTATGGTCCTTAACTGTCTGGCATCCCTAAGTGCTGACTTACGATTTCTGTCAAAGCACGCAGCAGTCCTGGGCTGTTATCTGAAAGCAGTGACGAATGTAGTTACCACCCTCTTCTGGTCTATCAAAGCCTCTTTGTCTATTGTTTTTGCAGCTGTACCTTGCAGCTCCAGCAGTTTTGCAGTCATCCCAGAATTGCTCAGGCCACCCATGCAAAAAGGGACATCATTAGATAGATTGTGGAAACTGAAAGGTAAATGGGTATCATATCCTGTAATCATACAGGATTATCTTTCACAGTACTCCATCTGTGGTCCTCAAGAAATGCTCCAAAAGCTAAGGTTTCTCTAAGCTCTAACCTATAATTGTCAAAAAAAAACCTACCTGTACTTAATTTATATTTGCAAACAAAATAGGCTTTTTTTTTTCCAGATTGTGAGAATTTTCCTGTATTGAATGATTTTTAACTCTTTCATCATCCATTCTAGGTATTAGTCTAGCAGACCTTTCCTGAACTGCTTCTTATTTACATCCTTTCTTAAATAAGGAAACCAACGGTCTCACCAGTGTTCTGTATAACCGAAGAATAACATCCCTTCTTTTGTAATCTATTTGCCTCACCATAAACAATAACATTCTATTAACTTTCCTGGTTACTTGCTGTACCTGCATTCCAACCTTTGGTGATTCATGCACTAGGACACCCAGATCCCTCTGAATCTCTCACTATTTAGAGAATTTACTCTGTTTTCATTCTTCCTGCCAAAGTGGACATTTTCACATTTCGTAGAAATCATAGAATCCCTAAAGTGCAGGAGGAGGCCATTTGGCCTATCAAGCCTGCACTATTCCACGCAGGCCCTATACCCGTAAGCCCACATATTTACTCCACTAATCCACCTGACACTAAAGGACAATGTAGCATGGCCAATCAACCTAACCTGCACATCTTTATACAATCTCACCCAGGCCCTACCCCCATATCTCTACATATTTTACCCGCTAACCCCTCTAACCTACGCATCTCAGGACACTAAGGGGCAATTTTAGCATGGCCAATCAACCTAACCTGCACATCTTTATAATTGTTTCTAACATTTTCGCTATGACATGTTAAGTTAACTGCTCTGCCGTTTCTTGCTTTTTATCTCCCTCCTTTTTTGAATAATAGAGATCCATTGGCTACTTTCTAATCTAACGGAACTTTCACCAAATACAGGAAATTCTGGAAAATTAAAAACAATGCATCAACTATCTCACTAGCCATTTCTACCACTCTTCAGCTGAAGAAGTCACATGGACTCAAAACGTTAACTCTGTTTCTCTCCTCACAGATGCTGCCAGACCTGCTGAGTCTTTCCAGCTTTTGATGTTTTTATTTCAGATTTTCAGCTTCCGCAGTGTTTTGTTTTTACCTCATGAGCCACTTTCAATATCCTAGGATGAAGCTCATCAGGACCCAGGGATTTGTCAGCCCACAGCTCCAACTATTTGCTCAGTACTACTTCATAAGTGACAGCAGTTTTCCCGAATTTCTCCCTAACTTTCATTCCTGACTTTGTGGGATATTACTTGTAACCTCCGTACTATGGGCTGGAGTACCGGATTATAATGAAGACTGATGCAATGTACTTAAGAACATAAGAACCAGGAGCAGGAGTAGGCCATCTGGCCCCTTGATCCTGCTCCGCCATTCAATAAGATCGTGGCTGATCTTTTGTGGACTCAGTTACTTGCCCACTCACCATAACCCTCAATTCTTTTACTGTTCAAAAATGTATCTATCCTTGCCTTAAAAAACATTCAATGAGGTAGCCTCAACTGCTTCACTGGGCAGGGAATTCCACAGATTCAGTGTGTGTGAAGAAGTTCCTCCTCAACTCAGTCTTAAATCTGCTTCCCCTTATTTTGAGACCATGCCCCCTAGTTCTAGTTTCACCCACCAGTGGAAACAACTCCCCTGCTTCTATCTCATCTATTTCCTTCATAATCGTATATGTTTCTATAAGATCTCCCCTCATTCTTCTGAATTCCAATGAATATAATCCCAGTCTGCTCAGTCTTTCCTCATAAACCTCTCAACTCCAGAATCAACCTAGTCAATCTCCTCTGCCAGTGCCAGTGCCAGTATGTCCTTTCTCAAGTAAGGAGACCAAAACTATACACAGTATTCCAGGTGTGGCCTCACTAGCACCTTATACGCTGCAACGTAACCTCCCTGTTTTTAAACTCCATCTGTCTTGCAATGAAGGACAAAATTACATTTGCCTTAATTACCTGCTGTACCTGCAAACCAACTCTTTGAGATTCCTGCACAAGGATACCCAGGTCCCTCTGCACAGCAGTAATAAATAATAATTTTGCTGTTATTCCTACCAAAATGGATAACCTCACATTTACCAAAATTGTACTCGACCCTTGCCCACTTACTTAGACTATCTATACCCTTTGAAGACTTTTAGTGTCCTCCACACACCTGCCCTGTCACTCATCTTAGTGTCATTTTGCAAATTTTGACACACTACACTTGGTCCCCAACTCCAATTGTGATCCCAACACTGATCCCTGAGGCACACCTTTAGTCGCTGATCGCCAACTAGAAAAACATCCACTTACCCCCCCACTCTTTTGCTTTCTGTTAGTTAACCAATCATCTATCCGTGCTAATACATTACCCATAACAACACGCACCAGTTGAATTTATCCGTCATCTCCTTACTTTCCATTATTAATGGTTAACACTCACTTTCTGTAGGACCAACATTCACTTTGTTAACACATTTTTAAAATTTAATATCCAGAAACATTTACTATCCACCTTTCTCTTGTACTCTAATTCTTCCCTCCTTATTAATCTTTTTATCGTTCTTTGCGGTTCTTTATATTCTGCTCAGTTTTCTGACCTGCCACCAGTCTTTATGCAATTGGTTACCTTTTTCTTTCAGTTCGATCCCTGTCTTTATCTTTTTTAGTGAACCACAGATGGAGGGTTCTCCCCTTGAATTTTTCTTTCTCACTGGAACGTGTCTTGTTCTGGGTTTGTCTGAAATATTTCTTTCGATGTCTGCCACTGCACCTCTATTGACCGGTCCCTTAACCTCATTTACCAGTTCACTTACACTGAACTCAGTTCGGTCCTTGATGTGATTAACAGAAAAATCCATTCACTGTAGTTAGCTGTAAACTCGCTGGTGACTCAGCAGCGTGGATGACCGATTGAACCCCTTCCAAAACTCGGGGCAGTTGAATGGGTTCTTCCCAGTGCGAAGATCGCTGACGTACAGCGAGCTGAGCTAATCCCCTGAATCCAGCCTCACAGCAAAGGTAGACGAATGGGCTGTTCCCGCTGTGAACTCACTGGTGTACAATCAGATAGGAAGGCTGAGTAAATCTCTTCTCACACTGGGAGCAGGTGAATGGCCTCTCCCCAGTGTGAATGCGTCAATGAGTTTCCAGCTCTACAGGTAACCAAATCTCTCCTCAGTTTCCACATTTCTTTCTATGCTTCTAATCATTAACAACTATAACAGAGCTGGAGTCATTTCTCAATTCAGCAGAAACAGATCCAAATGAACATGGTTCAGTCTGAATATGATTAACAGCAAAAATCCAATCACAATAGTTACTTGTGAATTTGCTGGTGTTTCAGCAGCCTGGATGAGGTAATGTATCCCTTCCCACACTGGGAACAAATGAATGGCCTCTCCCCGGTGTGAGTTTGCTGGTTTCTCCCGCATGTGACTGTGGTTGTAAACGGTGCTGTTTCCTCCCATGTTCAATATTCTCGGCTTTACAGGTTATGATAAACTGTGCAGCTCCATCCAATCCTGATCTGATGTTTTGTGCGAGCTTCCTGACCCCAAATCCTTCCCGTCTAAGACCTGATAGAGGTGTATAAGATGTTGAGAGGTATTGATCGAGTGGATAGTCAGAGGCTTTTTTCCCAGGGCTGAAATGGTTGCCACAAGAGGACACAGGTTTAAGGTGCTGGGGAGTAGGTACAGAGGTAAGTTTTTCACTCAGAGGATGGTGGGTGCGTGGAATGGGCTACCGGCAACGGTGGTGGAGACAGATTCGATAGGGTCTTTTAAGAGACTTTTAGATAAGTACATGGAACTTAGTAAGATAGAGGGTTATAGGTAAGCCTAGTAATCTCTAAGGTAGGGACATGTTCGGCACAACTTTGTGGGCTGAAGTGCCGTAGTCTTTCTATGCTTCTAATCATATTAACAACTATAACAGAGCTGGAGTCATTTCTCATTCAGCAGAAACAGATCCAAATGAACATGGTTCAGTCTGAATATGATTAACAACAAAAATCCAATCACAACAGTTACTTGTGAATTTGCTGGTGTTTCAGCAGCCTGGATGAGGTAATGTATCCCTTCCCACACTGGGAACAAATGAATGGCCTCTCCCCGGTGTGAGTTCGCTGGTGATTTACCAGCGTGCATGATTGACTGAATCCTTTCCCACACAAAAAGCAGGTGAATGGCTTCTCCCCAGTGTGAATTCGCTGGTGTTTCAGCAGATGGGATGAGGTAGTGAATCCCTTCCCACACTGGGAGCAGCTGAATGGCCTCTTTCCAGTGTGAACTCGCTGGTGTAGTGCGAGGTTAGATGACCGATTGAACCTCTTCCCACACTGGGGGCAAGTGAATGGCTTCTCCCCAGTGTGAACCCGCTGGTGTACTGCTAGGTTAGATGACCGATTGAATCCCATCCCACACTGGGAGCAGGTGAATGGTCTCACCCCGGTGTGAATGCGCCGATGAATCTCCAGCTGGGATGGGTAATCGAATCCCTTCCCACAGTCCCCACATTTCCACGGCTTCTCTCTGTTGTGACTGCAATTATGTTCCGAAAGGCTGGATGATTGGGTGAAATCTTGTCCATGCACAGAACATGTGTACAGTTTCTCTCCACCACCAACGGTGCATTTTTCTTCCATGCCCAAAATACAACGATATTCAGATTATGATAAATCAGCTAACTCAATCAGGTTCTGATATATTTGCTTTCAGTTTCCAGACTGTAAATGCTTCTCTTCCAGAATCCTGTGAAAGTGATTTAAAACAGAATAAAGGGGGTGAGAGAGAACCCACAAAAACACAAAAGTGGGTTGTGAAATTGAGCTGAATGAATCTGGAAATGTGTGGCATCGGTACTCGGAGAAAGTGACCGTGAAAACTGCTGGATTATAAGAAAAACCCAACTAGTTCACTGATATCCTTCAGGGAAGGAAACCTGCCACCGATGTGGGCAATATGGGAAAAGACAGAGAGAAGTAGGAGAAGCTGGGGATGCAGGAGAGGGATTTTATACATCTACAGCTCAATGAGAACATTGATAGAATCTCCCGAAGCTTAACCTCCAGCATCTAGGGGAGGGAATGGGTTTGACTGAATTGTTCCACAGAGAGTTGGCACGCCTTTAAATTGCCAAACTGATTCCTCCCATGTTGTAATGTTTCCATCACTGGAAATACATTGCTATATATTTCAAGACAAAAAAATACATTATCATAAACAACATAGTATATAACCATTAAATGTCTCTGCCCCCATCCAAATTTAGTGATCATTTAAATGTTAGCCTTCTCCTCAGAAAACTCCCTCTTTAATCATGACCATTAAGTGAGATGATATCCTGTTAGCTATATAATTAAATGTATCAAATGAGGGAGCTAAAGGATGTCAGTGTCTTTGAGAGAGAGAAATAATACCTGGGCCTAGTCCTGCTCCTATTTCCGATGTTCGTCTGTAATCTCGTCTGCAACCTTCCTGAATATACTTCCTTTTTCTTCAAGTTGCTGCAAATCCCCAAAATGAGAAGAGAAATGGAAAGGGGGGGGGAAGATATTGAATTTCCTCCCAAATGTTGCACAGAGGAAGGAATGTCACTCTGAAATGCATTGGACAACTTCCGCATTGAGACGTCACAATGCAGCCCTGCCTGCATCAGCCAATAAGAATCAGTCTGCAGCGCGGTGACGTCTCCGGGTTCCAGCGCACAGGCCCGGGCGCGCGGACCCGGGAGCTCCGCCCCCACCCATTGTTCCCCTCCCGGGAGCCCCGCCCCCGCCCATTGTTCCCCTCCCCCCTCCTCGAGCCAAGGTTTGCAGACAAGCGGCTGGCGGCTCCGGCCAGAGCGAGAAGCCGCTCGGTGGTCTCCCCCTCCCCCTCTCCGGTTGCTCCAAAAAGAGTCGCACTGCGCCTGCTCCGGACAGCCCGGCGCACCAGCGCTCTCTGCGCCTGCTCCGGACAGCCCGGCTCAGCAGCGCTCTCTGCGCCTGCGTGCTGGGCTGCCCAGCTGAGGGAGTGGGGGAGGGGACTTTGCAAAATCTCTTCCCATCATTTTCTCCCAAGTCCTGCAGTTTGATCTGAAACAGCACAGCTTCTGTTTTCAGCTTCATGCACAGACTCAAACTTCCTCCTCTGGCCAACAGCTGTGAGTAAAACACTTTCTTGCAACGTTGACTCTGTTCTCTCCCCACTGATGCTGTCAGACCTGCTGAGGTTTTCCAGCTTTTAGTGTCTTTGATTCAGATTCCAGCATTTGCACTATTTTGCTTTTCACTTTCTGTCTCCCCCTGGAAAATACAGAGAGCTGTGGGACTCTGCAATCTGGGCAGCACTAAGACAATGGCTAAATACTGTGGATGCTGGAATCTGAAACATAAACAGAAAATGCTGGAAAATCTCAGCAAGTCTGACAGCATCTGTGGAGAGGGAATAGATTTTATTCCTCTGTGGGACATGGGTGTCGCTGGTCAGCATTTATTGCCCATCTTGAATTACCCTTGAGAAGGCAGTGGTGATGATACAACTGAGTGTCTTGCTAGGCAATTTCAGAGGGCAGTTGAGAGTCAGCCACATTGCTGTGGCTGTGGAGTCACATGGAGGCCAGACCAGGTAAGGATCTCCCTCCCGAAAGAACAACGTAAAAGAGCCAATGTTTCAAGTCTGGGTGACACTTCATCAGCGGTTAGCACTGCTGCTTCTCAGCATCAGAGACCTGATTTGAATTCCCGGCTTGGATCACTGTCTGTGCAGAGTCTGCACGTCCTCCCTGTATCTGCATGGGTTTCCTCCCACAGTCCAAAAGTTGTGCTGGTTAGGCGCATTGGTCATGCTAAATTCTCCCTCAGTGTACCCGAACAGGCATTAGAGTGTGGTGTCTGAGGGATTTTCACAATAACTTGATTGCAGTAATTACGTTAACGTAAGCCTAACTGTGACAATAAATAAATATTGCTAGTATGAAATGGAATATATATATGTGTGTGTGTATGTGTTGCAGGTGCCTTTGCCTCGGGCCCACCTCGACAATCCCCCCTTTTGGTAATGGTCTACCCTAGTCCCATTAACCAACATCATTAGTTTACAAGCTTAATTGTGACACTAAAAAACAATTTTTAAAATTTTGAGCCAAAAATGCTGAGGGGGGGGGTGAAATGTTTATGATTTTGTGGAACCTGTTTTTATTTGGGGAGGTGACGGCCTAAGTGGCATCGCTAGATTATTATTCCAGAAACTCAGCTGATGTTCTGGAGGACCTGGGTTCAAATCCCACCACAGCGGATGATGGAATTTGAATTCATAAAAAAAATCTGGAATTAAGAATCTATTGATGACCCTGAAACCATTGTCGGAAAAGCCCATCTACTTGACGAATGTCCTGGAGGGAAGGAAATCTGCCATCCTTACCCTGGTCTGGCTTACATGTGACTCCAGAACCACAGCAATGTGGTTGACTCTCAACTGCCCTTGGGCAACTAGGGATGAGAGACACAGAGTTGGGGTGAGGACTACAAGTTTCAGGGACTGAGTGATGATGTCTGCAAGGGTGTAGAAGAAAAGACAATTAACAATTTCAAAATGAAACTGGATGGACACTGAAGGAAACATAACAGGAGCAGGAGTAGGCCATCTGGCCCCTCAAACCTGCTTCGCCATTCAATAAGATCATGGCTGATCTTTTTGTGGACTCAGCTGTACTTACCCGCCTATTCACCATAACCTGTAATTTCTTTACTGTTCAATAATGTATCTATCTTTGCCTTAAAAACATTCAACGAGTAACCTCAACTGCTTCACTGGGCAGGGAATTCCACAGATTCACAACCCTTTATGTGAAGAAGTCCTTCCTCAACTCAGTCCTAAATCTGCTCCCCCTTATTTTGAGGCCCTGCCCTCTAATTCCAGTTTCACCCGCCAGTGGAAACAACTTCCCTGCTTCTATCTTATCTATTCTCTTCATAATCTTATATGTTTCAAAATGCTGGCCAGCCAGTGATGCCCATGTCTCTCAAATGAATTAAAAAAAGCTCTTTTCAATTCAACCTTATTCAGCCTATTCAAATACTGTTGCCTCTTAATTAATGATTCATTTTTGTTGATATTAGTTTGGTTGTCACAGTAAAAGTTTTTAAAAAATGAAATCTTGTCCTTCACTTTATTCCATTTGTCTGGGACTTTGTTTATCGGCCTTTACAGGGATCATGACAACAAAGATATGTCTCGTGTTGTTATATGGTACAAGTTAGATGTATAGTTAATGGTTCTGTTATAAAGTGTATGTATTACTTCTAGTCTTGTAATCTAGCTCTGTAGCTATGCCACATTTCCATTCAAACAGCCATTTTAACACAAGAGCCTGTTTGAGCATGCTGACACTGCAGAGAAATTCAGTCTCTCCTATTCCCCCTTAACCCCATGTTTAAACAGGGATGTAATGTTGCAGCTGTAGAAGGTGCTGGTAAGGCCACACTGAGAATACTGTGTACGGTTTTGGTTTCCTTACTTGAGAAAGGATACACTGGCCCTGGAGAGAGTGCAGAGGCTGATTCCAGAATTGAGAGGGTTGGCTTATGAGGAGCGACCGAGTAGAGTGGGGCTACACTCATTGGAATTCACAAGAACGAGGGGAGATCTTATAGAAACATATAAGATCATGAAGAGAATAGATAAGATAGAAGCAGGGAAATTGTTTCCACTGGCAGGTGAAACTGGAACTAGGCGCAGGGCCTAAAAATAAGGGGGAGCAGATTTAGGACTGAGTTGAGGAAGAACTTCTTCACAGAAAGGGGTGTGAATCTGTGGAATTTTTTGCCTAGTGAAGCATTTGAGGCTACATCGTTGAATGTTTTTAAGGCAAATGTAGATACATTTTTGAACAGTAAAGGAATTAAGGGTTATGGTGAGCTGACGGGTAAGTGGAGCTGAGACCATGAAAAGATCAGCCATGATCTTATCGAATGGCGAAGCAGGCTCGAGGGGCCAGATGGCCTACTCCTGCTCCTAGCCGTTATGTTCTTATGTTCTCCTGCAAGTTTATTTCCTTCAATGTCCATCCAGTTTCATTTTGGAATTAATTGTCTCCTCTTCTATATCCTTGCAGACAGCAAATGCCATTCATCATCATCAGTTCCTGAAACTTGTATTCCTCACCCCAACTCTGTGTCTCTCATCAAGTAACGTTACCCACATTTTGTTGCCCATTAGATTTGGACTCATTCTTTTCAAAGATTTTCAGGTCCCTTTGATCTGCACAGGAAGTAGTGAGCATGGATCTGTCAGTCAGGATGAATGGGTACCTGGGGGAGAATTGGGAGGGTACATAATAGGTACAACAGAGTGAGAATGGAGGGAGAGCGTGTGAGATGGACATTTACACCTTTTGGAAAATGAGAGAGGACAGAATGTTCCATAGAAACTAGAATTGTCTTTTAAATTTCTATCCTGTACAGAGAATGATGAGATTTGTAAACTATTTTTACAGAATATTAGAAGGGGAGGATTTGCAGACAGAAACCTCAAACCAAACGTCACATCAGGATCTGACAGAGGTAATCGATCCATCAGGCTCCGAATATCATCGACCTTTGCACGTAGGAGGAGAAATGTTTGTTCTGTCTGGAGGAAAATACTTCAAACATCAGTGTGACTGGGCACACACACACCCGAGTAAGAGTGTTCGAGTGAGAGTGTTCCAGTGAACTGACTGTGGAAAGAACTTTAACCAGTTACACAGCCTGAAGAAAAAATATCACTCCATTCACAGTGGGGAGAAACCATACACACGTTCTGTGAGGACAAGGCTTCAGTTGAGGACACAAGGACGCTGAAACCATGGAGAAACCGTGGAAATGTATGGATTGTGGGAAGGGATTTCGGTTCCCGTCTGCACTGGAAACTCATCGACGCATTCACACTGGAGAGAGGCCGTTCACCTGCCCTGACTGTGGGAAGGGATTCAGTGACTCGTCGACCCTGAGGAAACATCGGCACGTTCACACCAAGGCGAGGCCGTTCACCTGCTCTGAGTGTGGGAAGGGATTCCGAGATTCGTCACACCTGCTGACACACCAGCAAGTTCACACCGGGGAGCGGCCGTACACCTGCTCTGACTGTGGGAAGGGATTCAGAAATGCGTCGCACTTGCTGACACACCAGCGGGTTCACACCGGGGAGAGACCGTTCACCTGCTCTGCGTGTGGGAAGGGATTCACTCAGTCTTGCAACCTGCTGGTGCATCAACGGGTCCACACCAGGGAGAGGCCGTTCACCTGCTCTGAGTGTGCAAAGGGATTCAGTGATCCATCCGCCCTACTGAGACACCAACGGGTTCACACCGGGGAGAAGCCGTTCATCTGCACCGTGTGTGGGAAGCGATTTACACAATTATCTAACCTGCTGAGACACCAGCAAGTTCACAAGTGACTACAGGCATTGGACTCTGCTGTTAATCACATCCAGGACTGAACCGTGTTCATTCTGACAGTTGATGAAGTGTGAGGGTTGAGGATTTCTTTCTGCTGGACTGGCTGGTCTCATGACTTTGCTCCCAGTGAGCTGATGCTTTGTGAGGCTGGGAGAACACATTTCCATTGAAATGATGCACAAAAGCTAACGAAGTTCATTTGTTTTATCCTGGATAGTAAATACCATTTTCCTAACACCACAGATAGATCTAGAATAAATACATTTCTCTCTGTTCTGTTGGCTCTTGAGACTGGAGAGAGGATTTAAGAGAATAATATCAGGGATGAGGAACTTCAGTTATTTGGAGAGTGAAGCAGCTGAAATTTCTCTCATTTAGACCTTTGTGTCATTTAGGGCTGGGAGGGATCCATTCAGTTTTTCAGTTGGGCTCACTGTGCAATGTGCTTATGTATTCCAAAAGTGATGTATGTTAATACACAGAACCCTATTCTTTACTGATAGAAATAAGATGTACACACACTTCGCTTGTTTCAACTGAACAGAATAGGCAACAGACTTGCTCTAGTTCATTCTATGGGCCAATGCCTTGATCCAATCAGTCAACCTGCCTAGTTTGAATATGACCAAATTTGTGTTAGTTAACTGTAAGTCAGCAGTTGCATTCTCCATGGCAATGCCTCGACTAATCAGAGTCAACTTGCCAACAAATCAAAACTCTCTTCTCACGAAGTATAAATTGCTGCTCCCGTTACTTTCCTGCGAATATGCTGATGAGTGCAAGATGAAACCTTTCAACATGTCTCGTTTTTCAGCGATTACTGTTCTAATTAACTACCAGTCTGTAATAGGTGCTTCAATAAGTAGTGAGCCTTAATTGATTTATGAATCAGTAGTCATAGTAAAAGACTGCAAAAATGTAAAAGCTTAATTGCTGTGCATGTAAAGAATGTACAATGAAGATAAATGAACTGGCAAGAGAGATCTTCAGGCTCTGATTAGCCTCAACATTTGATATTGTATGGGAACTACAGGCCAGTGAGCCTCACATCTGTGGTGGGTAAATTGTTAGAAGGTATCTCGAGAGACAGGATCTGCAGGCATTTAGAGATGCAAGTACTAATTAGGGACAGTCATCATGGCTTTGTGAGTGGAAAAACATGTCTCACGAATTTGAGTTTTTTGAAAAGGTAACCAAGAAGGTAGATGAAGGCAGTGCAGTTGATGATACCCATGTGGACTTTAGCAAGGCCTTTGACAAGGTACTGCATGGTAGGTTGTTGTATAAGGTTAAATCTCACAGGATCCAGGGTGAGGTATCTAAATGGATACAAAATTGGTTTCTTGACAGAAGCCAGAGGGTGGTGTAGAGAGTTGTTTTTCAAACTGGAGGCCTGTGACCAGCAGTGTGCCTCAGGGATCAATGCTGGGCCCATTGTTATTTGTCATTTATATTAATGATTTGGATGAGAATATAGGAAGCATGGTTAGTAAGTTTGCAGATGACACTAAGATTCTTGGCATGATGGACAGTGAGGAAAGTTATCTCCAATTGCAATGGGATCTTGATCAATTGGGCCAGTGGGCTAATGAGTGACAGATGGAGTTTAATTTAGATAAATGTGAGGTGATGCATTTTGGTAGATTGAACCAGGGCAGGTCTTACTCAGTTAATGGTAGGGCGTTGGGGAGAGTTACAGAACAAAAAGATCTAGGGGTACAGGTTTATAGCTCCTTGAAAGTGGAGTCACAGATGGACAGAGTGGTGAAGAAGGCATTTCAGCATGCTTTGTTTCATTGGTCAGAACATTGAATACAGGAGTTGGGACATTTTGTTGAAGTTGTACAAGACATTGGTAAGGCCACACTTGGAATACTGTGTACAGTTCTGGTCACCCTATCATAGAAAGGATATTATTAAACTAGAAAGAGTGTAGAAAAGATTTACTAGGATGCCAGCGGGACTTGATGGTTTGAGTTATAAGGAGAGGCTGGATAGATTGGGACATTTTTCTTTGGAGCATAGAAGGCTGAGGGGTGATCTTATAGAGACCTATAAGAAAATGAGGGGCACAGATCAGCTAGATAGTCAATATCTTTTCCCAAAGGCGGGGGAGTCTAAAACTACAGGGCATAGGTTTAAGGTGAGAGGGGAGAGATACAAAAGTGTCCAGAGGGGCAATTTTTTCACACAGAGGGTGGTGAGTGTCTGGAACAAGATGCCAGAGGTAGTAGTCGAGGCGGGTACAATTTTGTCTTTTAAAAAACATTAGACAGTTACATGGGTAAGATGGTTATAGAGGGATATGGGCCAAATGCAGGCAGTTGAGACTAGGGGTTTAAAAATCAGGTGGCATGGACAAGTTGGGCGAAGGGCCTGTTTCCATGCTGTAAACCTCTATGACCCTATGAAAGAAATCTCTCCTCATCTCTGTTTTAAAGGATCGTCCCTTTAGCCTGAGGTTGTGCCCTGATATCGCTGTCCTGCCTTATCAGTAAGAAATTGGAAGTGAAAAATTGAAGCAGTTTGATAGTCAAAATAATTAAAAGCAGATTACTGCAGATGCTGAAACTTGAAATCAAAAGAGAAAATGCCGGAAAATCTCAGCTGGTCTGGCAGCATCTGTAAGGAGGAAAAAGAGCTGACGTTTCAACCCTTTGCTTTCATTTTATTTAATTTCTAACGATATTTGACCATATATTTCCTAATTTATCTTTATTCATTTTCTTTTCCCCCGCTCTTTCCTCCTTTGCTTCCCTTTTGGCCCCTTTCCCTCAATTTCACCACCCTCCCAGCCATCTGCCCCTCCTGTTCCCCCCTCACACCCTCCTCCCACCCTTCCCCCCCTTCCTCCTCCCACCCCCTCCCACCCTTCCCCCCCTCCTCCCTTCCTCCCCCCACCCCTTTCCACCCTTCCCCCCCTTCCTCCTCCCACCCCCTCCCACCCTTCCCCCCCTTCCCCCCCACCCCCTCCCACCCTTCCCCCCCTCCACCCATCCATCTTCTCCCCCTCCCCCACCCACCCACCTACCTACCTATCCTCTCCCCCACCCACCCACCTATATTTTCCCCCACCTACCCATCTTCGTCCATCCCCCTTCCCCCAACCACCCATCCATCTTCCACCCCCCACCACTCATCTCCCCCCCTTCCCCCACCCACTCATCTCCCCCCCCTCCCCCCGCCTGATATAAACCCCACATTCAGTTCAGTGTGCGAACTGAACTCCCACTCACCTGACGAAGGGGCAGAGCCCCGAAAGCTAGTGGCTTGTGCTACCAAATAAACCCATTGGACTTTAACCTGGTGTTGTGAGACTTTTCACTGTGTTCACCCCAGTCCAACGTGGGGTCTCCACATCACGGGTTAACATCAGACAGGAGGAGGTTGGTGTCAGTGACTGTGGGGTTTTATATCAGACAGGAGGAGATTGGTGTCAGTGACTTTGGGATTGGTTTATATCAAATAGAACAGATTGGTGTGATCCGTCATGAAGAGATTACACCTTCACTGTAATCAATCCCAATGTGCCAGGAATGTAATATTCTCCTTGCACCATCTCTTCAGCCTTGCATTGATCTTCTCTCTCCTCCTCCTCCTCTATTTACCAGCATGTGACACTGGGTTTGATCAGATTATTGACTGAAGTTCTGCTTTCTGCTCTCCTTCCAGCTCCCAAAGATCTGCCTGCAGGACTCTGTAACATCATGTGTTTCCCTTTTTACTGTATAGATATTGTCCTAGTATTCTGGGGACCAAATTGGAGGTATAAACTCAGGCATGTCAGCAAGGTGTTAACATGAGACAAAAGCAAAATCCTCCAGGTTCGGGACATGATCAGATGTTCAGTCTCCATCTATGAAAGGAAAAACAGGCTTCATGTTTGCTCGATGACCTTTCATCAGAGCTCACTGTGAGCCTGTTAGCATTTGTGAAGGAACAAAGTGATCATCCATCTTGGGGAGATACAAAGACATTTGCACCATGGATAAACCGTGGAAATGTAGGGACTGTGGGGTGGGATTCAGTTACCCATCTGCACTGCAAATCCATCAACGCAGTCACACTGGACAGAGACCATTCAGTTGCTGTGTGTGTGGAAAGAGATACACTTGGTCATCCCACCTGCTGATGCACAAGCGAGTTCACACTGAAGAGAGACTGTTCACCTGCTCTGTTTGTGGGAACAGATTCGCTAATTCATCTCACCTTCTGACACACCAGCAAGCTCACACTGGGGGGAGACCTTTTATCTGCTCCTTCTGTGGTAAGACGTTCCACTTGGTCAACACTCCTCACTGTGCATCAACTTGTTCATACTGATAATAGATCTTATAAATATCCTGATTGTGAGAAGAGCTTTAAAAGCAGGCATGGAGTGTTGGCACATCAACGTGTACACAGTGAGGAGAGGCCATTCACCTGTTATGAATGTGGGAAGAGACTTGCCACTTCATCCAACTTTCTGAGACACGAATGAGTTCACACTGAGGAGAGATTGTTCACCTGCTTTGTCTGTGGGAAAGGATTTGCTCAGTCAAACAACCTCGTTAATACCAGTGAGTTCACAAGTGACTGCAGAAGTTGGATTCTGCCGTTATTGCTGCTGTTAATCACATCCGGGACTAAACCATATCCATTCTGACTGTTGTGTTTTTCCTGCTGATGACTGAATTGAAGTTTAGTATTCTGGAAATAAATTAATCAACTTCATTTGAAACAAATTGTTGTAGATTTTGTTTTTCCCACCTGTGTGTTTAACATCACCTGTCTGGAACTCACAAAGGACAATCTGAGGGAGGGTCATACAGCAGGAACAAAGCTTCAGCTTGGACACAGCCTAGGAGCACGATGACCATCCACATTCTATCCCTGTGATAAAATCAAACACAGCATTTCTTCTCCATCCAGTTATTTGACTTTTTCATTTTGTACATTCCACACTGATCTCCAGGGTAACGTAGCTATTATGTTCCTTCTTCATTTCTTAGGTGTTTATTTTTGTTTTCTACAAATTAACCCAGAACATCATATGGACCTTCACAATTAGCCTCCCAGTTCCACTTCTTTTGTCAATGCTTTCAACTACGTCACCACCTATTGAACAGTTAACATAACAGTCATGGTGGTTCTCTGTGGAGATGATGAGTAATACCGATCTCTTCTACTGCCTGTAGCAGGGAGGGTGCTACAGTTTGTTGGAGTTGCTGTAGAAATTGTTCATGAGTCCGTTGAGTAGCAGTGGAGAGTGGGCCTCTTTTCGGGTCAAACCAAATAAACAAACTTGAGTTAAATCAGGACAAAGCAAAAGGGGAAGCTCCACAAAAGGAGGGGGAACAGCCCAAACAAAATCAAAGTACAAAGAAAACTTGAAAACATCAAATTAAAATGTGATTACTAGGGTCAATAATGCACCCCAGCCCGCTGCGGTGCCCGTTGGGCAATGGGGAGTGGGACCCAGGTGGTAAGCACAGTCTTGGATTGACTGAAATGGGCTGTGATCAGAGGTTTGAAAAGGTAGGATATGAATGGTCATTTAGACACCAGGTGAGGCAGCGATCCAGTCACTGACCTTGACTAGATCATCAGCTCCCTTCATGACAGCTTTTTTCAGTATTGTTTCTCCAGAGTTGTCTAGAATGTGCAGAATTATTGAATTAAGCCCCAAATGATACTTTGGGCACTAAACTAAGCAATGAACGTTTGGACAATTGATCCTATCACAGGGGAAAGCGTGTTCGAGAACTATCAACTAGAAAACCCTTCCACCGTCGCACAAGAAAGAAACTGGTGATTCTGAAATCGAAACCAGTCAGAGTATGGTCAGGGATGGAGTGGTAAGTGGAGAGGTGTGTTAAGGTGCAGTTGGAAAAGTTTAGAAACCTCTGCTTGTTTGCAGAGGAGAGTAGGGATTTAAATCACTTTGAGAAATCATAGAATCATAGAACCCTACAGTGCAGAAAGAGGCCCTTCGGCCCATCGAGTCTGCGCAAAACACAATCCCAGCCAAGCCCTACCCCCATATCCCTACATATTTTACCCGTTAATGCCTCTAACCGACGCATCTCAGGACACTAAGGGGCAATTTTAGCATAGCCGCTCAACCAAACCCGCGCATCTTTGGACATATGAAACCGTGATGTGGGGATGCCGGCGTTGGACTGGGGTAAACAGAGTAAGAGGTCTCACCACACCAGCTTGAAGTCCAACCAATTCACCATGATATGAAAGCATAGCAGAGTTTCCATTCACGACAATGTGATAGTTAAAAAAAATAATAATGAATATGGGAGGGGTCAAAATTATTTGACTTTCGCGTTCGGTTGGGGGGGGCGGCGGGCAATGGCGCTACAGTTACCCAGCATTCACCCCGCTTGTGAGAGTGCCCTATTCAGGCCACAGGAGGCCTGTGCGCAGGCGCGGCGCTGTGGCGGGAGCATGCGCAGTGTCACTCTGCTCGGAGCCCTGCGGGTGCGGGCGCGGGTGAGGATCGGGGTGGGGCGGAGCCCGGAGGGGGCCCGGGGAGGGGGCGGAGCCCGGAGGGAGCCCGGGGAGGGGCGGGGCCCGGGGAGGGGGCGGAGGCCTCGCGCACACAGGGCCGCTGGAGGCCGCCAGGCGCCCGCACCGAGCCCGCGGGCCCCCTGACATTTCAGCGCTGCGGCTTGTGCCCGCGAACAGGCCCAGGGTATCGGCCTCCACCCCATTGACCGGATTTTATTATTGTCCACGTGCATTAGCCTGCGGTGAAAAGTCTCGCCTCTTGCACCCTGTACAGACAGAGCATGCCGTTCATAGAGAGGGAAGGGAGAGGGTGCAGAATGATGTGGTGTTACAGTCATAGCCAGGGGCGGCGCGGTGGGTTAGCACAGGGGATCCTGGGTTCGATTCCCCGGCCCGGGTCGCTGTCTGTGCGGGGTTTGCACGTTCTCCCTCGTGTCTGCCTGGGTTTTCCTCCGGGTGCTCCCGTTTCCTCCCACAGTCCAAAGACGTGCGGGTTAGGTTGATTGGCCGTGCTAAAAATTGTCCCTTAGTGTCCTGAGATGGGGTATGTTAGAGGGATTAGAGGGTAAAATGTGTAGGGATACAGGGGTAGGGCCTGGGTGGGATTGTGGTTGGCGCAGACTCGATGGGCCGAAGGGCCTCTTTCTGCACTGTAGTGTTCTATGGTAGTGTTACAGTCACTCCTAGAGTGTAGAGAAAGATCAACTTAATGTGAGGTAGGCCTTTTCAAAAGTCTGACAGCAGCAGGAAAGAAGTGTTCTTGAGTCGGTTGGTTTGATGGGGACAGTGTATCTAAACTGGTGCTCTGTCTGTCCTGGGAGTGTTTGACTAGACAGTGCAGAGGATTTGATTTGATTTGATTTATTATTGTTACATGTATTAGCATGCAGTGAAAAGTATTGTTTTTTGTGAACTATACAGACAAAGCATACGGTTCATAGAGAAGGAAATGACAGATTGCAGAATGTAGTGTTACAGTCATAGCTAGGGTTAGCACAGTGGTTAGCACTGCTGCTTCATAGCTCCGCAGTCCTGGGTTCGATTCCCCAGCTCGGGTCACTGCCTGTCTGGAGTTTGCACGTTCTCCCTTGTGTCTGCGTGGGTTTCCTCTGGGTGCTCCGGTTTCCTCCCACAGTCCAAAAAATTGTCCCTTAGTGTCCAGGGATGTGTGAGTTAGAGGGATGAGTGGATAAAATGTGTAGGGATACAGGAGTAGGGCCTGGGTGGGATCGTGGTCAGTGCAGACTCGATGGGCCGAAGGGCCTCTTTCTGCACTGTAGTGTTCTATGGTTCTATGGTAGTGTTACAGTCACTGCTAGAGAAAGATCAACTTAATGTGAGGTAGGCCTTTTCAAAAGTCTGACAGCAGCAGGAAAGAAGTGTTCTTGAGTCGGTTGGTTTGATGGGGACGGTGTATCTAAACTGGTGCTCTATCTGTCCTGGGAGTGTTTCACTAGACAGTGCAGAGGATTTGATTTGATTTATTATTGTTACATGTATTAGCATGCAGCGAAAAGTATTGTTTCTTGCGAACTATACAGACAAAGTATACCTTTCATAGAGGAAGAAATGACAGATTGCAGTCATAGCTAGGGTTTAGAGAAAGATCAACTTAATGCAAGGTAGGTCCATTCAAAAGTCTGACAGCAGCAGGGAAGAAGCCGTTCTTGAGTCGGTTGGTACGTGACCTCAGGCTTTTGTATTTTTTTCCGGAAGGAAGAAGGTGGAAGAGAGAATGTCCGGAATGTCTGGAGTCCTTAAGTATGCTGGCTGCTTTCCCGAGGCAGCAGGAAATGTAGACAGAATCAATGGACGGGAGGCTGGTTTGCGTAATGGGCAGTGTAATGGGAGACTTAATCTTCATGTAACACATACTGTTCCTGCCCTGCAAGTGTTTGATGTGCACAGTGTAAAGGACAGTTAGTGAGATTTTGCAAGCCCAGGCAAGTTCTTATGGGGGTTACAGATGGTGTGACATAAACTCAAGATCCCGGTTGAGGTAGGTGAACAAGATTTGATGTGAGGAAGGATGTGGACACAATGGTGGACAATTACATGGAAAATATGGGGAGCATGGATGTGGAGGGTTGGTTTGGAGTGTATTAGGGTAATAAAGTCTGGAGGTAACAAAGGAATGGGTGAGACTTTCAGGAGCAGATGACCTGGGACTGGGGTGGAAATAGATGGCCTGGGTGATGACGTGGTTATGTGGTTGGAAGCTCAGCTTGGGATGAAACGTGACAGTGAGGCTGTGAACAGTCTGGTTCAGCTTCAGCGTTACTCAGGAGAGAAATGGACTCAATGACTGGAGAGTGGAGTTTTTTTCTGACTGATCTTGCCAATATTTAATTGGATGAAATTTTTGTTCTTTCAATCTGGGTGTCAGACAAGTCAGGATGGTGTGTGACTTTTTAAAGTTTTTTTTTATTGTTTAAAGTTTATTTACTAATGTCACAAGTAGGCTTACATTAACACTGCAATGAAGTTACTGTGAAAGTTCTCTACTTATCACACTCTGGCACCTGTTTGGGTAAACTGAGGGAGAATTTATCATGGTCAATGCACCGAACCAGCACATCTCTCCTCCTGTGGGAGGAAACCGGAGCACCCAGAGGAAACCCCCGCAGACACGGGGAGAATGTGCAGACTCTGCACAGACAGTGATCCAAGCTGGGACTCTAACCCGTGTCCCTGGCGCTGTGACGCAGCAGTGTTAACCACTGTGCCACCATCTCACCCCCCCCAGGACTTGGAGGTGAATCTGCGATTGATTGTGTTCACACACACCTACTGCGCTGGTCGTTCCAGATGATGTGGTTTGAGGATTCAGAGTTCTGGCTGTGATATAGATATGTATATTTTGCACCTATCTCTTTCTCTGTTCTCCCACAGAGGCTTGGTTTATCTTGGTTTAAGAAATATTGACTAGGTATGTCAGTGCAAGCATAAATTTAGAGATTTAGTCAAATTCTTTTCTTTATTTCTGCGTTTTTTTTTGTTGTGTAGATTCAGACTGAGTGTCAGGTTCCCTTCCCTAAAGGGTATTAGTTAACCAGTTGGTTTTTTTTATGACAATCCAGCAGTTTTCATGGTCACTTTTTCCTAGTGCCAGCCCCAAAAATTACCAGACTCATTCAGCTCAATCTCACAATCTGCCTTTGTGTTTTTGTGAATTCTTTATCATTGTTTTTTTTTCTGTTTTGAATCAATTTCACAGGGTTTTGGAAGAGGAGGATTTGCAGTCAGGAATCTTAGATCCTGTTGTGATGGTTGTTCTGACGGAGCTGCCCATTAATGGTTATCATTCGGATTTTAAACGTTGAAGTAAAAAGCACAGCGGATGAAGCCGTTCCTCGTGTGGACAGGGCTTCAGCTGATCATCTGGCCACAGGAGCTACAAATGTAAGTTTGCTGAGGAGAAACCATGGAAGAGTGAGGAGGGATTCAGTTACCTGTCTGAACTAGAAACTCAACGCGTAGTCACACACAGGGAGAGGCCATTCACCTGCTCTGTGTGTTGGACTGGATTCCTCACTGGAAAATTCACAATGGTGGGAGGTTTTTCAAACTTTCCGGAGATGGGAAGGGATTCACTCAGTCATCCCACCTTCTAATGCACAAACAAGTTCACACTCGGGAGTGATTCATTAAATTGCCTGGACTACAAGAAGGGCTGTAAAAGTTTCCGTGAAGTGATATCCATCAACGTGTTCACGCTAATTAGAGGTCGTTTGGGGTGCTCTTACTGAGGGACTGGGCTCAAACGATCTTCTGTCCTCGCTGCACACCAGCAAGTTCACACTGGGGAGAAGTTGTTCCTCTGCTCCGAGTGTGGGAAGAGATTCACTCAGACATCCCGCCTCATGGAACACCAGCGAGTTCACGCGGGGGAGAGGCCACTCAGCTGCTCCGAGTGTGGGAAAAGATTCGCTCAGTTATCTAAGTTGCTGACACACCAGAAAGTTCACACCGAGGAGAGGCCTTTCAAATGTCCCGACTGCCCGAAATGTTATAGAAGTTCCTGGGAACTGAGGCGCCATCAAAGTGTTCACACTGAGGAGAGACCGTTCAGTTGCTCTCACTGCGGGACCGGGTTCAGGCGATTATCTCAGCTCAATGTACATCAGCGAATTCACACTGGGGAGAGACCTTTTCAATGTCCAGACTGCAGGAAATGCTATAAAAGTTCCGGGGAACTGAGGCGCCATCAAAGTGTTCACACTCAGGAGAGACCGTTTAGTTGCTCTCGCTGCGGGACTGGGTTCAGGCAGTTATCTCACCTCACGGTACACCAGCGAGTTCATACCAACGAAAGACCTTTTCAATGTCCAGACTGCAATCAATGTTATAAAAGTTCTGGGGAACTGAGGCGCCATCAAAGCGTTCACACTGAGGAGAGACCGTTTAGTTGCTCTCACTGCGGCACTGGGTTCAGGCAATTATCTCACCTCACGGTACATCAGCGGGTTCACACTGACGAAAGACCTTTTCAGTGTCCAGACTGCAATCAATGTTATAAAAGTTCCTGGGAACTGAGGCGCCATCAAAGCGTTCACACTGATGAAAGACCATTCAGCTGCTCTCGCTGTGGCACTGGGTTCAGGCGATCGTCCCATCTCACTGTACACCAGCGAATTCACACTGGGGAGAGGCCCTTTGAATGTCCAGACTGCGGGAAATGCTATAAAAGTTCCTGGGAACTGAGGCGCCATCAGCGTATCCACACGGTGGAGCGACCGTTCAGCTGCGCTCACTGCGGGACTGAGTTCAGGCAATTATCCCACCTCACTGTCCACCAGCGGGTTCACACTGGAGAGAGGCCGTTCACCTGCTCTGTGTGTGGGAAGAGGTTCACTCAGTCATCAGCGTTCAAGGCGCACAAGGTAGTTCACACCGGGGAGAGGCCGTTCACCTGCTTCCAGTGCGGAAAAGGATTCGCTCGGTCATCCAACCTGCTTTCACACCAGCTGGTTCACACCGATAAGAAACCTTACAAGTGCCCAGACTGTGGGAAGTGCTATAAAAGTACAAGGGAACTAATGCGCCACCAACGCGTTCACGCTGATGAGAGACCGTTCTGATGCTCTCGTTGTGGGACTGGGTTCAGGCGATCATCTTATCTCGCTGTACACCGGTGCACTCTCACTGGGGAGAGACCGTTCACCTACACCCAGATTCTCTCAGTCATCCAGCCTAATGAAACACCAGTGAGCTGGTCAGTGACTGCAGGAGTTGGATTTGTTGTTAGTCACATCCAGGACTGAACAATATTCATTGATGTTAATAAACCCCAGCCCAGTTATAGGTTTTAATATTTTGTATAAAAGTCAAATAAACAAGCTGTGCATTAAACACAGAGTACCATGTCTTTTTAATATCCCTTTTAATACACAAGACCATTCCTTTTGTTTGCCAGTTCTCCATCCTCACCTCCAATGACAAGTGTGAAGAGCTCAGGGAAATTCTTTGTCACTAAGATGAGCCTCATCCGTGCCTCCCATTTGTTATACATATTCCAGCTCAACTCACTGGAACCCCGGGCCATTCTTGCCATCCTGCCAGGTCACAGGTACTGAGACCAAAAGTAGTGCCCTAATCGAAGATGCTTCAGTGCCACATCAGGGCAGTGAAAAGGGAGACCACTGGCTTCAGATGGACAGTGATAAAAGCTAATGTCCCAATTGCTTCACTCTTATTCTTTCAAGTAGAGGTTTAAAAAGTGAAAACTCTGCTGTTTATAGAAGTGGCTACATAAGCAATAACCCACCACACGGCAAGTAGTTGTAGGCATTGGTGAGGCCGCAGCTGGAGTACTGTGTGCAGTTTTGGGCGCCGCACCTGCGCAAGGATATTTTGGCCCTGGAGGGAGTGCAGAGGAGGTTTACTAGGCTGATACCGGAGTTGAGGGGATTGAGCTATGAGGAGAGGCTGAATAAACTAGGCTTGTACTCGTTAGAGTTTAGAAGAATGAGGGGAGATCTCATTGAGACGTATAAGATGATGAATGGGATGGATAGGATAGAGGTGGAGAGACTCTTCCCGCTCAAAAAAGACAGTAGGACTAGGGGGCACAGCCTCAAGATAAAGGGGAGGCGGTTTAGAACGGAGTTGAGGAGGAACTTCTTCACTCAAAGGGTGGTGAATCTCTGGAATTCTCTGCCCGTTGAAGTGGTGGAGGCTGCCTCGCTAAATATTTTTAAGAAGCGGGTTGATGGGTTCTTGATAAGAGAGGGGATTAAGGGTTATGGGGAGAGGGCGGGAAAGTGGAACTGAGCCACAACAGATCAGCCATGATCTTATTGAATGGCGGGGCAGGCTCGAAGGGCTAGATGGCCTACTCCTGCTCCTATTTCTTATGTTCTTATGTTCTTATGTAGTTCAGAATTTATCCCATCACCGGCCCAT
Source organism: Carcharhinus amblyrhynchos (assembly GCF_965287045.1). Lineage (NCBI taxonomy): Eukaryota > Metazoa > Chordata > Chondrichthyes > Carcharhiniformes > Carcharhinidae > Carcharhinus > Carcharhinus amblyrhynchos. The sequence goes on along the minus strand of NW_027649780.1, from coordinate 3,311,012 downwards.
CGGTTGCTTATGTGTCACCTGGAGCTGTTTTCTTGGCAGTTTTTGTCAGTAATCGAATCTGCACCAACTCTCTGACAGAACATCTTACCCAGGCCCTATATCCGTAACTCCATATATTTACCTTGCTAATTCCCCTAACTTACACATCTTGGGACACTAAGGGGCAATTTACCATAACCAATCCACCCAATGTGCGTATCTTTGTGGAGTGGGGGAGGAAATCCGAGCGTGCAAAGGAAGTCCACGTAAACATGGGGGGATTGTGCAAACGCCCCACAGACGGTCACCCAGGTCTGGAATTGAACCGGGTGCCTGACACCTGAGACAGCAGTGCGAACCACTGTGCCACCTGCATCACCTTCCACTGTCGGGCAGGGCTAGGAGGCATCTCCTGCAACTACCTCAGCTGGAATGTGAATTGAACCCACACTTTTTGTCTCATTCTGAACCATTCATTAGTCCAGCTCCCCTCATTCAGAATTATGAGCATTATTAAGATACATAGAATCATAGAAACCCTACAGTGCAGAAAGAGGCAATTTGGCCCGTCGAGTCTGCACCGACCACAATCCCACCCAGGCCCTACCCCCATATCCTACACATTTACCCTGCTAATCCCTCTAACCTGCACATCTCAGGACACTAAGGGGCAATTTTAGCATAGCCAATCAACCTAAACTGCACATTTTTTAATACAAGTATTAATCCTGTGACTTGGGGAAAAAAACAAGTGGCCCACGGGCTTCAACAGTAAATGAGCCAACATGATGGTAGAAATCCCAGGAAAGACTGAATTTGACTCATGACAGGTAAACATCAACATGCATGCTATAATTGACCTCAGAATCCTCAGGTGGCACAGTGGTTAGCACTGCTGCCTCAGCGACTGTGACCCGGGTTCAATTCCCAATTTGGGTCACTGCCTATGTGCAGTTTGCACTTTCTCTCCCTGACTGCATGGGTTTCCTCTGGGTGCTCCAGTTTCCTCCCACACTCCAAAGATGTGTCGGTTACGTGGACTGGCCATGCTGCATTGCCCCTTAGTGTCAGGGAGACTAGCGAGGGTAAATGCATGAGGTTATGGGGATAGAGCCTGTGTGGGATTGCGGTTGGTGCAGACACGACAGGCCGAATGGCCTCCCGCACTGTAGGATTCTATGATTGAGACAAGAGGAAATAGGAACAGGAGAAGGCAGATTGGCCTTTCAAGCCTGCTCTACCATTCAACAGGATCATGGCTGACCCAACATTCCTCACATCCACTTTCCTGCCCTTTCCCCATAACCCCTGATTCCCTTACTGTTCAAGAATCTATCTCAGCCTTAAATATATCACAAGGATTTTGCCCCCTTGGCTTTCTCTGGCAAGGAATTCCAAAGTCTCGCAACGCTTTGAGATAAGAAATTTCTTTTCATCTCAGTCTTGAATTGGCTTCTGGTTAAAATTCTGTTTTGTTTCCCCTAATCTACCTCCAGAGGCTAGACAATCGGAGTGAATGAAGGGCGGGGCTGGAGGACCGAACAGGAGAGTCTGATCCTCCAGACAATCGAGAGTGAATGCGGGGCGGGGCTGGAGGACCGAACAGGAGAGCCTGGTCCTCCAGACAATCGGAGTGAATGAGGGGCGGGGCTGGAGGACCGAACAGGAGAGCCTGGTCCTCCAGACAATCGGAGTGAATGAGGGGCGGGGCTGGAGGACCGAACGGTGAATGAGGGGCGGGGCTGAGTGCGGGTCGCCACCATTGTGACCTGGAGCATGCGCAGTGCCGATTACAGCCGAGAATTTGAAGAAATTCTCAGCCCGGGAGATTCCGGGTAATTCAGGAATGAGTGATGGAGCCGGTTGGTTTGGAGGCTTCAAAAAAGATCCCATTTAGGCCCCAGGTCCCCAACATGAAGCTCGGATTCGGTATTTGAACTGATAACAGCTGCTCAGGCTTTTCCCAGACACCCCCGGGTGGACGACCGCCATCTTGAGAAGGGACAAAGTGCGGCCGGGTGCGCGCGCAGAGAAGGGGAGGTCCAGGCTCCGGCTCAGCTCCGCCCCTCATTCACTCCGATTGGTTGGAGGACCAGCTCTGTCCTTTAACCCTTCCTTTCCCTTCACTATTACTGTTCACAAACTCCATGTCTGCATCATCCTCCAATACACCTTTGGTCTCCACTTTAAATACTTCCATCAGTCCTACTAGCAGATAGCAATGGGGCCACAGGAATCAATAAAGAAATGCAGTCAATCTGATTTGTTTGAACTTAATTTTAGTTTAATAATTGTTGTGTCCTCTACCTGAAGGCTGGTCTGAGCCACAGTAAAAAGTCTGGCAACACCAGATTTAAGTACAACCAATTTATTTGATAGTAAACTCACAAGCTTTCGGGGTTAGTCCCTTCGTCAGGTGAATGGAGAGTTCTGGCCTCAGACAGAGCATATAACAGCACAGACAGTTTAGAGATTACTGATTAGAATGCAAATCTTTACACCTAACCTGCTGTTCAAGTCTTAAAGTGGCTGACAATGTGAGTGGAAGGAGCACTGATCACAGGTTAAAGAGATGTCTATTGTCTCCAGACAGTACAGTAAGTGAGGTTTTGCAAACCCAGGCAAGTCATGGGGTTACAGATAGTGCGACATGAACCCAAGATCCTTGTTGAGACCATCCTCATGTGTGTGGAACTTAGCCACTAACCACGAAAGCTTGTGAGTTTACTATCAAATAAATCGGTTGGACTTTGTGTGCAGTTTTGGTCACGGCACTTACGCAAGGATATTTTGGCCTTGGAGGGAGTGCACAGGAGGTTTACTAGGCTGATGCCGGAGTTGAGGGGGTTGAGCTATGAGGAGAGGCTGAATAAACTAGGCTTGTACTCGTTAGAGTTTAGAAGAATGAGGGGAGATCTCATTGAGACGTATAAGATGATGAATGGGATGGATAGGATAGAGGTGGAGAGGCTCTTCCCGCCCAGAAAGAACAGTAGGACTAGGGGGCACAGCCTCAAGATAAAGGGGGGGCGGTTTAGAACAGAGTTGAGGAGGAACTTCTTCACTCAAAGGGTGGTGAATCTCTGGAATCCTCTGCCTGTTGAAGTGGTGGAGGCTGCCTCGCTAAATATTTTTAAGACGTGGGTTGATGGGTTTTTGATAAGCAAGGGGATTAAGGGTTATGGAGAGAGGGCGGGAATGTGGAACTGAGCCACGACAGATCAGCCATGATCTTATTGAATGGCGGGGCAGGCTCGAAGGGCTAGATGGCCTACTCCTGCTCCTATTTCTTATGTTCTTATGTTCTTAAACCTGGTGTTGTCATACCTTTTACTGTGTTTACCCCAGTCCAACGCCGGCATATCCACATCCTGACCCACAATGTCAGGATCTCCGTCATGGTTAGGGCAAAGAATCGGAACCCAAATCCACCCTGTTCAGAATGGGCATTGTTGGCACCAATCTGATCCACACCGGTCATCTTGACCACACAGGGAATCCAGGCTGCTGTGGCAATGGGCATTTTCATGTTCTAGTCTGGGGCCATGATTAGTGATGGGAGAGGCTCCAAATTCGGGCGGCATGCTAGCGCAGTGGTTAGCACTGCTGCTTCACAGCTCCAGGGATCTGTGTTCAATTCTCGGCTTCGGTCACTGCTTGTGTGGAGTTTGCACATTCTCCTCATGTCTGCATGAGTTTTCTCTGAGTGCTCAGGTTTCCTCCCACAGTCCAAAGATGTGCGGGTTAGGTTGATTGGCCATGCTAAAATTGCCCCTTACTGGATTTCAGTAAGGCGTTTGACAAAGTCCCTCATGGTAGGTTGGTGAAAAAGGTTAAGGCTCATGGGATACAAGGACAGGTGGCTAGATGGATTGAGAACTGGCTTGGTAACAGGAGACAGAGAGTAGTAGTGGAAGGGTCTTTTTCTAGCTGGAGGTCTGTAACTAGTGGTGTGCCGCAGGGCTCGGTGCTGGGACCTTTGCTATTTGTAATATACATAAATGGCTTGGAAGAGGGAGTAACTGGTGTGATCAGCAAGTTTGCAGATGACACAAAGATGTCTGGACTTGCTGATAGTGATGAGCAGTGTCAGACAATACAGCAGGATATAGATAGGCTGGTAAATTGGGCAGAGAAATGGCAGATGGAATTTAATCCAGATAAATGCGAGGTGATGCATTTTGGAAGATATAATGTAGGGGGGAGTTAGACAATAAATGGTAGGACTATTAAGAGTGTAGAAACACAGAGGGACCTAGGGGTGCAAATACACAAGTCCTTGAAGGTGGCAGTACAGGTGGAGAAGGTGGCGAAGAAGGCTTTTGGTATGCTTGCCTTTATAGGAAGAGGTATAGAGTGTAAAAGCTGGCGTCTAATGTTGCAGTTGTATAGAACGTTGGTTAAACTGCATTTGCGTCCAGTTCTGGTCGCCGTACTACTGGAAGGACGTGGAGACCCTGGAGAGAGTGCAAGGGAGGTTTACCAGGATGCTGCCTGGTATGGAAGGTCTGGGTTATGAGGAGAGATTGGGCAAATTGGGGCTGTTCTCCCTAGAAAGACGGAGAATGAGGGGTGATTTAATAGAGGTGTATAAGATTATGAAGGGTATAGATAGACTTAACAGTGGTAAGCTTTTTCCCAGGTTGGATACAAAAATCACGAGGGGTTACGTGCTTACGGTGAGAGGGGTGAGATATAATTCAGATGTTAGAGGGAGGTTTTTCACACAGAGGGTTGTGGGAGCCTGGAATGCACTGCCAAGTAGGGTGGTGGAGGCAGGCACACTAGTGTTGTTTAAGGCTTACCTAGATAGGCACATGAGCGGGCTAGAGATGGAGGGATACAAAAGATTGTTCTAAATAAGGATCAAAAGCCTCAGGACATTCCTGGGAATCAATAGATTCCTATGGGCCGTCCAACATATTTTATGGCTTAAGCCTGAGCTTCTGGGGATCTTCTGTGAATGTCTGTATAAACTGTGTATGTTTATTGATGTCTGTTTTTCACATCCACAGGTGATTCGGTCCGCCTTGTTGACCAACAAGGGACATACACGCGGTGGGTCATGCAAGGGCTGCTGTTGGATGTTGCTTTGAGAGTTGCCTAGTGCGTCATGTTGTTAGTGTACGCTTAAACTGGACCATCTGACAGGCAACATGACAGCTCAGTGACTATCACTGTTTGCTGTGCAGACGCATGGATTTGGGCCAGTGTCTGTGGGAGTTTGCGCATTCTCCCCGTGCTTGCATGGGTTTTCTCCGGGTGCTCCGGTTTCCTCCCACACCCCAAAAATGTGCTGTTAGGCTGATTGGTGCTAACAAATTGTCCCTAAATTAGGCGTCCCCCAATCTGGTTATAATTCTCGAAATTTGCACATCTTTATTGTGGAGTCCAATAGGCGTAGACAAAGGTCATAGGTAGAAAAGGGCACTCACTGAACGTTAAAGTGACGGCGCGGGCTTGTAGGGTGGAAGGGCCTGTTTCCTGTGGTGTGTTGATCTTTGTTCTTGTCCTGAGATGCATAGATTAGAGAGACTAATGGGTAAATATATAGGGATATGGGGGTAGGGCCTGGGTGGGATTGTGGTTGGTGCAGACTCAATGGGCCAAATGGCTTGTTTCTGCACTGTAGGGTTTCTATGATTCTACATTCTTTCCATCATATGACTGACCAGGAATCTCTCCTGCTCTTACTGTCTCTCACTGCTGTATGTTGGAATGACTTACAGGTTGATATTCAATCTGTTGGGCCACATCATGAACACACATTCCTCAGCCATGTACTCTGAGGGTGGGACTGGAAACTAGAGCTTCTGGCAGGGTTACTCCCCACTGCACCACGTCTCCACAGTACATAATCCAGACTAATAAACCCAACTTGAAGACAGGAGATTTTTTTTTTTCACAGACAGTTGTTAAAATGTGGAACTCACTGGAAGTCATTGAGACAGATAACTTAGATTCTTTTAAAAGAAAACTGGACGTGAATGAGAGAAAAGAGAAGCTGAAATGAGGTTAGCAGAATCATAGAACCCTACAGTACAGAAAGAGGCCCTTCAGCCCATCGAGTCCACACCGAACACAATCCCACCCAGGCCCTACCCCCATATCATGCCTACTAATCCCTCTAACCTCCACATCCCTGGGTACTAAGGGCCAATTTCTTAGCATGGCCAATCAACCTAACCCACACATCTTTGGACTGTGGGAGGAAACCAGAGCACCCGGAGGAAACCCACGCAGACACGAGGAGAACGTGCAAACTCCACACAGACAGTGACCCGAGCCAGGAATCGGACCCAGGACCCTGGAGCTGTGAAGCAGCAGTGCTAACCCACTGTGCTACCGTGGGAGGGGAATGGGAGGAGAATCGTGTGGAGTAGAAATTCCAGTACAGACTAGATGGACCAAATGGCCTATTTGTGTATTATATAGTCTACATAATTTTTCGTGAAATTATTTTAAAGGGTAATAGAAGAGGAGGATTTGCAGTCGGGAAAAATAGACGAAAGATAAGGTTGTTAAGAAGGCGTACGGTGTCTTGGCGTTTATTGGTAGGGGGATTGAATTTAGGAGTCGCAGCGTCATGTTGCAACTGTACACAACTCTGGTGCGGCCGCACTTGGAGTATTGTGCGCAGTTCTGGTCCCCACATTATAGGAAGGATGTGGAGGCTTTGGAGAGGGTGCAGAGAAGGTTTACCAGGATGTTACCTGGTATGGAGGGAAGGTCCTATGAGGAGAGGCTGAGGGATTTGGGGTTGTTTTCGCTGGAAAGAAGGCGGCTAAGAGGGGATCTTATTGAAACATATAAGATGATTAGAGGTTTAGATAGGGTGGACAGTGATAGCCTTTTTCCTCTGATGGAGAAATCTAGCACGAGGGGGCACGGCTTTAAATTAAGGGGGGGTAGTTATAGGACGGATGTCAGGGGTAGGTTCTTTACCCAGAGGGTGGTGAGGGATTGGAATGCCCTGCCTGCTGCGGTTGTAGATGTGCCTAGTTTGGGGGCGTTTAAGAGATCCGTGGATAGGTTTATGGACGAGAAGGGATTGGTTTAGGTTAGAGGGTCATTGTTTTGTAACTGGTCGGCGCAACATCGTGGGTCGAAGGGCCTGTTCTGCGCTGTAATGTTCTATGTTCTATGAAACTCTGTGTCACAGTTGGAAAGTCACCCGATTCATCAGGATGTGAAGGTTTGTATATCTGAAGGGATTTAGTTGACTGTCTCAGCAGGAAGCTGGTGAGAGCCTATATACCTGGTTTTCCCATGGGGAGGGATTGATACGGCTGAAAAACATGCTGATATGACAGCGATCTCGCCATAGTGATTGTTCTGTGTGTGTGTAGGACCCGCCCTGCGCACACACAAGCGAGTTCACACCAGGGAGAGGTCATTCCCTTGCTCCGTGTTTGGAAGAGGTTCCCTCGTTTGTCCCATGCTGTGATACACAAGGGGGTTCACACCAGGGAGAGGCCGTACATTTGCCATGTGTGCGGGAGGGGCTTTACTCTCAGCTGCTCCACGTGGGGGAAGAAATTCACGTGTTTGTCCAACCTGCTGGCTCACCAACTCGATCACATTGACGAGAAGCCTCTTAAGAACGTAAGAAATAGGAGCAGGAGTAGGCCATCCAGCCCTTCGAGCCTGCCCCGCCATTCAATAAGATCATGGCTGATCTGTTGTGGCTCAGTTCCACTTTCCCGCCCTCTCCCCATAACCCTTAATCCCCTCTTTTATCAAAAACCCATCAACCCGCGTCTTAAATATATTTAGTGAGGCAGCCTCCACCACTTCAACGGGCAGAGAATTCCAGAGATTCACCACCCTTTGAGTGAAGAAGTTCCTCCTCAACTCCGTTCTAAACCACCCCCCCTTTATCTTGAGGCTGTGCCCCCTAGTCCTACTGTCTTTTTTGAGCGGGAAGAGTCTCTCCACCTCTATCCTATCCATCCCATTCATCATCTTATACGTCTCAATGAGATCTCCCCTCATTCTTCTAAACTCTAACGAGTACAAGCCTAGTTTATTCAGCCTCTCCTCATAGTTCAACCCCCTCAACTCTGGTATCAGCCTAGTAAACCTCCTCTGCACTCCCTCCTTCAAAGCTCTGACTCTGGGGAAAGCGTTGAAACCTCTGAGGAACTGACCCAACACCAGTGAGTTCACACTGACGAGAGACCGTTCAAATGCTCCCACTGCGGGAAGAGGTTCGGCTTTCAGTCCTGCTGCCTCGCAGAGCCCCAGCTCCTTCACACACACACACACACACACACAAAAGAGACTGTTCAGCTGCTCTCACTGCAGGGAGTCATTCAGTGACTCAGTGTATCCTACTGAGCACCAGTCACCAAGTTCACTCCTAGGACAGACCATTCAGCTGCTCCCAGTGTGGGAAGAGATTCTCTCAGTCCTCCCACTGCTCTGAGCACCAGCTCATTCACTCTGATGAGAAAAGATTTAAATGCTCAGAGTGCGAGAAGACCTTTAAAAGGAACAGTAGTCTCCTGAGACACCAGTGCACTCACTCTGGGGAAAGGCTGTTCCCCTTGAGTGTTGGAAGAGATTCAATCATTCATTTCACCTTCTGAGGCACAAACTTGTTCACACGGGGGAGAAAGTGTGGGAATGGATACACTCGCTCATCTGACCTTGTCATACACCAACGAATTCACACTGGAGAAAGGCCATTCGCCTGCTCCAAGTGTGGGAAGGGATTCACTCGTTCAACGCACCTTGTGATGCACAAGTGAGTTCACGCTGTGGAGGGGTCATTCCCTTGCTCCGTGTGTGGGAAGGGATTCACTCAGTCATCCGCCCTGCACACACACAAGCAAGTTCACACCGGGGAGAGGACATTCACCTGCTTTGTGCATGGGAAGAGTTTCCCTTGTTTATACCATGCTGAGATACACAAGCGGGTTCACACCGGGGAGAGGCCGTACATTTGCCATGTGTGCAGGAGGGGCTTTACTTGTTTACACCACCTGCAGAAACACCAGCTTGTTCACACTGGGGAGAAGGTGTTCACTTGTTCTGTGCGTGGGAAGAAGGTGGAAGAGAGTATGTCCGGGGTATGTAGTGTCCTTCATTATGCTGGTTGCTTTTCCAACGCAGCAAGAAGTATAGGCAGAGTCAATGGATGGGAGGTTGGTTTGCATGATGGATTGGGCTACATTCACAGTTCTTGGTGGTTTCTTGCGGTCTTGGGCAGAGCAGGAACCACTCGAGCTGTGATACATCTGGAAAGGATGCTTTCTATGGTGCATCTGTAAAAATTGGTGAGAGCTGTAGCTTGTTAAATCTGAGCTAGGGAGGAGAGAGTTCTGAACCCACTGACTCCTTCAGCCTCCAGAGACACGAACACGTCCACACTGGGGAGAAGCCATTCACCTGCTGTGTGTGGGGGTAGGGATTTGTTCAGTCATTTGACCTGGTGAGTTCACACCAGGAAGAAGCTGGTCACGCACTCTGTGTGTGAGAAGAGATTTAGCAGACATCCAGCCCGCTGAAACACCAGACACGTCACACAAAGCTGCATTCTGCTGTTGCTACTGAGAATCACACCCAGAAGTGAATCTTTTCTCCTTTATAACTCGAGATTATTTCAGACTAATACCTTCAGTTACTCTCATGGACAAGTCCCAGCTCCCCATACCTACCAGAGTGTGTCTCCCAGCCTCAAGATCCAGGGAAGGTTTTGGTAACGTCCCCAGGATCAATGAACACAAAATGCAGTTTGTAAATCACTTTCAGCTGCTGGGCTCAGTGTGTGTCCCACAGGATCTCACTCACCTTCAATATGTGAATGGAACGTCATGTCTGCAAATGGGGTTTAAACTGAATTTGATTTGATTTATTATAGTTACATGTAGTAGTACACAGAGAAAAGTATTGTTTCTTGCACGCTATACAGGCAAAGCATTCTGTTCATAGAGTACATAGGGTATAAGGAAAGGAGAGAATGCAGATTATAGTATTACAGTCATAACTAGGGTGCAGAAGAAGGTCAGCTTAATGTATGATAGGACCATTTAAAAGTCTGATGGCAGTAGGGGAAAAGATGTTCACGTCTGTTGGTACAAGTTTTCAGAAATTTGTATCTTTTTCTCGATGGAAGAAGGTGAAAGAGAATATGACCAGGGTATGTAGTATCCTTTATTATGGTAGCTGCTTTTCCAAGGCAGCAAGAAGTATAGGTAGAGTCAATGGATGGGAGGTTGGTTTGCATGATGGATTGGGCTACATTCACAGTTCTTTGTGGTTTCTTGCGGACTTGGGCAGAGCAGGTGCCACTCAAGCTGTGACACACGCAGAAAGGGTGCTTTCTATGGTGCATCTGTAAAAATTGGCGAGAGCCATAGCTTGTTGATCAGAGCTGGTGAGGAGAGAGTTCTGAACCCACTGTATTATCTCTGTTCAGATAACTATTTTTAAAATGTAATGGTATTTTGTTCAAGAAACAAACAGCCCAAAGGCTGAATTACATCAAAATATTCATAAAGTTAAAGATACAAACAATGGAAACATGTGACAATCCAGTAATAACAATAAACAAATTGATCAGGTAACAAGGAAGTGGTGGACATGATATTAAAAGGAGTATTGAATTAAAATTACAGACTAATACGCCATTCCTCTGTTACAGGCTCTGAAATACGTATACATTTCAGTAATTTGTTGTGCACTGGAACCATGTGAGGAATTACTCTGTCTGTATTATTGCAGTGCTGTTAATAAAATCAGTAAAAGACAACCTGTTGTTGGGAGTTTGATTATTTGGTGTCTGAAACCACAAGATTCAATATTTAGAGTCAACAAGATGAACAAGGAAACACATCAGGGCCATACTCCAATTGGATAGTCAAAGGAGAAAGTCTGTTATCCAAAACCTCGAGTGGACAAAACAGAGAGATCCAACTGTTAAAAAAAACCCTCCAATCATTTGTAAATATATTTCAAATGCTGAGAGATTTCAACAGTGAGTTTCCATCACATTGAAGTCAATGGAAGGTGAGAGATGGTTAAAGCTTCCAGATAGATAAGTAACTCGATGTTACCGTTGCCGTACATTGGAATGTCACACTAACACTTTAAATCTTTGTACTATTTTCAGACTGGAAACTTAAACCTGCTGTTTCACTCTCAGTCAGGAACAGATCCCTGTTTTACACCAATTTCTGATTTGACAACACATTTCCAGCATTCACCATTGTTCTTCCTGAGTCTAAACACAGTTGTAAAGGGGATTTTGTTTCATGTCTAGGAGCTCTGAACCATGGAACAGAACAACTGAGACACATTCCTTACATGCCTCAGGATTAACCCCCACATTCAGTCCTGGACGTGACTAACTGCAGCATTAGCCAAATCCAACTCCTACATTCATTTGTGAACTCATTGATGTTTCAATAGGTTGAGACCCTTTAAATAGAGTGAGTCCCTTTCTACACTTGGAGCAAGTGGAAGGCCTCTCTTAGTGTACTCGTGGCGTGTGAGTAGATCGGACAGCTGAATTCATCCTTTCCCACACGTGAATGTTTGAATTTGCTCATGCGCCAGCAGGTCAGATGAGTACATAAGAACATAAGAAATAGGAGCAGGAGTAGGCCATCTAGCCCTTCGAGCCTGTCCCGCCATTCAATAAGATCATGGCTGATCTGAAGTGGATCCGTTCCACTTTCCCGCTTTCTCCCCATAACCCTTAATCCCCTTGCCTATCAAAAACCTATCTACCCATGTCTTAAATATATTTAGCGCAGTAGCCTCCACCACTTCAACGGGTAGAGAATTCCAGAGATTCACCACCCTTTGAGTGAAGAAGTTCCTCCTCAACTCTGATCCAAACTGCACCCCCCCCCCCCTTATTTTGAGGCTTGCCCTCTAGTCCTGCTATCCTTTCTAAGCAGGTAGAATCTCTCTACCTCTACCCTATCTATCCCCTTCATTATCTTATATGTCTCTATAAGATCCCCCCTCAGCCTTCTAAACTCCAACGAGTAAGCAAATTGCTTCTCACACATGGAGCATCTGAAAGGCCTCTCCTCGGAATGAACTTGCTGGTGTGTCAACAGATTGGATAACTGAATAAATCCATCTCCATACATAGAGGTGAAATTTTGCTCCCCAGTGTGACTGCGTTGATCATTTCCCAGTTCAAACAGGTAAATGAATCCCATCCCTCAATCCCCAATATGCTCACGGTTTTTCCGTGGTGCTGGTGTCCTTGTGTCTCTCCAGGATGGATGATCAGTTGAAGCCTTGTCCACACACGGAACATGTGTACAGTATTTCCTCACTGTGAACGGTGTGATGTTTTTTCAGGCTGTGTAACTGGTTGAAGCTCTTTCCACAGTCAGTTCACTGGAACAATCTCACTCGGGTGTGTGTGTGTGTGTGCGTGTGTGTGTCGTGTTTTGCCAGTCACACTGATATTTGAAATCTTTTCCCACAGACAGAACAAACAAACATTTCTCCTCCCACATTGAAAGGTTAATGATATTCAGGTCCTGATGAAGTAAGTGATTCTGTTAGATCTCAATGTGACGTTTGGCTATAAGTGTCCTACCTGTAAATCGTCCCCTGCTAGTACCCTGGGAATAGTGTTCACAAGAATCATCAGTAACCAGCCTCCTGTGCTGTTTGGGTTTCTGTCTCTTCCTGCACAGTGTAACCCTGTTCTCCTGTTCTACACCCATCCATTTCCCAAACACCGATCTCACAAATTTAATTGAGTTTTTTTGAAGGAGTAACCAAGAAAATGAATGAGGGCAGTGCAGTTGATGTTGTCTACATGGATTTTAGCAAGGCCTTCGACAAGGTACTGCATGGTAGATTGTTGCATAAAGTTAAATGTCACAGGATCCAGGGGGAGGTATCGAAATGGATACAAAATTGGCTTCTTGACAGAAGGCAGAGGATGGTTGTAGAGAGTTGTTTTTCAAACTGGAGGCCTGTGACCAGCGGTGTGCCTCAGGGATCAGTGCTGGGCCCTCTGTTATTTGTCATTTATGTTAATGATTTGGATGAAAATATAGGGGGCATGGTTAGTAATTTGCAGATGACACCAAGATTGGTGGCATAGCAGACAGTGAAGAAAGTTATCTCCAATTGCAACAGGATCATAAGAACATAAGAAATAGGAGCAGGAGTAGGCCATCTAGCCCTTCGAGCCTGCCCCGCTATTCAATAAGATCATGGCTGATCTGTCGTGGCTCAGTTCCACATTCCCGCCCTCTCCCCATATCCCTTAATCCCCTCGCTTATCAAAAACCCATCAACCCGCGTCTTAAAAATACTTAGCGAGGCAGCCTCCACCACCTCAACGGGCAGAGGATTCCAGAGATTCACCACCCTTTGAGTGAAGAAGTTCCTCCTCAACTCCATTCTAAACCGACCCCCATTTATCTTGAGGCTGTGCCCCCTAGTCCTACTGTCCTTTCTGAGCGGGAAGAGTCTCTCCACCTCTATCCTATCCATCCCATTCATCATCTTATACGTCTCAATGAGATCTCCACTCATTCTTCTAAACTCTAACGAGTACAAGCCTAGTCTATTCAGCCTCTCCTCATAGCTCAACCCCCTCAACTCCGGTATCAGCCTAGTAAACCTCCTCTGCACTCCCTCCAAGGCCAAAATATCTTGATCAATTAGATCAATTGATCTTGATCAATTAGGCCAGTGGGCTGACAAATTGCAGATAGTGTTTCATTTAGACAAATGTGAGGTGATACATTTTGGTAGACTGAACCAGGGCAGGACTTACTCAGTTAATGGTAGGGCATTGGGAAGAGTTACAGAACAAAGAGATCTAGGGGTACAGGTTCATAGCACACTTGGAGCACAGTTGGGCAGAGTGGTGAAGAAGGCATTTGGAATGCTTGGTTTCATTGGTCAGAATATTGAATTCAGGAGTTAGGAAATTTTGTTGAAGTTGTACAAGACACCGGTAAGGCCACACTTGGAATACTGTGTACAGTCCTGGTCACTCTATTATACAAAGGATAATATTAAACTAGAAAGAGTGCAGAAAAGATTTACTAGGATGCTATCGGGACTTGATGGATTGAGTTATAAGGAGAGGCTGAATAGACTGGGACCTTTTTCTCTGGAGCTTAGGAGGCTTATAGAGGTCTATAAAATAATGAGGGGCATAGACAAGGTAGATAGTCAATATCTTTTCCTAAAGGTAGGGGAGTCTAAAACTACCTCTCCCCATTGTGAACTCGCTGGTGCGTCAGCAGATCACTTGTAGTTTTATAACTCTTCTCACATTCAGTACATTTGAAAGCTCTGTTATCAGTGTGAACCAGACAATGTGTAGTGAAATAAATAATCACATGAATCCTTTCCCACTCACAGAGCAGGTGAATGGCCTATCCCAGGGTGAGTGTATTCATGTTCAATGAGGGGTGGCACTGTAGCACAGTGGTTAGCACTGCTGCTTCACAGTTCCAGGGTTCGATTCCCAGCTCTGGTCACTGTCTGTGTGGGGTTTGCACATTCTCCTCATGTCTGCGTGGGTTTCCTCCAGGTGCTCCGGTTTCCTCCCAAAGTCCAAAGATGTGCGGGTTAGGTTGATTGGCCATGCTAAAATTGCCCCTTAGTGTCCAGGGATGCGTAGGTTAGAGGGATTAGTGGGTAAAAGATGTAGGGATATGGGGGCGGGGCCTGGGTGGGATTGTGGTCAGTGCAGACTCACTGGGCCGAAGGGCCTCTTTCTGCACTGTATGATTCTATGAATAGGTTCTGTGATCGTATGAACCCCTTCCCAAAGTGGGAGCAACTGAACTGTCTCTGGGGGTGAACAACCTGGTGCATGACCAGCTCATCTGAGCTTTCAAAGTCTGAGCGGTTTAACAGCCTCTCATCAAGTTGAACTTGCTGGCGTGAAAGGAGGTGGAATGAATGAATGAATCCCTTCCCACACACAGTGCAGGTGAATGGTCTTTCCCTGTGTGACCGTGTGATGATTTTTAAGCTGGGAAGGTAACTGAATCCCTTCCCACACTCCCCACATTTCCACAATTTCTCCGTGGTGTCAGTGTCCTTGTATCTCTCCAGGTTGGATGAACAGTTGAAGCCCAATCCACATATAAAACATGTGTACGGGTTTCTCCCTGCTGTGAATGGTGTGATGTTTTTTCAGGCTGTGTAACTAGTTAAAACTTTCTCTTCTAGTTACAACTCTTTCTACAGTCAGTTTACAGGAACGCACTCACTCAGGTGTGTACGTGTATCGATGCTTTTCCCGTCATGCTGATTTTTGCAGAACTAACAAACCTTTCTGATTCCACATTCAAAGGTCGATGATAATCAGTTTCTGATGAATGGAATGATTTTGTTAGATCTTTGTGTGATGTATTGTTTGAGTTTCACGTTTGCAAAACTTCCTCTCTTAATACCATGTAAAAGGAGTTTGCAAAAATTATCATTGTGACATGACAGAAATTCAGAACAGGTAATTTAGTTTCTATTGAATGTTCTTTTCTCTTGTTTGTTTCCCCAAAAATGTCATCCAATCAAACAAAAAGAAAATATCAGCAACGTAATACCAACAAAAAGATGGGTTAGCTTCCCAAGTAAACTAGAATGTTTTTTTCCAGCGTTTTGAAGTTACTCTACTCTGTACCATGTGACACTCACCAGTTGTAGAAGGTAGCAAGTGTACTAGTGGACACCACATGTTCTCTCTCCAGGAGAGGCTGCAAGGCTGTGTGACAGTCACACAACCCCCATGGGGACTGCTCATTTAGCTTCAAGACATTGCTGTTTGAACCTGGCCCAGGATAAGATTCTCTGATTGCCCCAACTTCCCCCACACAGCCAAAGATTAGGAGAGTGGGGCTGCTGGTTGAGGGGCAGTCTCTTCCTGTTGCAAGCTCTCACACTGAATATGTACATGGCCCATGGACTCCTCGGCTGAAGCCTAAGGGTGGGTGAAGCTGTTTAAAAACCTTTTGCTCTGATTACTGTCTCCCCCGAGCATTAGGACCCGGTAGGGAAGAGAAACCCTGAGCCGCGCCCACTCTGCTGCGTCATCGGAACCTGAACGCATGCGCACTCCTGAGCTGTCAACCAAGATGGCGGCCGGTAATCTAAGGTTTCGTCTCGGGAAAAAGACTCGAAGCTGCAAAGACAGCACCTTCAGGTTTGATTCCAGGTTTAGAGCCTTCACCCAGGGTTTACAAACCCTCCCCGAGCACAGCCGGCTCCATCGCTCTCTCCGGGTTTCCGCACCCTTACCGAGAAGTGACCCTCTCGGATCGGAGCCGTTACTGACGCTGCGCATGCTCTGAATCGATGGCTACTGCGCTTGCGCACTGCTCTCCTGCGTTGCAGATAGGGGACGTGCACCAACGCGGGGAATGCTGGGTAGGGAACCTGCCTTTGACATTCCCAATTAGTGAATCGTGATTATTTTTGCTATGTTGTGGAGATTGTGGCGGATGGAGAAACCAATAAACGTAGGAACAAAGTCATGCATAAAGCCAAGTATGCAGATCCGCAATTATCAACCAGAAAGAAGGAAAGTGGGAATTGCTGAAAGCCTGTCCATTTAAGTATTGAAAATATATTAATAATGACAGCAAAATCAATCTGCGTAGCTTCAACGAACATCGACATGCAAAGGGGAAGATGAAAGAGTTCTAAACACCTCAAATAGTTTTGATTTATTATTATTATAAAATGCATTAGAATATTGAAAAATATTGTTTCTTGTGCTATACAGCCAAAGCATACCATTCATAGAGAACGAAACGAGACTGTGCAGAATGTAGTGTTACAGTCATAGCTATGGTGTAGAGAAAGAACTAATTGGCATAGAGTTGTCTGAAACTGAAAACATTTTGATTTGATTTATTATTGTCACATGTATTAGTATATATTAGTATTCTTTCTTGCGCTCTATACAGACAAAGCATACATATTTAGAGAAGGAAAGGAGAGTGTGCAGAATGTAGTGTTACAGTCATAGCTAGAGTGTAGGGAAAGATCAACTTAATATGAGGTAGGTCCAATCGAATGTCTGATGGCAGCAGGGAAGAAGCTGTTCTTGAGTCGATTGGTATGTGTCCTCAGACTTTTGTATCTTTTTTCAGATGGAAGAAGGCAGAGGAAAGTATGTCTGGGATGGAATGTCTGGGGTGTGTGGCGTCCTTGATGTTGCTGGCAGTTTTCCTGAGGCAGCAAGAAGTGTAGACCGAGTCAATGGATGGGAGACTAGTTTGCATAATGGATTGTGCTACGTTCATGACCCTTTGCAGTTTTTTGCAGTCTTGGACAGGGCAGGAACATTACAAGCTGTATTTCTCTGGTGCATCTGTTAAGATTGGTGAGTGTCCTAGTGGACACATTGAATTTCCTTAGCCTTCCAAGAAGGTAGAGGCGTTGGTGGCCTTTTTTAACTATAGCGTCGGCATGGGTGAACCAGGACAGGTTGTTGGTGATATGGACATCTAGAAAACTGGAGCATCAGGATATCAAGACACTGATAAATGTCAACCTGTTCGGTTGACAGAAGAAAAATTTAAAATATAATTTATTTATCAGCGGTTCACACTCTTTCGCTTGACTGGCCAACTCAGGTTCCAGGCCTCAAGGCTGGCGATTGACCCCATTGTTGTCTTGCTCTTTTAGCCTCTTGAGCTCCTTTGCTGTTGTTTCCCAGGACAATCAGTGTCCATTCTCCAGAACTTCCTTGTCAGACGCAGTTCAGGGGCTGAGTGGAAAAGAAGGAAGACATGAATCTGAATTTGGAAATACAGTTAAAGAAACCCGGCTCAATTTAGAAACTGAAGTATTTGAATTGAAGTCAAAGTACTTTATTGCGATTAATATATTCATTTTACCAGACATTGATAGTGAATGAGAGTGGATTGTGTTCTTTGATTTATATTATTCTACTTTTTTATAATTTTGGCAAATCATTTTTTTAGTTATGTTTATATGGTGGACGGTGCTACCCAGAGTGTTCTGTCTGGGTGAATACCTTCTATCTCAGTTAAAAAGACTGGAATGTGCAGCTGCAGAAAAGGTAGGCGGACCAATTAACAAGTTTGAATTAGGTTGGATGCAGAAGCAATTTGTGCTGGAGTGGGGATAGTGGAGAAGCTGCTGGGTTTAATCCATTGGACTAGGGTTTAGGAGCAGAAGCAGGCCAGTTGGCCCTCCAGGCCTGCTCCACCATACATGGCTGATCTGGCTTTGGTTTCAACTTCACTTTCCTATCTGCACCACCAACTCCCACACCCATCACCCTGACTCCCTTGTCTATAATAAATTTGTCCAGCTCTGCTTTAAATAAATTCAATACCCAGCCCCTACTGCTTTCTGGGGAAGTGAATTCCACATCCCGATAAATCTCAGAAAGAAAAATATCCTAATTTCAGTCTTCAATTTCTCCTCCTCTTATTCTTGGTCTTATTCTTGACCAAGTTCTTCTGGTCTTCCTCACTGACCCAAACCCCAGAGGATTTGTTGGGCCCAGCCCTGGGGGACTCTAAAAAGAGGCAGTTTCTAATAGAAATTAGTTTGTGAAGCAGACTGTGCCCATACTGTGATAACGGTATTGATTTATTAACAAAAGTTTATCTGTCAATTATTTAAGCCACTAAAATTATTTCCAAAATACCTTTTGGTATGGATTTTTGTTCACTGACCATGCAGGAACAGGGAAACCTGTCCAATTCAGAATGGTGTGTGACCGGAAGGCGATTTGGAGGTGATGGTGTTTGTATGCACCAGCAGGCCCTTGTCTTTGTAGATGATGGAGGTGACAGGTTCTATTAAAAACTTCAGGTAAAGATGTAGATGTGTGAAATCTTCATCACTGCCACCTCCCAACTCTTTGTCTTGTGCATGTTTAAAGCTTCCTTTCCCTGAAAGACATAAGTATACATTTGGGCTGTGAAATACTCCAGCAGCTTTCATGGTTTCTTTTTCTCAAGTTGGCCCCATAAATTCTGCCCAATTTCGCAACCTTTTTGTTTTTATGGGTTTCCCTCTCATACTCACTTTTTCCACTTCACTTGCCAGAGAGAGTGTAGAGTAGGGAAACTCAAGCCGTACGTCTGACAAAGCTACTCGATCCCTCAGGATCTGAATATCATCAGCCTTTTGAACACGGAAGGAAAAAGCACTGTTCCCTCTGGGGAGAAACCGTACACGTGTTCTCTGTGTGGACGGGGGTTCAGCCGATCATCTGGCCTATCAAAACACAAGTGGAGTCACACCAGGGAGAAACCGTGGAAATGTGAGGACTGCGAGAAGGGATTCAGTTACCCCTTTGAACTGAAAAATCATTGACGCAGTCATACCGGGGAGAGGCCAGTCACTTGTACTGAGTGTGGGAAGGCCTTTGTTCATGCATCCACGCTGGTGACACACCAGCGAGTTCACACTGGGGAGAGGCCATTCGCCTGTTCCGTGTGTGGGAAGAGATGCATGTTTTTACCTGGGCTGCTCAGACATCAGCAAGTTCACAGTGACGAGAGACAGTTTGATTGCTCCGACTGTGATAGGAGTTTTAAATGTCGGTATGGACTGAGAGAGCACCAGCGCATTCACACTGGGTACTCACCATTCAGCTGCTCTCGCTGTGCAAAGAGCTTCAAGCGATTGTCCAGCCTGTTAATCCACCAGCCAGTTCACACCGGGGAGAGGCCTTTCGCTTGCTCTGTGTGTGGGAAGGGATTCATTAATTCATCTAATCCGCTGATACACCGGCAAGTTCACACTGGGGAGAGACCTCTTAAACGCCCAGACTGCGGGAAGTGCTATAAAAGTTCCGGAGACCTGGCACACCATCCAGCCAGTTCACACTGATGAGAGACCATTCAGGTGCTGTCGCTGTGGAACTGGCTTCAGGCGATCGTCTGACCTCAGTGTACACCAGAGAGTTCACACCGGGGACAGGCCATTCACCTGCTCCGAATGCGGGAAGGGATTCACTCGTTCGTGCAATCTGTGACGGCACCAGCAGGTTCACACTGGGGAGAGGCCATTCACCTGCTCCGAATGCGGGAAGGGATTCACTCGTTCGTGCAATCTGTGACGGCACCAGCAGGTTCACACTGGGGAGAGGCCATTCACCTGCTCCACGTGCGGAAAAGGAGTCACTCAGTCATCCACCCGCCTGACACATCAGCAAGTTCACGAGTGACTCTGCTGTTGATCACAATCCAGGACTAAATCACTTTGGTTCTAACCACTAGGAGCTTGTTCCGATGATTTGAATGAAGTCCAGCCCAGTTACAATTGCTCCAATTCTAGATGATTGTCATATCAATTTTGTGTTAAACACCGTGTGTGGGCGAGTTGTGTCTTTTTAACACTGTGAAGACAAGTTACTTCCTTTTGAAATGCTCCCTTTGTTATTTTACAACAACAGGTTTGTGCATAGCAAGATCCAAACAGCAATGAGACAAGTGACCAATTGATCTAGTTTTATTGGTGATGTTAGTTAAGACAGGAATGTTGGTCCCACTGCAGCAGGAGAACCCCCCTGTGGGCAGTGCGTGGAGTTGTTAAGCTCTTCTGAGTTGAGAGTGGAGCCTGCTTAAAGAACCTCTGACTGGGATTTTTTTCCTCTCAGTTCACTGACTTCCAAATGAAGTTGTTCCCACAGTAAAGTAGCTAACTTTGAATTTTAACCACAACTTAATCTTTGGAGCAAAATCTACAACTTTAGACAAGCTGCAAGAGAGAAAGTTCTTGTGGGTGGGGCAGATCAAGAGAAGATGTTCCCACTGATGGAAGGATGAAGAATCAGAGGGCACAGATTTAAGATAATTGATAAAAGAAGCAAAAATCATTTGAGAACAAAACCTTTCTTGTACGGCAAGTGCACTACTGTGTGCAGTGTTACAAGGGGATGGCAGGAGAATGGCACTGGGTGAAATGCTCATTCAGAGAGCTAGTGCTCGACACAATGGGCCGAATGGCCTCCTTCTGTGCTGCAACAGTCTGTGATTCTGTTGCGTCATTTAGAACCTTTCACACCCCCAGAACACCCCAAAAAAGTGATTCACAATCAATGATGGATTTTGGAAGGCAGAATGAGGAGAGGCAGAATAAACTAAATGTGACAATTTTAAACCAAATGTAGGAACGTTCGGTGGCTGCAGGAATAGGGTGAGGGAAGAAAGCCTGGGTAAAGTGCTCTGTCAGAGAGTTGGTGCAGACTCAATAGTCTGCCAAATGGCCTCTTCTGCACTGTAAGCATTCTATGATTCTATGAACACTGTGACCTGACGGTAGACCTAATAGATGTGTATAAACCTAATAGAGGTATATAAAGTTATGAAGGGCATAGATAGGGTGAGCAGTGGGAAGCTTTTTCCCAGGTCGGAGGTGACGATCACAAGGGGTCACAGGTTCGAGGTGAAGGGGACGAGGTTTAACTCAGATATCAGAGGGAGGTATTTTACACAGAGGGTGGTGGGGGCCTGGAATGCACTGCCAAGCAGGGTGGTGGAGGTGGACGTGCTGGGATCATTTAAGATTTATCTGGATAGCCACATGAACAGACTGAGAATAGAGGGATACAAACGAATGGTCCAGTTGGACCAATGAGTGGCACAGGCTTGGAGGGCCGCAGGGCCTGTTTCCTGTGCTGTACTGTTCTTTGTAGAAGGTGGTGGGGCAATCCTCGTCTTCATTGAAAAGGGCTTAGATTATAAAAGCAAGGAAGTTTATTCAACCACGACTGAGACCCCAGCTGGATGTTGTGACCAATTCTGGGCAGCACAATTTATGATGTGGATGTGCCGGCGTTGGACTGGGGTAAACACAGTCAAAAGTCTGACAACACCAGGTTTTAGTCCAACCGATTTATTTGATAGTAAACGCACAAGCTTTCGAGGGGACTCCCTCTCAGTCCCCTCGAAAGCTTGTGAGTTTACTATCAAATAAATCAGCACAATTTAGACAGGATGTCAAAGGATGTGGGATTTCAGTTTTATGGAGAGAATTTGGGATTTCCTTCCTTACGGCAGAGACAGTTGGGGGAAATTTGTTTCCAGTGTTCAAAATGATGAGAGATTTCAACAGTTAGATAGGAAGAAAATGTTTCCACTGCTAGGGAGAGTCAGTAAGCATAGGAATTTCTCCCCTCAATATTCCCACCTCATTTCCCTCCTTTAGATTCTCCTTAAATCCAGGTTTTTGGTCACATCCACTCCATTCCATCCATAGAGTGCTCAGCGTTAAATGATGATTGATAAACTCTCCTGTGAAATGTTTCGCAGTGTTAAAGATGTTCCATAAAACCAAGTTGTTGATGTGAGAATCATTGTGAGTTATAAATTGTACCAACATTAAAGGTACGGAAAGAAGATTTCAATCTGTCTGGTCCCTGATTAAATCTGGAGTAGAGGTAAACAAAATGATTAAACAACAATACTGGTGATATTTAGTGAGTTCAGGGGATGCTATCAGAGGGAATGGAGCGGGGAGAGAGAATCCCTGGGGTGATGCTCAGTGAGTTCAGGGGGATGGTGTCAGATGGAAAGAAACAGGGAGAGAGAGAGAGAATCCCTGGGGTGATGTTCAGGGAGGTCAAAGGCTATTGTTTCAAAAGGAAATGGCGGCTAATGCATCATCGAAAAATGAATCAGAGGAACACTGTTAATTGGTGCAAAAAGGGAAAGCTTGAAGCAGACAGTAACTGTGTTCACCAGAAAATGGAGCATGTGCATTTCTAACAGAACATGGAGACAAAATATATATTAGTGTGTTTAAGAGAAAATGCTAGACTCTTTACATCAGAATAAGCCACATTCTCTGGGAGCATTTCCCATAATTTCTGCTTATTTGTTGTTTCAGACTGATCCCAGGATCTGGGAATTTCTGCATTTTTCCCATAGTAATAGAGGTTTACAGCAGGGAAACAGGCCCTTCGGCCCAACAGGCAAAAGGCGGGGAATTATAGGCCGGTTAGTTTAACGTCTGTGGTAGGTAAAATGTTAGAATCTGTCATTAAGGAGGAAATTGCGAGGCATCTTGAAGGGAATTGCTTGATAGAGCAGACGCAGCACGGTTTCATTAAAGGGAAGTCGTGTCTGACAAATTTACTGGAGTTCTATGAGGATGTGTCTAGGGTGGTGGATAGAGGAGAGCCGGTGGATGTGGTCTTTCTAGATTTTCAGAAGGCGTTTGACAAAGTACCTCACAAGAGGTTATTGCAGAAGGTCGAGGGACATGGAGTTGGGGGTAGGGTGTTAGCGTGGATAGAGGATTGGTTGTCAAATAGGAGGCAGAGAGTGGGGGTCAACGGGTGCTATTCGGATTGGCGGACGGTGACCAGTGGAGTGCCCCAGGGGTCGGTGCTGGGGCCTCAGCTTTTTACCATTTATATAGATGATCTGGAGGAGGGAACCGAGTGTAGGGTGTCGAAATTTGCTGATGACACCAAGATTGGGGGAACGGCAAATTGTGCGGAGGGTGTGGAGAGTCTGCAGAAGGATCTAGATAGGCTGGGTGAATGGGCCAGGAAATGGCAAATGGAATTTAATGTTGGCAAGTGTGAGGTGGTCCACTTTGGTAGGAAGAATGGTAGGAAGGACTATTACTTACGTGGCGAAAAACTGCAGCAGGCGACGGTGCAGCGGGACCTCGGGGTCCTTGTGCATGAGTCGCAAAAACCCAGCTTGCAAGTGCAGCAGGTGGTCAGGAAGGCAAATGGGATGCTGGCCTTCATAGCGAAGGGGATTGAATATAAAAGTAGGGAGGTCTTGCTGAAGCTGTATAGGGCATTGGTGAGGCCGCAGCTGGAGTACTGTGTGCAGTTTTGGGCGCCGCACCTGCGCAAAGATATTTTGGCCTTGGAGGGAGTGCAGAGGAGGTTTACTAGGCTGATACCGGAGTTGAGGGGGTTGAGCTATGAGGAGAGGCTGAATAAACTGGGCTTGTACTCGTTAGAGTTTAGAAGAATGAGGGAGATCTCATTGAGACATATAAGATGATGAATGGGATGGATAGGATAGAGGTGGAGAGACTCTTCCCGCTCAAAAAAGACAGTAGGACTAGGGGGCACAGCCTCAAGATAAAAGGGGGGTGGTTTAGAACGGAGTTGAGGAGGAACTTCTTCACTCAAAGGGTGGTGAATCTCTGGAATTCTCTGCCTGTTGAAGTGGTGGAGGCTGCCTCGCTAAATATTTTTAAGACGCGGGTTGATGGGTTTTTGATAAGAGAGGGGATTAAGGGTTATGGGGAGAGGGCCGGAAAGTGGAACTGAGCCACGACAGATCAGCCATGATCTTATTGAATGGCAGGGCAGGCTCGAAGGGCTAGATGGCCTACTCCTGCTCCTATTTCTTATGTTCTTATGTTCAACTTGCCCATGTCGCCTTTTTTTTAAACAATTAGGCTAGTCCCAATTGCCCACGTTTGGTCCGTATTCCTCTGTACCCATCATATCCACGTAACTGTCTAAACGCTCTTTAAAAGACAAAATCGTACTTGCCTCTACTACTAACTACCTCTGGCAGCTTGCTCCAGACACTCACCACCCTCTGTGTGAAAAAAATGCCCCTCTGGACCCTTTTGTATCCCTCCACTCTCACCTTAAACTTATGCCCTCTAATTTTAGACTCCTCTACTTTTGGGAAAAGATATTGACTATCTCGCTGATCTATGCCTGTCATTATTTGATAGACTTCTGTACAATCACCCCAAAGCCTTCTACCTCCTGAGAAAAAAAGTCCCAGTCTATCCAGCGTCTCCTTGGAACTCAAACTGTCAAGTCCTGGTAGCACCCTAGTAAGTCTTTTCTGCATTCTTTCTAGTTCAATAATATCCTTTCTATAATAGGGTGACCAGAATTGCACACTGTATTCCAAGTGTGGCCATACCAATGTCTTGTACAACTTCAACAATTCATCCCAACTCAAGTATTCAGTGTCCTGACCAATGAAACCAAGCATGCTGAAAGCCTTCTTCACCACCCTGTGCACCTGTGACCCCACTTTCAATGAGTTATGAACATGTACCCCTAGATCTCTTTGTTCTATAACTCTCCCCAATGCCCTATTAACTGAGTAAGTCCTGCCCTGGTTCATTCTATAAAAATGCATCACCTCTCATTTGTCTAAATTAAACTCCATCTGCCATTCGTCAGCCCACTGGCCCAATTGATCAAGACCCCATTGCAATGTTAGATAACTTTCTTCACTGTCCACTATTCCACCAATCTTGGTGTCATCTGCAAAATTACTAATTCTTGTAGCTGGTGTGTGGAGAAGATCATGTTCGCTACAGATCTGTCAGCACAGAAACCCCACTGTGCTTCTGGATACACTCAGTCTGCAAATAGCTGGAGTCTTTTAAACATGACCCTGATGAAGGCCTTCCCAGTGATGCTAAGGAGTGAGATTTCCCTGCAGTTGTTCCAATCTCCTCTGTCACTGCAGTGAAGATTTTGGTGTTATACATCTCCTGTGAACCAGTCCTACGCCTCAGAAGAGGCGGAAGTAATGAAGATGTGACAGTCAATGGGACTTTCCGTGTTTGACCAGTTCAACCTTTCTGCTTGCTCAGTAATCAATGGCCTTTTCCAGCTCAAGTGACGAGGGAATCTTGTCCAAGTTAGCTATGACAGGAAGCTGCAGGAGGGTTCCAACAGAGACTTGGAGGTATCTGTCTCACTGGAGTACAGCTGACAGTCGTGTTCAAGTCAGCGGAACATCTAGTTACTTCTATCAGTTAAAACTTCACCTGCTGATTTTGGAGGAGGAAATTGTAGTGATGGTAAGACCAAATGACTCCAGTCTCACCGTACACATAGCAAGTAGGTTTAAATGGTCATAGTCTGGATGTATTGACACAGGCTGATTCAGTGTTTATTAACACAACATCTCTGTCTTCTGCACAACTTGGCTACATTTAGGTTCAGCAGTGTTTCAACTGTGGGGTTTATGTTGTGCATCAGGTAGGCTTTGCTTTTTGCTTCAATGACAGGTGTCATCTCTGCTGAGTGGGTCACAAACCAGTCTTTGTTGTGGGTTCCCACTTTTACCAAATGTTGCTGCTGCTGTGTCAGCAATGATTGAACTCAGCGACTCCCCAGTTTCCTTCATATCAATGTTTGACCGATGAAGCTTTTACTGATGTGCCTGTGAAATATTTTACTATTTGCTTTCGTATTCCTTGATAATTTAAGTGGAAGTCTGAAAGAATTGTCAATAAGGATTAATCAGCCCTTTCTAGTTGGAGATGTTGAGGATTGGAAGAGGGTAAATTCCAGTTATCAAAGCCCACAAAATTTCCATTAAAATTCACCCCTGGGGTGACCATTGAAAGAAAACTTGCCCCGAATGTGGGAAAGACAGAATCTGTGAGAAACATTTCCAATCAGATTAGGTCCTTTCCACCATCGCTGTTCAGTCCAGGATGCGACTGACAGTAAAATCCAATCATTGCAGTCACTTGTGAACTTGTTGGTGTTTCAGCAGAATGGATGACTGACCAAAGCTCTTCCCGCACACAGAACAGGTGGAGGGCCTCTCCCCAGTGTGAACTTGCTGGTGTCTCAGAAGGGTACACGTCTGATTGAGTCTCTTCCCACACACGGTGCATGAGAATGGCTTCTCCCCAGTGTGAGTGCCCTGATGTACAGTGAGGTCAGATGATCACCTGATCCCACTCCCACAGCGAGAGCATCTGAACGGTTTCTCGTCAGTGTGGACACGTCAATGGGACATCAGCTCCCCAGAGCTTTTATAGCAATTCCCACATTTAACAAGGTTTCTCATCAGTGTGAACTCACCAGTGTTTCAGCAGCGTTGACGACTGAGTGAATCCCTTTCCACACACACAACAGGTGAATGGCCTCTCCCCAGCAGTGAACGAGTTTGTGTGCCTTGAATGGCGATGACTGAGTGAATCTCTTCCCACATAGACACGACAGGTGAATGACCTATTCCCAGTGTGCATTCCCTGGTGTGTTAGGAGATTAGATGACTGAATCCCTTACCACACACGGGGCAGGTGAATGTTCTGTGCCCAGTGTGAGCGTGCTGGTGTGTCAGCAAGTGGGATGAGGTACTGAATCCCTTCCCACACTCGGAGCCAGTGAAGGGCCTCTCCGCAGTGTGAATTTGCCTTTAAATTTCCAGACTAACTGGAGAATCAAATTCCTTCCCACAGTCCCCACGCTTCCACAGCTTCTCTTCAGTGTGACTGTGCTTGTGGTTCGACAGGCCAAATCGGCTGATGTCTTGTCCACACTGAAGACACGTACTGTTTTTCTCTTCCCTGTGAACGATGCTTTTTCCTTCTGCGTTCAAAATCCAATGGTCTTCAACTTATGATAAATTGAGCGAATCTGTCCCACCCTGATGTGGGATTTTGCTTCAGTTTCCTCACTGCAAATCTTCCCCTTCTAATGCCCTGTGAAGTGTGTTTCAGACAGAAAAAAAGGGAGTGAGACGGAGCTCCCAAAAATGCAAAGGCAGATTGTGAAATTGAGCTGAATGAATGTGGTCTCCTGTGGGATCGAGGCAGTGGGCAGAGAGAGAACTTACACATCTACAATTAACCAGGACTTTGTTAGATCTTCCCAACTCTCACCCTCCACCACCTCGAAGGACCGGGATGGCAGGTATATGTGAACGCTATCACCTACAAATTCCTCTGAGTCACACACTGTTCTGACTTCTCCGACATCCAGCAAATGGCTAGAGGAAGGCCATTTCCATTTGACAAACCACGCTTGCTAGCGGTGTCTGAGAGTCTATGGAGACAATGCCTTCCCAAACACCAAACCCTCAACAGATAGCACTTCTTTTTACCCAGCATTACTGAGACGTTATCAGCCTGAAACGTCCTTTGTTGAAGACATTGTGCAGAGGGGTGGTCACATGAGCTGAGACTCTGGCTTGTTGAACAGGTTAATGTTGCCTTTCTGAGCTGCAGGCTCCAGGCTGCTATTTAACATCTAACTGGCAGGTCACACTGAACAGGCCCTGGCCAGGCTGGACAACTAGCCCCATCCAACCTGGCTCCAATTGTCGTCAATGTTGTCATCAAATCAGCAGACAAAGGAGGGGCCGCTGTCATACTGAACAGAACGGATTACTGCAAAGAAGTGTACCAACAACTGAACAATGAGGAACACAGTTACCCGCAGATCCGACCGAAGAACACACCTGTCAACTCAACAGACTGATGAAGACTTTTGATACTGACCTTCAGAGCATCCTCCATGCTCTCATCCCAGGTGGTCCCCACGTTGGAGATCTCTACTGTCTCCCAAAGATACACAAGGCCAACACACCCGGCCGTCCCATCATATCGGGCAATGAGAGAACCTCTCCGGCTATGTTGAGGGCAACCTGAAACCCATTGTACAAAGAACCTCCAGCTTCTGTCACAACACTACAGATTTCCTACAGAAACTCAGCACACATGGAGCAGTTGAACCAGGAGCACTCGAACCAGGAGCACTCCTCGTCACAATGGATGTCTCAGAGCTCTGCACCAGAATCCTCCACGACGACAGCATTGCTGCAACTGCCTCAGTACTCAACACCGACAACTGCCAGTTTCCAGATGCAATTCTACAACTCATCTGCTTCATCCTGGATCACAACATCTTCACCTTCAACAACCAGTTCTTCACTTAGACACACACAACAGCCATGGAGGCCCAATTTGCACCTCAATATGCCAACATCATCATGATGTGGGTATGCCGGCGTTGGACTGGCGTAAACACAGTAAAAAGTCTGACAACACCAGGTTTTAGTCCAACAAGCTTGTGAGTATATTATCAAATAAATAGGTTGGACTAAAACCTGGTGTTGTCAGACTTTTTACAACATTATCATGCACAGATTCAAACAAGACCTCTTCACTGCACAGGACCTTCAACCGATGCTATACACTAGATACATCGATGACATTTTTTTCCTTTGGACTCATGGCGAACAGTCACTGAAACAACTGTGTGATGATATCAACAGGTTCCACCCCACCATCAGACTCACCATGGACTATTCTCCAGAATCGGTTGCATTCTTGGACACACGCACCTCCATCAAGGATGGTCACCTCAGCACCTCACTGTACCACAAGCCCACAGACAACCTCAGACATTTATAACAAATGAGTGTCTGTCACGAAGCCAAATTCCACCGGGAGGAAGCGCTGCAGCTGCCGTTGTGTTGGGTGTTGAGGCGGTGGCGCTGGTTTCTTATTGGTGGTGTTGAGTCCTCCACTGGGTGTGTGTGTGTGGGGGTGTGGAGCCTCCCCTCCCGCCCACTGCCCCTAACGCTGCCTCCGCTTATCCACCTGAAGAGGAGACAAACAAGCGGCTGTCCCTGGACATGAGCCACACTAGGCATGCTCAACGTCACAAATGCCCCGGGAATGATAGACAGCAGCTCCGGACCGATAGGAAAAGGAGGCGGGATTGGAGGACCGAGCGGGAAGCGGCTGGACCTCCAACCAATCGGAGTGAATGAGGGGGCGGGGCTGGAGGACCGATCGGGAAGCGGCTGGACCTCCAACCAATCGGAGTGAATGAGGGGGCGGGGCTGGAGGACTGAGCGGGAGCGGTTGGTCCTCCAGCCAGTCAATGAGAGGGCGGGGTTTAAAGCAGGAGGAGTGCGGGTGATGGGGACGATCGGTTTTAATTCGGATGCCGGATCAATACGAGGTAGAGGCCGGTGCGTTGAGAGCGATGGATCTGGTGGGTGGGTGGAGAGGTTTCGTAAACATATTGTTCAAACCCAAACCCCGGAAAGGAACTTCCCGGACCCCCAGTTTATTGCAACGTGTAGCGTTGGGCCTAGGCTGTCCGACGCGTCGCAATTTAGTGGGAAGCTGCATAAGTGCGCATGTGTGGCCGCCATCTTTGTGAGGGGCAATGTTGTCAATGAGTGGGCGGAGCTTGTTCCCCATTGTTCAGAATGGAGACAACCTGTCCATCAAACTGCATCAACCCTCTGACCTGGGCAATCTGACCCTGTATTACACTGGTTTGCACAGAGCTCATCTAATTGATGAGTCAAAGTGGCAGCATAGATGGTAAGAAAAGAAAGCATATTCTGCCCACCGATCTCATTAGCTCATGGGACCTCCTGCCCCATGTCTCCAAACATCTGCGACACTGTGTCCACGTGTGGATCTATGGCAGAAACTCACGACCCAGAGGAAACGTCACCCACGAATAAAGGGTCTTGTTGAGTTGTAGATATGTAAAATAGTTATTCTGCACCGTTTGCCTCTCTCACTCTGACCCTTTGCTCCCTTGCTCTCGTCTCCCTTCGAGGCCAGTCTTATGTGGATCCAGACAAAATGGCAGGTTTCCTTCCCTGAAGGACATTAATGAATCAGTTGGGGTTTTATGACAATCCAGCAGTTTTTTTCCCTAGCGCCGGCCCCACAAATTACCAGATTCATTCAGTTTAATTTCACTTTGTGTTTTTGTGGATTCTGTCTCACTCCCTTCTGTCTGTTTTAAATCAATTTCACAGGATTTTAGAAGAGGAGGATTTGTAGTCAGGAAACTCAAATGAAACATCACACCAAAATTTTACAGTCGCCTAAGTTATTGTAACCTATTTACCATCATATGTGAAAATGGAAGGAAAAAGCACCATTCTCAATGGAGAGAGGAAACCATCTACACGTTCTGTGTATGCACAAGGCTTTAGTCAGTCCTCTGACCTGTCAAAACATAAATGCAGTCACCACAGCGAGAAGCTGTGGAAATGTGGGGACTGTGGGAAGGGATTTAATTACCCATCTGAGCTGGACATTCACCATCGAAGTCACACTGGGGAGAGGCCGTTCACCTGCTCTGAGTGTGGGAAGGGCTTCACTTGTTCATCCTCCCTGTTGCAACACCGACAGGTTCACAGTGACGAGAGACCCTTTAAATGTCCAGACTGCGGCAAGTGCTACAAAAGTTCCCGGGAGCTGACTGGCCATCAACGTGCTCACAGTGACAAGAGACCTTTCAGGTGCTGTCACTGTGGGACTGGGTTCAAGACATTACCTGTCCTCACTGTACACCAAAGAATTCACACTGGGGAGAGGCCATTTGTCTGCTCCGATTGTGGGAAGGGATTTGCGCACTCATCCCACCTGCGGACACATCAGAGAATTCACACTGGAGAGAGACCTTTTAAATGTCCAGACTGTGAGAAGTGCTATAAATGTTCCTGGGAACTGATGTTTCATCGACGTGTTCACACAGGGGAGAGGCCATTCAGGTGCTCTCACTGTGGGACTGGGTTCAGGCGATCATCTGATCTGATTGTACATCAGCGAGTTCACACTGGGGAGAAACCCTTCAGTTGTTCTGAGTGTGGGAAGGGATTCACTCGATTGTCCACCCTGCTGGAACACCAGCGCATCCACACAGGAGAGAGGCCATTCACGTGCTCCGAGTGTGGGAAGGGATTCACTCGGTCATCCCACCTATTAACACACCAGCGCACCCACACGGGAGAGAGGCCATTCACCTGCTCCGAGTGTGGTAAGGGATTCACTCAGTCATCCCACCTGCGGACACACCGACGCATTCACACCGGGGAAAGACCATTCACCTGCTCTGTGTGTGGGAAAGGATTCATGCAGTCAGCCAACCTGCTGTTACACCAACGAGTTCACAAGTAAGAACATAAGAAATAGGAGCAGGAGTAGGCCATCTGGCCCTTCGAGCCTGCCCCGCCATTCAATAAGATCATGGCTGATCTGTCGTGGCTCAGTTCCACTTTCCGGCCCTCTCCCCATAACCCTTAATCCCCTCTCTTATCAAAAACCCATCAACCCGCTTCTTGAAAATATTTAGCGAGGCAGCCTCCACCACTTCAACGGGTAGAGAATTCCAGAGATTCACCACCCTTTGAGTGAAGAAGTTCCTCCTCAACTCCGTTCTAAACCGCCCCCCTTTTATCTTGAGGCTGTGCCCCCTAGTCCTACTGTCTTTTTTGAGCGGGAAGAGTCTCTCCACCTCTATCCTATCCATCCCATTCATCATCTTATACGTCTCAATGAGATCTCCCCTCATTCTTCTAAACTCTAACGAGTACAAGCCTAGTTTATTCAGCCTCTCCTCATAGCTCAACCCCCTCAACTCCGGTATCAGCCTAGTAAACCTCCTCTGCACTCCCTCCAAGGCCAAAATATCTTTGCGCAGGTGCGGCGCCCAAAACTGCACACAGTACTCCAGCTGCGGCCTCACCAATGCCCTATACAGCTGCAGCAAGACCTCCCTACTTTTATATTCAATCCCCTTCGCTATGAAGGCCAGCATCCCATTTGCCTTCCTGACCACCTGCAAGCTGGGTTTTTGCGACTCATGCACAAGGACCCCGAGGTCCCTCTGCACCGTCGCCTGCTGCAGTTTTTCGCCACGTAAGTAATAGTCCTTCCTATCATTCTTCCTACCAAAGTGGACCACCTCACACTTGCCAACATTAAATTCCATTTGCCATTTCCTGGCCCATTCACCCAGCCTATCTAGATCCTTCTGCAGACTCTCCACACCCTCCGCACAATTTGCCGTTCCCCCAATCTTGGTGTCATCCGCAAATTTCGACACCCTACACTCGGTTCCCTCCTCCAGATCATCTATATAAATGGTAAAAAGCTGAGGCCCCAGCACTGACCCCAGGGGCACCCCACTAGTCACCATCCGCCAATCCGAATAGCACCCGTTGACCCCCATTCTCTGCCTCCTATTTGACAACCAATCCTCTATCCACGCTAACACCCTACCCCCAACTCCAAGTCCCCTGACCTTCTGCAATAACCTCTTATGAGGCACTTTGTCAAACGCCTTCTGAAAAGCCAGAAAGACCACATCCACCGGCTCTCCTCTATCGACCGCCCTAGACACATCCTCATAGAACTCCAGTAAATTTGTAACTACAGTGATGAGATTTTTCAATTGTAACTTGGGGTGAACTAAGTTCATTGGGTCTCCTTTTGAAAAAGCAAAGCCTACCTGCTGCACAACATAAACCCAACAGCTGGAACACTGCATCGCTTGAATGTAGCCAAGGCAGTTGTGTAAAAGACGGAGAGACGGTACAGATAAACACTGGAGTTTGACCCAGTTTAGAGTATCTTGTGTCTGAGGGATGGGCAGTAACAAATATTAAACAATAAATGCAAATTATTAATTTTTTTGCCTTAGTCTGAAATAAAAAGAGTTTGACACTGTTTCTGCTTGATCTTGAAACAGGGATCTTTCACATGTCGACAAACATGATAACCACCATACACGGAAACACTCTTGCTGCAAGTAGCCAAAAGGGATTTGTTACAATTCATCATTGCGCACTTCAGAATCGTGTTTTGCAGCAATAAAATTGCAGTGAGATATTTAGGAATTTGAACCAAAGGATAGAATTCCTGAATTGCTAAAAGAGGCAAATTTGGCCGATCGAATCTGCACCCACTCACCAAAAGACCCTCGTACTCCGCACAGATAATGACTCAAGGCCAGAATCTAATCTTGTTTCCTGGCACTGTCAGACATCAGTCCTAACCACTGTATCACAGTGCTGAATGTCATGGGGAATTGATCTAACGCAATTCCACAGATCGTTAAGAGGCCCTTCAGCCCATCCTCCTGATGCCAGCCTTTTCAAAGTACTGTCAAGTTTATCCCAATATTATTCTCTTTACTCACCACTATGAGTGTTACATTTCAAATCATTGTCCAATTCCCTTGTGAAAACTGAGTTTGAAATTGATGTCCATATACATTGTGTGAAAATTAACAATATTTCTCCAAACCAAAGACACGCAGAGCTGGAGTCTGGATTCTTACTCAGCTTTTAGTATTAACAACATTTATTGTTTACATTTCATTTTGAATATTTAAAAGGAAAACCTATTTTGACCAGGACTATCATTTTTCCCAGTTGATATACACAATCTAGTTCCCCCTCGCTGTACGACCTGTTACAGAGGCTGTTATAGAAAGGTTTGCTACAGCTAGACATAGCCCGAGGTCGATCTCAACTGGAGGACTGTGTGTAGTTCTGTGAACAGCATCTTGTAAAGAATTGATATTGGTCTTGGAAACAGGGCAGTGCTGATCCAGCAGCATGTTAATTCTGAATGTAAGTAGACATTCTACCCTCTGCAGACTTGTTCATCCAAAACTCTGCTACTTGGGTATTAAATTACAGCAAGTCTAAATCCCCTCTCATCCCCCCCTGCTGACTGACCTTATTGGCTTCCTGTCAACAAAGGTCTTCATATTATTTTCAGCCTTGTATTCAGATGCCATCAGGGTTTCACCCCTCCCCATTTCCAAACTCCACAAGTCTGAGACATTTATGTTCCTCTGATTCTGACCTCTTCTACATTCCCAATCAGAATCGCTCCAACATTGGTGACCAAAGGTCCAGTTGCTGAGACCCTAAGCTCTGGAATTCCCTTCCTTGCTATTTACCTCACTCTCCTTATTGAAGACTCTGTAAAACCTACCGTTTTGACCAAGCCTTTTTGTCATCTAAGCTAAACTACAACATTAGAAAGGATAGCAGGACTCGAGGGCACAGCCTCAAGATAAGGGGGGGTGGGCAGTTTAGGTTGGAGTTGAGGAGGAACTTCTTCACTCAAAGGGTGGTGAATCTCTGGAATTCTCTGCCCATTGAAGTGGTGGAGGCCAACTCACTAAATATATTTAAGTCATGGGTAGATAGGTTTTTGATAGACAAGGGAATTAAGGGTTATGGGGAGAAAGCGGGAAAGTGGAACTGATCCACTTCAGATCAGCCATGATCTTATTGAATGGTGGGTCAGGCTCGAAGGGCTAGATGGCCGACTCCTGCTCCTATTTCTTATGTTCAGTGTTATATTTTGGTACACAATGATTTTGTGGGCCTTTTCATTATGTGGAATTGCTACATAGATGTAAGTAGTTGCGCAACACAGAGATAGAAAGGGACCAATTCTGCTTCTACTTCTCACTTTGTTATTTTTCCTCTGTAACATTTTAATATGAAGCAGCACAACTGATATGAATAATGTTTGTGATGTTACAAAATGTGTTTACCCATTTGGGGAACAGAATTACAATGACTTGTGTCTGTGTGTGTCAATGTGTCAAGAACTAGACACAGTCCACCACAAAGAGTGACAGCTCTGACGGAAGGTCATCCAGACTCAAAAAATTGGCTCTGTTCTCTTCACGGATGCTGTCAGACCTGCTGAGTTTCTCCACCATTTTCTGTTGTTGGTTCAGATTCCGACATCTGCAGGATTTTACTTTCACTGTTTTAAAAACATTGTTTAGCCTCAGCCTTATTTTCTCAGGCAAAATCCTTTCCTGATAATGTTTACCTGTATATTTCCCCTATCATCATTATAAATCTACTCTGGATCCTATCTAGTGGTTCTATATCTTTTTCTATAATATGATGACAAGAACTACCCTTTTCATTATGGATAGTACGATTTAGATCCAGGAGTCACAGATTACCTCTGGGTTGAGCTCAGAAATGAGTTTAAATTAGTTTATTAAGAAGCAACAGTTTAAATATGACGAGGAAGCTAAGTAGACAGAAAAACACATGAACCGTAACAGGTGAGAATGGTTTTACCAGTCCAGGAGGACAAACACACAGATGATGCAGAGTGAGCGCCGGTCTCTATAGCTGGTAGCGGCAGTCTCCTCTGAACGGTGTGAGCCAGAGTGTGGGCATTGGGCTGAAGCCAGTACGGATCACTTTAAAACCCCTTTGCTCTAGAGATCCTGTTTTAATCTTGACACAGACAGCTGAGTTATGTGTGGGTCATGAGACCCAATGGTATTAGGGCTTGAAATGTCCTGTGCTGGATACATGTCCTTGGCAGAGGTAACAGATCTGTCCTGTGTTTGTAACGCAGCAAGCTGCTATGGAAGCTTTCTTCATTCGACATATTTCTGTAATATTGTGTGCATTTCTGAAATTTTTACAAGGTTATTGGACAGTGTTTTCTTACGGTTCGTTACCCGGATTTGAATTTGTCTCCATTCCCATGCCAAAGGGGATGTACCAGGCAGGAAGAAAAACATTTGGGAATTCTCGATTCTTCACCAATTCCCATTCCCCTTCTTTCTGGTGGATAATGGAGGTGTCACTGTGTGTGATGTGACGGTCACCTCAGCACTTCACTGTACCTCACGGTGCTCCACTTCTCCAGCTTCCACCCTAAACAAGTTAAAAGAAGTCATCCCCTATGGGCAAGCCCTCCACAAACACAGGATCTACTCAGATGAGGAGGATCGCAACTGACACTTCCAGACGCTGGAAGATGCCCTCACAAGAACAGGATATGGCACTCGACTCATCGATCAACAGTTCCGATGCGCCACAGCGAAAAACCGCACCGACCTCCTCAGAAGACAAACACGGGACACAGCAAACAGAGGACCCTTCACCATCCAGTCCTTCCCAGAGTGGAGAAGCTACAACACATTTTCCAGAACCTTCAACATGTCATCCATGAAGATGAACATCTCGCCAAGGCCATCCCCACACCCCCACTTCTTGCCTTCAAACAACTGCACTACCTCAAACAGACCATTGTCTGCAGCAAATTACCCAGCCTACAGGAGAACAATGACCACGACACCACACAGCCCTGCCACAGCAACCTCCGCAAGACGTCTGGATCATCAACATAGATGCCATCATCTCACGTCAGAACCCCATCCACCAGATACACGGTACGTACTCTTGCAACTCGGCCAACATTGCCTACCTGATACACTGCAGGAAAGGATGTCCCGAAACATGGTACATTGGGAAGACCATGCAGAGCTACGACGGATGAATGAACATCACTCAACAAATCACCAGGCAGGAGTGTTCTCTTCCTGTTGGGGAACACTTCAGCAGTCACAGGCATTCGGCCTCTGATCTTCGGGTAAGCGTTCTCCAAGGCGGCCTTCATGACACACGATAACACAGAGTCGCTGAGCAGAAACTGATAGCCAAGTTCCGCACACATGAGGATGGCCTCAACCGGGATCTTGGGTTCATGTCACACTATCTGTAACCCCCACAATTTGTTTGCACTTGCAAAATCTCACTTACTGTCCTGTCTGGAGAAATACACATCTCTTTAACCTGTGCTTAACCCTCTCTCCACTCACATTGTCTGTACCTTTAAGATTTGATTATCTGTAAAGACTATTATTTTGTAAATTGAGTTTGTGTCTTTATATGCCCTGTTTATGAACACAACTCGCACTCACCTAATAAAGGAGCAGCGCTCCGAAAGTTTGTGACTTGTGCTACCAAAGAAACCTGTTGGACTTTAACCTGGTGTTGTGAGACTTCTTCCTGTGCTTACCCCAGTCCAACACTGACATCTCCACATCATGTAATGTACAAGTGAGTGAGAATTGTCAGCAAGAATTAATCAGCACTTTCTAATTGGAGATGTTAATCGGTAGAACCTGTCAGACACTGAATTGTAGTGTTTGTTCCAAAGATCAATTTCGGATTGAAGTTGAAGTTCAGAATCTTGTTGTAAACAAATTTCTGATGAGAATTCCTGAATTATGGGGAAAGATCACAGACAGCGGTTCTTAAAAGGGATACTGCACCCCCCAGAACACAATCAGTTACGGATCCAGAATATTAAACTATAGCCCATTTACAGACATTATCAACAACCATCAGAATGGACATGGTTCAGTCCCAAATGTGATTAACAGCAGCAATAACAGCAAAATTCATCCCTACAGTCACTTGTGAATGCGCTGGTGTCTCCGCAGATGGGATGACTGAGTGAATCCCTTGTCACAGTTGGCGCAAATGAATGGTTTGTCTCCAGTGTGAACTCGCTGGTGTGTCAGAAGGCCGGATGAATTCGTGAATCCCTTCCCACACTTGGAGCAGGTGAACGGTCTCTCTCCAGTGTGAATTCGCTGATGCACAATGAGGTGGCCTGAGTGCCTAAACCTCTTTCCACAGTCAGTGCAGTTGAATGGCCTCTCCTCAGTGTGAACTCGCTGGTGTGTCAGCAGTGTAGCTGACTGAATGAATCCCTTCCCGCACACAGAACAGGTGAATGGCTTCTCCCCAGTGTGAATGCGTTGGTGTGCAGTGAGGTTGGATGACTGTCTGAACCTCTTTCCGCAGTCAGTGCAGATGAAGGGTCTCTCCTCAGTGTGAATAAGCTTATGTATCAGCAGGTTGGAAGACTGACTGAATCCCTTCCCACAGACAGAGCAGGTGAAAGGCCTCTTTCCAGTATGACAGCATCGATGGGTTTCCAGTCTGGAAGGGTAGTTGAATCCCTTCCCACAGTCTCCACATTTCCATGGTTTCTCTCCAGTGTGAGTCCATCGATGAGTTTCCAACTGGGAAGGGAATTTGAATCCCTTCTCACACTCCACACATTTCCAGGGCTTCTCCATTGTACCAGTGACTTTATTTTGCTCCAGGTTGGGTGATCAGTCAAAGCCTCTTCTGCAAATGGAACATATGTCCACTTTTTCCCTGCTGTGAATGATGTGATGCTTTTTCAGACTATGTAACTGATTAAAGCTCTTTCCACAGTCAGTTCACTGGAACACACACACTCAGTGCGTGTCTGTCTCGGTGCTTTTCCAGTGACACTGATGTCTGAAATCTTCTCCCACAGGTGGAACAGACAAATATTTCTCCTTGCATGATCAAATGCGATGATATTCAGGTCCTGATGACTGGAGGTTTCAGTTTTCTATCTGCAAATTCTCACCTTCCAATATCTGTAACAGAATTTTGCAGAAGTTATCTCTGTCAATATGGGATAAAAATTAAGAATGGAGAGGCGATAGCTTAGTGGTATTATTGTTAGACTGTTGATCCAGAAACTCAGCGAATGTTCTGGGGGCCTGGGTTTGAATCCTGCTGTGGAGATGCCGGCGTTGGACTGGGGTAAACACAGTAAGAAGTCTGACAACACCAGGTTTAAGTCCAACCGATTTATTTGATAGATTTATTTAATCGGTTGGACTTAAACCTGGTGTTGTCAGGCTTCTTACTTTGAATCCTGCCACAGCAATTGGTGGAATTTGAATTCAATAAAAAAAATCTGGAATTAAGAATCTACTGCTGAATGTGAAACCCTTGTCAATTGTCAGAAAAACCCATCTGGTTCACTAATATTCTTTAGGGAAGGAAATCTGCCGTCCTTACCAGCTCTGGCCTATATGTGACTCCAGAGTCACAGCAATGTGGTTTATTCTCGAGGGCAGCTGGGGATGGACAGTAAGTGCTCGTATTTTCTGTTTTATTTGTCCAAGGTTTGCTGTCTTGTCTTGGATCATAAAAAATCTTGTTCCCCAATCACCACTCTACTCCCTGAGGTGAAGTGGCTCCCAGCCTAGATTTTAACTCTGCGTTCTTAATTTCGCATCCATTTATGGCCTCTTCCTTCCCTACCTCTCAAATCTCCTCCGGCCCCAACAATCTCTGAGGCATCTGTACAGTTCTCAATCTAGCCTTTTGCAAATGTCCTGTCGCAATCCTGCTCCACCACTGCGGCCATGACAAAACATATCAACCAGGAGCGAATGGCAGAGCAGATCTCATGGACAAATGGAATAATTCTGCTTCTACGTAGTATGGTTTTGGTCTTCAGTTCCTATAGCCTGCAAGCTCTGGACTTCATTCCCTCCATCTCACTTTCCACCTTTAAGACCCATAGAACATAGAACACTACAGCATAAACAGGCCCTTCGGCCCACAAGTTGCACCGATCATATCCCTACCTACCAGGCCTATCTATAACTCCCAAGCCCATTAAATCCCACGTACTCATCCAGAAGTCTCTTAAGAGACCCCAGCGAGTTCGCCTTCACCACCACTGATTGCAGCCGATTCCACTCACTCACCAACCTCTGAGTGAAAAATGGGCGGCAAGGTAGCACAGTGGTTAGCACTGCTGCTTCACAGCTCCAGGGTCCTGGGTTCGATTCCCGGCTCGGGTCACTGTCTGTGTGGAGTTTGCACATTCTCCTCTTGTCTGCGTGGGTTTCCTCCGGGTGCTCCGGTTTCCTCCCACAGTCCAAAGATGTGCGGGGTTAGGTTGATTGGCCATGCTAAGAAATTGCCCCTTAGAGTCCAGGGATGTGTAGGTTAGAGGGATTAGTGGGTAAAATGTGTCGGGATATGGGGATGGGGCTTGGGTGGGATTGTGTTTGGTGCAGACTCGATGGGCCGAAGGGCCTCTTTCTGCACTGTAGGGTTCTATGATTTTTATCATCTCCTCTGTACCTGCTCCCCAGCACCTTAAACCTGTGTCCTCTCTTAGTGACCATTTCGGCCCTGGGAAATAGCCTCCGAGAATCCACCCTATCTATACCTCTCAACGTTTTATGAACCTCTATCAGGTCTCCTCTCAATCTTTGTCTCTCCAGGGAGAAGATTGAGCCCAGCTATTTTTTCCTCCTCAAAGCCCAGCTATTTTTTTCCCAGTTATTGGTCATCAGCCCTAATATCTCATAATGGGTCTGGGTTGTCAGACTTTGTGTTCAGGTTCACTGACCTGCTTTATGATATTAAAGCACTATATAAATAGGAGTCATTGTTGGTCCTGTTTGAGGGTAAGGCTCTGATTTCACTCCAATCATCATTGTAGACCTTTGGAGGACTGAAGACAAGCGGCTGGTCCTCCAACCAATCACAGTCAATGAGAAGGCGGGGCTGATCTCGCATCGCCCTAATTGGCCCAGTGGGCCAGGACGGCTGCGCATGTGCCCCACGGCACGCTGCCTCCCCTCAAGATGGCGGCCGTCACCCTGGGTCTCTGATCAGGCTGAAGACCCGCGGCTGAGGGTCCCACTTGGGAACAACGCGGGGCTGCTGGCGCCACGTTCGGCTTTGGGGCCGGCAATGCGTGTTTCTAAAGTCTTCCCCCGCCCGGCTACTGCCTCTATCGCTCCTTTCCGACGCGCAATAAACTTACCTGCTGCAGAGACAAACCAGCAACTCCTATATCGTCCGCACTGCGCATGTGCCAATCATTAGGGCGGGACCGCGCATGTTCCACACTCACCAGGCAGAAGTGCGCACGCGCACTGTCCCCTGTGACGATTTGAGGACATTCTCCACCGATTGGAATGCTGGGTATAAGAGCTCCTCATTGTTGTCGCAAGTAGGCTCACATTAACACTGCAATGAAGTTTCTGTGAAAATCTCCCTAGTCGCCACACTACGGTGCCTGTTTAAATACACTGAGGGAGAATTTAACATGTAGACCCCGCATAGACAGTGACCCAAGCTGGGAATCAAACCCCGGTCCCTGGGGCTGTGAGGCAGCAGTACTAACCACTGTGCCACTGCAATGTTGTTCAATGTTGTTCACCTAACCTTCTGTAAAAGGTTGCTACAGAAGGTTAGGGTGCATGGAGTTGGGGGTAAGGTGTTAGCGTGGATAGAGGATTGGTTGTCTAATAGGAGGCAGAGAGTTGGTATCAATGGGTGCTATTCTGATTGGCGGTTGGTGACTGGTGGAGTGCCGCAGGGATCGGTGCTGGGGCCTCAGCTATTTACCATTTATACAGATGATCTGGAGGAGGGGGCTGGGTGTAGGGTGACGAAATTTGCTGATGACATGAAGATGAGTGGAAAAGCAAATTGCGTGGAGGGTGTGGAAAGTCTGCAGAGGGATCTGGATAGGCTAAGCGAGTGGGCGAGGACCTGGCAGATGGAGTATAATATTAGCATTTGTGAGGTTATCCACTTTGGCAGAAACAATAGTAGGAGGGATTACTATTTAAAGGGCGAAAAGCTGCAGCATGCTATGGTGCAGAGGGACCTGGGGGTCCTTGTGCATGAGTCGCAAAAACCCAGTCTGCAGGTGATGAAGAAGGCGAATGGAATGCTGGCCTTTATAGCGAGGGGGATAGAATATAAAAGTAGGGAGGTCTTGCTGCAACTGTACAGGATACTGGTGAGGCCGCAGCTGGAGTACTGTGTGCAGTTTTGGTCGCCGCATTTGCACAAGGAAATATTGGCCTTGGAGGGAGTGCAGAGGAGATTCACTAGGTTGATACCGGAGATGAGGGGGTTGGACTATGAAGAGAGACTAAATAGACAGGGTCTGTACTCGTTGGAGTTTAGAAGGATGAAGGGGGATCTTATAGAGACGTATAAGATAATGAAAGGGATGGATAGGGTAGAGGTAGAGAGATTCTTTCCACTTAGAAAGGACAGCAGGACTAGAGGACACAGCCTCAAGATAAGAGGGGGGCAGTTTAGATCAGAGTTGAGGAGGAACTTCTTCACTCGAAGGGTGGTGAAACTCTGGAATTCTCTGCCTGTTGAAGTGGTGGAGGCTACCTTGCTAAATATATTTAAGTCACGGGTAGATAGGTTTTTGATAGACAAGGGAATTAAGGGTTATGGGGAGAAAGCGGGAAAGTGGAACTGATCCACTTCAGATCAGCCATGATCTTATTGAATGGTGGGGCAGGCTCGAAGGGCTAGATGGCCTACTCCTGCTCCTATTTCTTATGTTCTTATTATCTTTGGCATTTACAACATTCAGCACAGAAAGCAGGGACTATTGGAGAGAATAATCAGTGCAGTGAGAAAGAACATTCAGGATCAGCTTTGAGGAGCTGGGAACTGAAATAGTTTGAAGTAAGAAAGGAAAAAAATGACAACAAACTGAACAATCAATACTCGTTAGAGTTTAGAAGAATGAGGGGAGATCTCATTGAGACGTATAAGATGATGAATGGGATGGATAGGATAGAGGTGGAGAGACTCTTCCCGCTCAAAAAAGACAGTAGGACTAGGGGGCACAGCCTCAAGATAAAGGGGAGGCGGTTTAGAACGGAGTTGAGGAGGAACTTCTTCACTCAAAGGGTGGTGAATCTCTGGAATTCTCTGCCCGTTGAAGTGGTGGAGGCTGCCTCGCTAAATATTTTTAAGAAGCGGGTTGATGGGTTCTTGATAAGAGAGGGGATTAAGGGTTATGGGGAGAGGGTGGGAAAGTGGAACTGAGCCACGACAGATCAGCCATGATCTTATTGAATGGCGGGGCAGGCTTGAAGGGCTAGATGGCCTACTCCTGCTCCTATTTCTTATGTTCTTATGTAGAACCAGTCTTTTTGTTTCAAAGACAAATACAAATATTACTGTCCTTTAAACATACCAAAGTGTCAGTCTGTATCTTGTTCTCATGCTTCGCTTTCAGAAAGTACTGACACTTGTTCTGCTATTAATCCTCTGTATTTTCTTGCTTTCAGTAAGAGGTCTCACAACACCAAGTTGAAGTCCAACTGGTTCATTTGGTAGCAAATGCCACTAGCTTTCGGAGCACTGCTCCTTCGTCAGGTAGGTTCTGTTCACAAACAGGGCATATAAAGACACAAACTCAATTTACAAAATAATGGTTGGAATGCGAGTCTTTATAGGTAATTAAGTCTTAAAGGTACAGACAATGTGAGCGGAGAGAGCATATCTTGCTTTCAGACAGGGCTGACCACCCTGTTATCTGTCAATAAAACCTGCTTGAGCCTTAATACTAGCATCAATTTGGCTTGTGTCCACAATATTTGTTATTTAATTTCTCCTGAGTTCCAACCTCTTCCCAGACATCTATTTTACTCCATAAGCTTCTCACACTTGCGGATGGAGGAGAAACAGGGAGAAGAACTAACTTCAAAATGAATTCAGTTGTGTTTGACGTGTTAAAAAGAATAAACAAATTGCATTTAACTACAAGTTCATTTATTAAAATTTTATCCACAATATTTAATCCTAAAACTGGGCTACAGTTCATTTTCTTTATTTACAGAAAAATGTAAATTCGTTAGAAGCAGTTCAGAGAAGGTTTACTGGACTAATACCAGAAATGGATTGGTTGTCTTGTGAGGAAAGTTTGGAGAGTTTCAGTTCAAGTCGACAAGATTGACTGGAGTTTGGAAGATTAAGAGGCAACTTGATAAAACTTATGAGATCCAGCAGTCTCAACAAGGTGGATATGGAAATGTTCCCTCTTGTCACAGGATCTAGAGCCAGGGAGTC
The DNA here is from genome assembly GCF_965287045.1 of Carcharhinus amblyrhynchos. Lineage (NCBI taxonomy): Eukaryota > Metazoa > Chordata > Chondrichthyes > Carcharhiniformes > Carcharhinidae > Carcharhinus > Carcharhinus amblyrhynchos. Next base: position 3,267,045 of record NW_027649780.1, on the reverse strand, counting down.
ACTTTTTTTGAATATAAGGAGTTTCCATTTAAGTCAGATGAGGTTTCTAACAGAGGACTGAGACACTCTGGATCTCTCTTCATCAAAAGGCAGTGAAAGCAGAGTCTGTATATTTCTAAGGCAGAGGCAGATAGATCCTTGAAGCAGAGAGATTATTTCCACTTAGAATGGAAACAAGAACGAGAGGGCAAAGCCTCAAAATAGGGGGGAGTCAATTTAGAACAGAGTTAAGGAGGAACTTCTTCTCCCAGAGGGTAGTGAATCTTTGGAATTCTCTGCCCATTGAAGCAGTGGAGGCTATCTCGTTAAATGTGTTTAAGTCACAGATAGATAGATTTCTGACCAATAAGGGAATTAAGGGTTATGGGGAGCAGGGAAGTAAGTGGAATTGAACCACTATCAGATCAGCCATGATCTTATTGAATGGTGGGGCAGGCTCGAGGTGCTAGGTGGCCTATTCCTGCTCCTATTTCTTATGTTCTTGTGTTCTTGATCAATAAGGGAGTGAAACGTTACCAAGCATAGGCAGGAATGTGGTGTTGAATTTACAATCCGATTAGCTGTGTCTTATCGAATGATGTGGCAGACTAGAAGGGCCAAATGGCCAACTCCTGCTGTTAATTTGTATGGTCAGATGTATTATCAGAAAACACAGACCCCGGTGGACATAGCTCAGTCCTGGATGCAATCAGTTGGAAATTCCAATTACTCTAATTGTTTATGAACTCACTGGTATCTCTGCACGCGAGATGCCTCAGTGAATATCTTCCCACATTCAGAGCAGATGAATGACCTCTCACGGTGTGGATTTGATGGTGTCTCAACATGGTGGATGACTGAGCAAATCCCTTCCAACACAGGAAGCAGGTGAATGGCTTCTCCCCAGTGTGATTATTTCCAGCTGAAATGGGAAATAGAATCCCTTCCCACAGTCCCTACATTTACAGGACATTTCCCCAGCGTGACTATGCTTGTGTCTTGACAGGCCAGATGATTGGTTGAAGCTTTTCCGCATACAAAACATGTGTACAGTTTATCCCCACTATGAATGGTGCTTTCTCCTTCCCTGTTAAACAGCTAATGATAACCAGGTTAGCATGAGCTAAGGAAGAAGCATACAGATTGGCCACAAAAAATAATAATTTTGAGGATTGGGAGCAGTTTAGAATTCAGCAAAGAAGAACCAAGGGATTGATTAAGAAGGGGAAAATACAGCATGAAAGTAAGCTTGCAAGGAGCATAAAGACTGACATCTATCCATAGATACGTGAAGAGAAAGAGGTTGGTGAAGACAAATTAAGCCCCCTACAAATAGAAATGGGGGGATGTATAATAGGGGACAAAGAAATGGCCAAGCAATTGAATACACGCATTTTTTTCCCTGCAAAATGGCTATTAGTGAATACAAACATAAAACCTTCACAAGTCTATGAAGGTTGCGACACAAGTGGAGAAGGTTGTGAGGAAAGCTTATGGAATGCTAGCCTTTATAGGAAGGGGTATAGAGTATAAGAGCTGCTGTCTAATGCTTCAGTTGTACAGAACGTTGGTTAGACCGCATTTGGAGTACTGCATCCAGTTCGGGTCACCTTACTACCGGAAGGACGTGGAGACTCTGGAGAGGGTGCAGAGGAGGTTTACCAGGATGTTGCCTGGCATGGAGGGACTGGGTTACAAGGAAAGGTTGGAGAAACTGGGACTTTTCTCCTTGGAAAGACGGAGATTGAGGGGGGACATGATAGAGGTATATAAGATACTGAAGGGAATAGACAGAGTCAATAGTGAGAGACTGCTCCCTAGACTGAGTACAATTACGAGAGGTCATGATCTAAGGGTGAGGGGGGGAGAGATATAATTTGGATATGAGAGGAAGGTTCTTCACGCAGAGGGTCGTGGGGGTATGGAACGCGCTACCGAGTAGGGTGGTGGAGGCAGGAACGTTGGACTCGTTTAAGGTTCACTTAGACAGACACATGAGCGAAACGAGGATGGAGGGTTATAGTAGAGGGTATTAAATAAGGTCAGAGCCTCGGGAGACACCGGAAGTGCAGACTTGTATGTTAACGTTTTTGTCTTTCATTCCGCAGGTGGAGGTCCACCTTGTTGTCAAACGAGGGGTATGCACACGGCGGGTCGTGCGTGGGCTGCTCTTGGAGGTTCCGGGAGTGTCCTAGTACTTCGTGTCGGTGTGTGTGCTTGATCCTGGACCGGTAGACGGGCGCCGCAACAGCTCAGTGACTAGCACTGCTAGCTGTGCAGATACATGGATTTGGGCCTGTGTCTGTGGGGGTTTGCGCATTCTCCCTGTGGTTGCGTGGGTTTCCTCTGGGCGCTCCGGTTTCCTCCCACACCCCAAAGATGTGCTCTTAGGCTGATTGGTTTTACCAAATTGACACTATTCTCCCCTGAATCTGGCTAAGTCAGGGGTTCCATTCGTAGACACGCAGGGTAGAATAGGTGTAGGGTGATGCGGCGGCGCGGGCTCGTTGGGCCGAATGGCCTGTTTCCCATGCTGGGTTGTTCTTTGTTCTTCAAAACAAAAAAGGAAAGGGAACAAGAGAGTACAAGTGACTCTACAAAAGAATACACGCAAGCTTGACAAGCTTCTTAAGCCAGCAAAAGAAGCAGTGCTTGATAATGTGGATGATGATGTGGACGATGAAAAGATAGGCGAAGAATCGCAACGTGAAGTTCATTCCGGATCCGATGATGGAGAAATTACAGACAAGTCGTTGAAGTTATGGAGAGTGATTTGGGTATGTGGCTTGACATGACTATATGCTGGTTAAAACAGTAAAAAGTCTGACAACACCAGGTTTCAGGTGTTGTCAGACTTTTTACTGTGTTTACGCCAGTCCAACGCCGGCATTTCCACATCATGCATGCTGGTTAAAGACAGGGAGCCAAGCCTGTTGGAACATGAATGCCAGTATTGTGAAATCTATAAAACATGACGCTAAACAGAAACGTTACTTTAGTAAGTCCATGTTTTACCGCTCCCTTACAAATGGCAAGAAAAATCAGGAGAAGTTGGCTGTGCGATTCTCCAAGCACAGGGAAGGCATTCTGTTTCCACTGCAAACTGTTTTCGAGTGAAGACCATACATTTTCAAAGCATGGCTTCTCTGACTGGAAAAATGCAAGTCAAAGTTTAGAAAGTCATGAAAACAGCCAAGGGCATTGGGATGCGACCATTACCCTCATTGCAAAGTCTCGAGGTATTGGATGTGTAAACAGCTTGATTACTTGACAATACCAGCCAGAACATGATTATATGAAAGCACTTCTGGAAAGGGTTGTTGCTCCAATTAAATTTCTTGCTGAGCAGGGTCTAGCCTTCAGGGGACACAACGAGTGTATCGGATCACCGAACAATGGCAGTTTTCTAGGGACACTAGAATTGTTAGCGCAAGTTGATCATTTTTTGGCAACTCATATTGAAATGAATGGAAATAAGGGTAAAGGTTCTGTGTCCTACCTTTCATCTGCAGTATGCAATGAGCTGATTGAAATACTTGGAGAAAAGGTGTTAGAGAAAATTATTTCGGAACTCAAAGAAGCCAAATATTTTTCAATATCTGTGGATTCAACCCTTGATATTTCACACATGGATCGGCTGCCTTGCATTTTTCGATTTGTGCATGAGAGTGATCCTATTAAAACATTCGTCAAATTTCTCAACTGCAGAAGTCACGGCAGTGAACAACTTGCCGAGAGTATTCTGATGTTGTTACAAACAGAAAGAAGAGACTTAGAGAACTGCAGAGGTCAATCATACAACAACACCTCCAACACGAGTGGCAAATATAATGGTCTTCGAGCTGAAACAGCGGCACGGTAGCACAGTGGTTAGCACTGCTGCTTCACAGCTCCAGAGACCTGGGTTCGATTCCCGGCTCGGGTCACTGTCTGTGTGAAGTTTGCACATTCTCCTCGTGTCTGTGCGGGTTTCCTCCGGGTGCTCTGGTTTCCTCCCACAGTCCAAAGATGTGCAGGTTAGCTTGATTGGCCGTGCTAAAATTGCCCCTTAGTGTCCTGAAATACATAAGTTAGAGGGATTCGTGGATAAATTTGTGGGGGTAGGGCCTGGGTGGGATTGTGATCGGCGCAGACTTGATGGGCAGAATGGCCTCTTTCTGTACTGTAGGGTTTCTATGATTTGAGAAATACAGTAGCTGACTATATCCCTTGCTTTGCTCACTTGTTGAACCTTGTCAGTCATTCAGCAGTGGATTGTGTTCCAAAAGCTGCTGCTTTTTTTTTGTTGAACAGTTGTACAATTTCTTCGGAGCTTCAACCCACCTGGGAAATACTCGTGGGTGAGCCTGGAAAGAATCTTGCAGTTGTGAAGAGACTTAGTGATACTCGGTGGTCTGCTCACACAAGTGCTTCGGCCGCCCTAGATCAGGGATACGAGAAAGTGAAATCAGCGCTGGAAAGCATTGCTGACAATCCAGATGAGAAGTCAAAGACGCGACAAGAAGCCAGAGCAGAATGGAATCTCTGGAGTATGGAATACTTCTCCGCGTTTGGGCGACAATTTGGGAGCGATTCCACAAAACGAGCTTGAATTTACAAAACCCAGAAATAAATCTTAACGAAGATGTGAGACTTTTGCAGTCTTTGTATCTCAGACCTCAGGACCAGTGACTCATGTGAGGACTTTGGGCAAGAAGGCACTGCAAAGTCTGGGACATCAGTTTACAAAGAAGAAACGCAAAGGAGGTGAAAAGCGGGACGACAAGATATGACTGCAAAGCACAGGCAACAGATTTTTCACCTCGCCAGAGTTTCAAGATTAACGTGTACTTACCCATCTTAGACAAATTATCAACAGAGCTTAAAAAACGCACTGAAGCAGATAGACCTGTGTTCAAACATAGAACATAGAACACTACAGCACAAACAGGCCCTTCGGCCCGCGAGTTGCACCGATCACATCAACACCTACCAATCTATAGACCTATCTATAACCCCCAATCCCATAAAACCCCATATACTTATCCAGAAGTCTTTTAAAAGACCCCAGCGAGTTCGCCTCCACCACCACTGACGGCAGCCGATTCCATTCACTCACCACCCTTTGAGTGAAAAACTTACCCCTAACATCACTTCTGTACTTTCCTCCCCGCACCTTAAATCTGTGTCCTCTCATAGCGACCATTTCAACCCAGGGAAATAGCCTCTGAGAATCCACCCTATCCTCTCAACATTTTATAAACTTCTATCAGGTCGCCTCTCAACCTTCGTCTCTCCAGGGAAAAGAGACCCAGCTCCCTCAACCTAACTTCATAAGGCATGCCTCCCAGTCCAGGCAACATCCTTGTAAATCTCCTCTGTACCCTTTCAATAGCTTCTACGTCTTTCCTATAGTGAGGCGACCAGAACTGCGCACAGTACTCCAAATGAGGCCTGACAAGGGTCTTATAAAGTTGCAGCATTACCTCCCGACTCCTAAACTCAATCCCTCGATTAATGAAGGCCAGTACACCATTGGATTTGGATTTCTTTCTCGTATTTGCAATATTGATGTTGATGCACTTAAAAAGACCCTCATACAAGTTTATCCGGATGACTTTGACTTGGCTTTTGTGGAAGAGCTCACCCACTTTCAGAAGGAAAGTTGTAGGTGAAAGACACCTCTGAGACTGTTAGGGAGTCAAAATACGGTAGGGTTTATTGCAAAAGCTTTTAGGAGAAACCTGGCCCCTAATCGTGGTTTACCAGGTCTCTCATTGAACACAAATACAAGTGGGTATTTATACATCATGATTCTCAGCACCAGTCACGACGCAAACACTGGTATCAGTCAGGACTCGCAATGTTTCCGCTTCCAGCCAGGATCCAGCGCCTGGCTTCAACCAGGACTCACAGCCTGTCTGGCACCTTCAATCACGATGCGGGCACCGGTACCATCACGATTCACTGCCTCTCCGGCAGTTTCAGCAGCTTCTCCATTGAAGTTACTTGGATGGTCGCGGCTGTCCCAGCAGAACTCCTCCTGAGAAAAAGCCACTATCGCAACCTACCTGCTGCAGCTGTTTAACAATATTCAGTTAACACAAAAAGGTAAGGTCTGCAAAATAATATTCACATTTGACTATCCGTCTGTATGGAAATGAAAGTTAAAGAATTGCAGTGTCTGCAAAATAATATTCACATTTGACTATCTGTCTTTATGGAAATGAAAGTTAAAGAATGAAAGACTTGAACAAGTAAGGAAAACATGAATAAATAATACATATTGATACCAGGAGCAGTAGAAACTTGAGGAGAACAGCCATAAGGAAGGGTCACGTTTGTGATATATGCCAGGTATAAAATGCATTAAATTCCCTTCTCCATTCACGGACAATCCGATGATGATGTCACTGGGATGTATCGAACTCTGGCAGCAGATCGACTGCACGAGGTGAATCCAAATACATACACTTGCTTTAGAATTTATCTGTCCTTATTGATCACTAACTGTTCAGGTGAGTGTTCATTTTCGGCACTGAAGAGGATCAAAATCTATTTGCACTCGACAATGAGCGATGAGAAACTTAGTCATCTGGCTCTCATGCACATTGAACCAGACATGCTTCGATCTGCTGATTTACATGCTGTTATCAACACTTTTGTAAACCAGAAAACACGGAAGCTTTTTAAAGTACAAATGTACAGGAAATGAAAAATAAATGAATAAAAGGTCTGTAATTGATTGATATAAAGTTATGATATTATACATGTAGTACATTATACATAGTACAATGATACAAGTTATCTAACGTCACTTAACATCACTTTATTCTATTCAAGGAAGGGTGGGGCAAGGGCAGGGGACAGGGGGCCTTATTAAAGCTCAGCCTAGGGGTCCGGGTGGTAGTTAATCCACCACTGGTGGCACCTTGTCAAAAGCCTTCTGCCCAACTGAAATAAAACTCCCTACCTTTCCAGGGACCCTATCCCTCTATTCCCATCCAATTCATGTATTTGTTCAAGGGTAATTAAGAATGGGCAACAAATTCTGGCCCAGCCAGCAATGTCCACATCCCATGAACATAGAACATAGGACACTACAGCACAAACAGGCCCTTCGGCCCACAATATGGATCATATCCATACCTACCAGGCCTATCTATAACTCTCAATCCCATTAAATCCCATGTACTCATCCAGAAGTCTCTTCAAAGACCCCAGCGAGTTCGCCTCTACCATCACCGATGGCAGCCGATTCCACTCACTCACCACCCTCTGAGTGAAAAACTTACCCCTGACATCTCCTCTGTACCTGCTCCCCAGCACCTCAAACCTGTGTCCTCTCGTAGAGACCATTTCAGCCCTGGGAAACAGCCTCCGAGAACCCACCCTATCTATTCCTCTCAACATTTTATAAACCTCTATCAGGTCACCTCTCAACCTTCGTCTCTCCAGGGAGAAGAGACCCAGCTCCCTCAACCTACCTTCATAAGGCATGCCTGCCAATCCAGGCAACATCCTTGTAAATCTCCTCTGCACCCTCTCAATAGCTTCCACAGCCTTTTTGTAGTGAGGCGACCAGAACTGCGCACAGTACTCCAAGTAAAGAATAATAAAAAGTAGATATTTATGACAGATTTAATATTAAAATATTAAAGAATAGCTGTTCCCATTTGCTGATTGTAAAACGATCACAGGACACAGATTTGGGGAAGGAATTTTACACTGTGAGTGATAATTTTTAAAAAGTTTAGTTAAATGCTTAGATGAACACTGCAATTAAGTTATTGTTAAAATCCCCTAGTCGCCACACTCCAGTGCCTGTTTGGGTAACCTAAGGGAGAATTCAGCATAGCCAATGCACCTAACTAGCATGTCTTTCGGACTGAATAGCTAATTTAACACCTCTATTTAAAGAGGGAGGGAGACAGCAGAGGGGAAATTATACGCAGTTAGCCTGACTTTGGTCATTGGAAAGATTTTAGCGTCCATTATTAAAGATGAGATTGCAGAGTACTTGGAAGTGTATGATAAAGTAGGACTAAGTTAACACGGCTTCGTCAAGGGGACGTCACATCTGAGGAGGTAACTAGGAAGTTAGATAAAGGAGAACCAGTGGACGTCATTTATTTCGATTTCCAAAAGGCCTTTGACAAGGTGCCACATAAGACACTGTTAAATATGTGAAGAGCCCATGGTGTTAAGGGTAAGATCCTGGCATGGATAGAGGATTGGCTGACTGTCAGAAGGCAGAGAGTGGGGATAAAGGGGTCTTTTTCAGCCGGTGACTCATGGTGTGCCTCAGGGGTCAGTGCTGAGACCACAACTTTTCACAATTTACATTAACAACTTGGAAGAAGGAACTGAAGGCACTGTTGCTAAGTTTGCAGATGGTACAAAGATATGTAGAGAGACAGGTAGTATTGAGGAAGCGGGGGAGGGGGTCGGGGATGCTGCAGAAGGACTTGGGACAGGCTAGGAGAGCAGGCAAAGTGGCAGATGAAATACAACGTGGAAAAAGTGTGAGCTTATGCACTTTGGAAGGAAGAATGGAAGCATAGACTATTTTCTAAGTCATAGAGTCATAGAGGTTTACAGCATGGAAACAGGCCCTTTGGCCCAACTTGCCCATGTCACCCTTTTATCTAAACCCCTAAGCTAATCCCAATTGCCTGCATTTGGCCCATATCCCTCTGTAGCTATCTTACCCATGTAACTGTCTAATTGCTTTATAAAGGACAAAATTGTACCGGCCTCGACTACTACCTCTGGCAGCTTGTTCCAGACACTCACCACCCTCTGTTTGAAAAAATTGCCCCTCTGGACACTTTTGTATTTCTCCCCTCTCACCTTAAACCTATGCCCTCTCTTTTTAGACTCCCCTATCTTTGGGAAAAGATATTGACTATCTAGCTGATCTATGCCTCTCATTATTTTATGGACCTCTATAAGATCATCCCTCAGCCTCCTACATTCCAGAGAAAAAAGTCTTAGTCTATCTGCCCTGTCCTTATAACTCAAACCATCAAGTCCATGTAGCATCCTAGTAAATCTTTTCTGCACTCTTTTTAGTTTAATAATATCCTTTCTATAATAGGGTGACCAGAACTGTACACAGTATTCCAAGTGTGGCCTTACCAATGTCTTGTACAACTTCAACAAGACGTCCCAACTCCTGTATTCAATGTTCTGACCAATGAAACCAAGCATGGCGAATGCCTTCTTCCCTACTCTGTCCACCTGTGACCCCACTTTCAAGGAGCTATGAGCATGTACCCTCTTTGTAGATCTCTTTGTTCTGTAACTCTCCCCAACGCCCGACTGTTAATTGAATAAGTCCTGCCCTTCAATCTACCAAAATGCATCACCTCACATTTATCTAAATTAAATTCCATGTGCCATTCGTCAGCCCACTGGCCCAATTGATCAAGATCCCATTGCAATCATAGAACATAGAACAGCAGAGCACAGTACAGGCCCTTCGGCCCTCAATGTTGTGCCGAGCTTTGTCTGAAACCAAGATCAAGCTATCCCACTCCATATCATTCTGGAGTGCTCCATGTGTCTATCCAATAACTGCTTGAAAGTTTCTAAAGTGTCCGACTCCACTATCACAGCAGGCAGTCCATTCCACACCCCAACCACTCTCTGAGAAAAGAACCTATCTCCCACCATGAACCTTATAGTTATACCCCCTAGTAACTGCTACATCCACCTGAGGAAATAGTCTCTTTTCCATTAACATACCGACCACCAGAGTAAGACCAACTGGCCTACAATTACCAGAGTCATTCCTATTCCCTTTCTTGAACAGAGGAACAACATTCACCACTCCAGGCACTATCCCCTGAGAGTGGTTGGGATGTGGAATGGACTACCTGCTAGTGGATACATTTCATCAGATCCTGGGGATTTTTCTACCTTGATGCACTTTAAGACTTCCAGCACCTCTTTCTCTGTAATATGTACACTCCTCAAGGCATCAATATTTATTTCCCCAAGTTCCTTAACATTCACGCTTTTCTCAACAGTAAATATTGATGAGAAATATTCATTTAGGATCTCACCCATCTCTTGTGGATCCGCACATAGATGACCTTGTTGATCCTTAAGAGGCTGTACTCTCTTCCTTGTTACTCTTTTGCCCTTTGTGTATTTGAAGAAGCTCTTTGGATTCTCCTTTGCCTTATCTGCCAAAGAAATCTCGTGTCCCCTTTTTGCCCTCTTGATTTCTCTCTTTTAATTCTACTCCTACACCCGCTATATTCTTCAAGGGATTCATTTGATTCCAGCTGCCTGTGCATGTCATGTGCCTCCTTCTTCTTCTTGACCAGGGCCTCAATATCCCAAGTCATCCAGGGTTCCCTACTTCTGCCAACCTTGCCTTTCACTCTGAGTAATGTGCTTACCCTGAACCCCAGTTAACACACTTTTGAAAGCCTCCCACTTACCAGACGTCCCTTTGCCTTCCCACAGACTCCCCCAATTAACTTTTGAAAGATCCTGCCTGATACCATCAAAATTGACCTTGCCCCGATTTAGAATTTTAACTTTTAGGCCAGACCTATCGTTCTCCATAGCTATCTTAAAACTAATAGAATTATGGTCACTGGCCCCAAAGTGATCCCTCACTAACACTTCTGCCACCGGCCCTTCCTGATCTCCCAAGAGGAGGTCAAGATCTGTCCCCTCTCTAGTCGGGCCACCCACAAACTGAATGTGGAAATTCCTCCTGAACACACAACAAATTTCTATCCATCCAACCCTCTAATAATATGGCTGTCCCAGTCAATGTTGGGAAAGTTAAAATTCCTTACTATTCTTGGAACTATCTGTAATCTCCTTGCATATTTGCTCCTCAATTTCCCGCCAACTAATCTGGGGCCTCGAGTACAACCCTATCAAAGTGATTTCCCCCTTCTTATTTCTCAGTTCTACCCATATAAACTCAGTGGCCAAACACTCGGATATATCTCCGCTCAGGACTGCCGTGATGTATTCCCTAATCAAAAGTGCAACTCCCCCAGCAAGTCCAGGCATGTCGTGGTGATCACGGACATTCGGCCTCTGATTTTCAGGTAAGCATTCTCCAAGGCGGCCTTCACGACACACGACAGCGCAGAGTCACTAAGCAAAGACTGGTAGCCAAGTTCCGCACACATGAGGACGGTCTCAACAGGGATCTTGGGTTCATGTCACACTATCTGTGATCCCCACGACTTGACTGGGCTTGCAAAATCTCACCAACTGTCCTGACTGGAGACAATACACATCTCTTTAACCTGTGCTTAACCCTCACTCCACTCACATTGTCTGTACCTTTAAGACTTGATTACCTGTAAAGACTCACATTCCAACCATTATTTTATAAATTGAGTTTGTGTCTTTGTATGTCCTGTTTGCGAATACAACTCCCCACTCTCCTGAGGAAGGGGCAGCGTTCTGAAAGCTAGTGGCTTTTGCTACCAAATAAACCTGTTGGACTTTAACCTGGTGTTGTGAGACTTCTTACTGTGTTTATCCACGTCCAACGCCGGCATCTCCACATCAGCGCCCCACCACGGAAAGTAATATTGTTGCTATAGTTCAATGCTTTGTGATCCAATGAAGTTTGAAATAGTGTCAAGATTTGAAATTATTGTACAAGCAAAACTTCGCAGATGCTGGAAATCTGAAATTAAAGGACAGAATACTGGAATGTCTCAGGAAGTCTGGGAGCATCAGTGTAGAGAGAAACCGAATTAATGTTTCAAGTCCGAGTGACTCTTCTACACACTAATAATAAAAGTGTTAAATCGGTTGATCCTCTGTACAATAAACATTTAAATAAAAATTGTTAATGCTGGAAAGACTCAAATATCTGGGCAGCATCAAATATTTAAATTCAATCTTGTCAGAAAGAATGTGCTTATTGTGGATTTTATACCTTAAGCATTTAGTGCTAGATTATTGACTGGTGGTCATGCTTTGTAAATCGCTTTGCATACATGAAGTATCTGGATTGTCTCTTCAGATGGGACTGCTGATGTGTCGGTCAATCAGATGGCTGAATGAATCAATTTCCACATTCAGCTGGTGAATGAACTATTGGATGCTGTGGTTTCCTTACACCCTCCAAGATGTGTGGATTTCACTGATAGGCCATGGAAAAAAGTGATCCTTAGCGTCAAGGGAAATAGCAGAGTAAATATTTGGGAGTTACGGCTTAGGACTGGATGGCATTGTTGTTGGTGCAGACTCGATGGGCCGAAGGGCCTCTTTCTGTACTGTAGGGTTCTACGGCGTTGTTGTTGGTGCGGGCTCGATCTTCTGTGCTGTAAGAATTTTGTGATACACTGACTTTGCCACATCGCAGTTTATGAGATCTTCCAGCCAATCATCCTGATGTTAGCTGTCCAGTTAATTCCAATATAACTCTCTTTATTCTGACCAAGAAGGTACTAACCCTTTTCATAGAACATAGAACATAGAACATAGAACATAACAGTGCGGAACAGGCCCTTCGGCCCACAATGTTGCGCCGACCAGTCTTATTTTTAAAAAAAAAACATTGACCCACTAATCTAAACCAATCCCTTTTCGTCCATAAACCTATCCACCAATCTCTTAAACGCCCCCAAACTAGGCGCATTTACAACTGCAGCAGGCAGGGCATTCCAGTCCCTCACCACCCTCTGGGTAAAGAACCTGCCCCTGACATCCGTCCTATAACTACCCCCCCTTAATTTAAAGCCATGCCCCCTCGTGCTAGCTTTCTCCATCCGAGGAAACAGGCTATCACCATCCACCCTATCTAAACCTCTAATCATCTTATATGTTTCTATAAGATCCCCTCTTAGCCGCCTTCTTTCCAGTGAAAACAACCCCAAATCCCTCAGTCTCTCCTCATAGGACCTCCCCTGCATACCAGGCAACATCCTGGTAAACCTCCTCTGCACCCTCTCCAAAGCCTCCACATCCTTCCTGTAATGTGGGGACCAGAACTGCACACAGTACTCCAAGTGCGGCCGCACCAGAGTTGTGTACAGTTGCAACATGACGCTGCGACTCCTAAATTCAATCCCCCTACCAATAAACGCCAAGACACCGTACGCCTTCTTAACAACCTTATCTACTTGATTCCCAACTTTCAGGGATCTATGTACACATACACCTAGATCCCTCTGCTCCTCCACTCTATTCAAAGTCCTCCCGTTAGCCCTATACTCAACACATCTGTTATTCCTACCGAAATGGATTACCTCACACTTCTCCGCATTAAACACCATCCGCCACCTCGCGGCCCAGCTCTGCAACCTGTCCAAGTCACCCTGCAAACTTTGACACCCTTCCTCACAATCTACCACACCTCCGACTTTGGTGTCATCAGCAAACTTACTAATCCACCCAACTATACCCTCATCCAGATCATTAATAAAGATTACAAACAGCAGTGGCCCCAAAACAGATCCCTGAGGCACACCACTCGTAACCGAACTCCATGATGAATAATTACCATCAACCACCACCCTCTGTCTCCTATCTGCTAACCAATTCCTGATCCAAGTACCTAAATTACCACCAATCCCATACATCTGCATTTTCTGCAGAAGCATACCATGGTGAACCTTATCAAACGCCTTACTAAAATCCATATATACCACGTCTACTGCCTTACCCCTATCCACCTCTTTGGTCACCTTCTCAAAGAACTCAATAAGGTTAGTAAAGTTAGTAAAGTTGATATATACATGACTAATTTCCCTTGCTGTACAATCTACAGAGAGTGTTACAGAAAAGAGGAAAAGGTTTGCAAGAGCTATACAAAACCCTAGGTTGATCACACCTGGAGGAAACATTATGGCACATTATATGGAACATTATAGGCCATTCAGGTCTGAAAATTAAAATGTAAATAAAACCTAGCTGTCCATTCTAACTTCACGTTCCAGAACCCAGCCTATAACAAGTAGCTTAGTTGCAGATCGAATCTTTAAATAAACAAAGAACAAAGAAAATTACAGCACAGGAACAGGCCCTTCAATCCTCCAACCTCACTAACCATGCTGCCTGACTGAACTAAAACCCCCTACCTTCCAGGGACCATATCCCTCTATTCCCATCCTATTCATGTATTAGTCGTCACCCCTTAAAAGTCATTATCGTATCTGCTTCCACTACTTCTCACAGCAGCAAGTTCTAGGCACCTCTGTGTAAAAAACCTGCCTTGTACATCTCCTTTAAACCCTGCCCCTCGCACCTTAAGTTTATGTCCGCTAGTCATTGACTCTTCCATCCTGGGAAAAAGCTTCTGACTATCTATGCCCCTCATAATCTTGTAGATTTCCATCAAGTTGCCCCTCAACCTCCGTCATTCCAGTGAGAACAAACCAAGTTTCTCCAACCTCTCCTCATTGTTAATACCCTCCATACCAGGCAACATCCTGGTAAATCTTTTCTGTACCCTCTCCAAAGCCTCCACATCCTTCTGGTAGTGTAGCTACCAGAATTGAACACTATCTTCCAAGTATGGCTTAAATAAGGTTCTGTAAAGCTCCAACATGACTTGCCAATTTTTAATCTCAGTACCCTGGCCGATGAAGGCAAGCACGCTGTATGCCTTCTTGGTTACCTTCTCCATCTGCATTGCCACTTTCAGTGACCTGTGTACCTGTACACCCAGATCCCTCTACCTATCAATACTCTTAAGGTTTCTGTCATTTACTGTATATTTCCTATCTGTATTAGACCTTCCAAAATGCATTACCTCACATTCGTCTGGATTAAACTCCATTTGCCACCTCTCTGCCTGAGTCTCCGATCTATATCCTCTGATGGTCCTCATCGCTATCCATAAATTCAACAACCTCTGTGTCATCCACAAATTTACTCATCAAACCAGGTTACATTTTCCTCCAAATCATTTATATGTATTACAAACAGCAAAGGTTCCATCACTGATCTCTGGGGAACGCCACTTGTCACAGCTCTCCATTCTCTATCCATCTTGCCAGCTCACCTCTGATCCCATGCAACTTCACCTTCTGCACCAGTCTACCATGAGGGGCCTTGTCAAAAGCCTTACTGAAGTTCAGTAGACAACATCCACTGCCCTACCCTCATCAATCATTTTTGTTACATCCTCAAAAAACTCGATCAAGTTAGTGAGACACAATCTCCCCTTCATAAAACCATGCTATCTTTCACTAATATATCCACTTATTTCCAACTGGGAGTAAATCCTATCTCAAAGAATCCTTTCCAATAATTTCCCTACTACTGATGTAAGGCTCACCAGCCTGTAATTATCCAGATTATCCTTGCTACCTTTCTTAAACAAAGGAACAACATTGGCTGTTCTCCAATCCTCTGGGACCTCACCTGTAAGAAATCTCACAACACCAGGTTAAAATCCAACCAGTTTATTTCATAATAATCCCACAAGCTTTCGGAAACGCTGTTCCTTTGTCGGGTGTGTGGAAGGTCTGATCAGAGAAGGGCCTATAAAGTCACACACAGTTTACAGAATACTGATTAGAATGCAAGTCTTTACAGCTAACCTGCTATTCAAGTCTTAAAGATGCAGACAATATGAGTGGAGGTAGCATTAGCATTGTTAAAGAGATGTGTGTATTGTCTCCAGACAGGACAGTATGTGAGATTTTGCAAGCCCAGGCAAGTCATGGGGATTACAGATAGTGCAACATGAACTTATGTCTACATCATGACCTCACCTGTAGCAAGTGAGGATACAAAGATTCCTCTCAAGGCAATTTCCTCCCTTGCCTCTTCAGTATTATGCTGCATATCCCATCAGGCCTGAGGATTTGTCTACCTTAGTGTTTCTCAAGAGCCCAAATACCTCCTCTATTTTTGATCTCAACTTCACTCAAACTATCTTCCATAGACACATCATTCCACTGAGTCCTTCTCTTAGGTGAATACTGACGCAAAGTACTCATTTAATACCTCACCCATTTCCTCTGTCTCCATGCGTAGATTCCCTCCCCTGCCCTTGACTGGGCCAACCCTCTCCCTGGCTACCCTCTTGCTCTTTATATATGCATAGAAAGCCTTGGGAATTTCCTTAGTCCTGCTGGCCAATGAGGTTTTCGTGACCCCTTTTAGCCCTCCTTACTCCTTGCTTAAGTTGGTTTCTATTTCCTTGTATTCTACACTTGCTTCATGTGTTCCCAGCCTCCTAGCCTTGACAAATGCTTCCTTTTTCTCTTTGACCAGGCTCACAATATCTCTCGTTATCCAAGGTTGCAGAAACTTGCCACACTTATCCTTCATCCTTATAGGAATGTGGCAGCCCTGAATCTCTATCAATTTAACTAGAAAGCTTCCCACATGCCAGGTGTTGATTTGCCCTCAAACATCTGGTCCCAAATCTACATTCTTCAGTTCCTGCCTAATATTGTTGTAATGAGCCTTTCCCCAGTGCAGCTCCTTCGCTTGAGGATTCCACTTACCTTTATCCATCAGGACCTTAAAGCTTACTGAATTGTGGTCACTGTTCCCGAACTGTTCCCCTAATGAAACATCGACCATCTAGCCAGGCTCATTCCCCAATACCAGGTCCAGTACGGCCCCTTCCCTAGTTGGACTACCTACATGTTTCAAGAAGCCCTCCTGGGTTGTCCTTACAAACCCTGCTCCATTCATGCCCCTAGCGTTAAGTGAGTCCCAGTCAATGTAGGGAGAGCTAAAATCTCCCACAACAAACGTGTTACTTTTACACCTTGCCAATATTTGCCGACTTATCTGTTCCTCTATCTCCCGCTGGCTGTTGGGCAGTGTTTAGTAAGCCCCCAACATTGTAACTACATTCCTTCCTGTTCCTGAGCTCCACCCATATTGTCTCACTGTACGAACCCTCTGAGGATCCTCCTGCAGTATAGAACATAGAACATAGAACATAGAACATTACAGCGCAGAACAGGCCCTTCGGCCCACGATGTTGCGCCGACCAGCTACAAAAACAATGACCCACTAGCCTATACCAATCCCTTTTCGTCCATAAACCTATCCAGAGATCTCTTAAACGCCCCCAAACTAGACGCATTTACAACCGCAGCAGGCAGGGCATTCCAATCCCTCACCACCCGCTGGGTAAAGAACCTACCCCTGACATCCGTCCTGTAGCTACCCCCCCTTAATTTAAAGCCATGCCCCCTCGTGCTAGCTTTCTCCATCCGAGGAAAAAGGCTATCACTATCCACCCTATCTAAACCTCTAATCATCTTATATGTTTCAATAAGATCCCCTCTTAGCCGCCTTCTTTCCAACGAAAACAACCCTAAATCCCTCAGTCTCTCCTCGTAGGACCTCCCCACCATACCAGGCAACATCCTAGTAAACCTCCTCTGCACCCTCTCCAACGACTCCACATCCTTCTTGTAATGTGGGGACCAGAACTGCACACAGTACTCCAAGTGCGGCCGCACTAGAGTAGTGTACAGTTGCAACATTACACTGCGACTCCTAAATTCAATCCCCCTACCAATAAACGCCAAGACACCGTCCGCCTTCTTAACAACCTTATCTACTTGATTCCCAACTTTCAGGGATCTATGTACACACACACCTAGATCCCTCTGTTCATCCACACTATTCAAAGTCCTCCCGTTAGCCCTATACTCGACACATCTGTTGCTCCTACCAAAGTGAATTACCTCACACTTCTCCGCATTAAATTCCATCCGCCACCTCACGGCCCAGCTCTGCAACCTATCTAAGTCTCCCTGCAGACTATGACACCCTTCCTCACAATCTACCACACCTCCAATTTTGGTGTCATCAGCAAATTTACTAATCCACCCAACTATACCCTCATCCAGATCATTAATAAAAATTACAAACAACAGTGGCCCCAAAACAGATCCCTGAGGCACACCACTCGTAACTGTACTCCATGATGAATATTTACCATCCACCACCACCCTCTGTCTCCTATCCGCTAGCCAATTCCTGATCCAACTTCCTAGATTACCCACAATCCCATACATCTGCATTTTCTGCAGAAGCCTACCATGGTGAACCTTATCGAACGCCTTACTAAAATCCATGTATACCACGTCAACTGCCTTGCCCCCATCCACCTCTTTGGTCACCTTCTCAAAAAACTCAATAAGGTTAGTAAGGCACGACCTACCCGCTACAAAACCATGCTGACTATTTCTAATCAATTCATTACACTCCAAATAACTATAAATCCTATCCCTAATAATTTTTTCTAAAACCTTGCCCACAACAGAAGTAAGACTCACCGGTCTATAATTCCCGGCAAAGTCTCTGTTCCCCTTCTTAAACAATGGGACAACATTCGCTATCCTCCAATCCTCCGGGACTACACCAGAGACCAATGACGACCTGAAGATCTGAGCCAGAGGCTCTGCAATCACCTCTCTAGCCTCCCAGAGAATCCTAGGGTAGATCCCATCCGGACCAGGGGACTTATCTATTTTCAGCCCCTCAAGAATTTCCAGCACATCCCCTTTATCAACCGTAATACTGTCTATTTTACACCCCTGCAACCCAATGTCCTCCTCAGCTATATTCATGTCCCCCTGCGTGAACACCGAAGAGAAATATTGGTTCAATACTTCTCCAATCTCCTCCGGTTCCACACACAACTTCCCCCTGCTGTCTGTAACTGGCCCTAATCTTGCCCTGACCAACCTTCTGTTCTTGACATACCTATATATGACTGTGATATTCTCCTTAATGGGGAGATGCCGTTATTGGACTGGGGTAAACACAGTAAAAAGTCTTACAACACCAGGTTAAAGTCCAACAGGTTTATTTGGTAGCAAATGCTACCAAATTTTAGCATTTGGTAAAATTGCTAAATTTTAGCAAATTTAACTAAAATTTGCTAAATTTTAGTTAATTTAGCTAAAATTAACTAAACTTCAGTTAAAATTTAACCAGTAGTGCAATTAATACTGGTTAATTAGTAACCAGTAATTAACTAGTTTACTAGTTAAATCAGTTAATTTAACCAGTCGTGCAATTCCGCACCCCCCCCTCCTTTCACATCCACCTCTATCCCGCCCACAGCATCTGTATCCTGGAACGTTAATTCTGTCCTTCCCTTACCAAGTTTCTGTAATGGCAACAACAGCACAGTTCCAAGTACTAATCAAGCTCTAAGTTCATCTGCCTTACCTGTTACACTTCTCACATTGAAACAAATGCACTTCAGTCCACCAGACATAAGAACATAAGAAATAGGAGCAGGAGTCGGCCATCTAGCCCTTCGAGCCTGTCCCGCCATTCAATAAGATCATGGCTGATCTGAAGTGGATCAGTTCCACTTTCCTGCTTTCTCCCCATAACCCTTAATTCCCTTGTCTATCAGAAACCTATCTACCCGTGACTCAAATATATTTAGCGAGGCAGCCTCCACCACTTCAACGGGCAGAGAACTCCAGAGATTCACCACCCTTTGAGTGAAGAAGTTCCTCCTCAACTCCGATCTAAACTGCACCCCCCTTATCTTGAGGCTGTGCCCTCTAGTCCTGCTATCCTTTCTAAGCTTTCCACAATGCTAATCTTTCCACAATGCAATCTTCTTGCCCAGTCTAACCCATCTCCTCTTCACTGTTTAGTTTACCATCTAACCTGCTACCATCAGCTAAATTTTCGCCTCAGGTTTCAGAGAG
Source organism: Carcharhinus amblyrhynchos (assembly GCF_965287045.1). Classification (NCBI taxonomy): domain Eukaryota; kingdom Metazoa; phylum Chordata; class Chondrichthyes; order Carcharhiniformes; family Carcharhinidae; genus Carcharhinus; species Carcharhinus amblyrhynchos. The sequence continues at coordinate 3,247,435 of NW_027649780.1, read as the reverse complement.
AATTGAACTCACGACTGTTGGTTTACAAGGCTAACTGGTGAGCTATGAAGGAAACTGCTTACTAAAAGTCACAGTAAGTATCCCAGAATCCGTGGAGGGAGGAGCCCAGGCTGAATTTTTTGGTGGATGATATTTGATGACTTGGAAATGTCTGACATGGGGAACAGGGAGATAGATGTGACTTGAAAGTGGCAGAATTGGCGATGTATCAGATCCTTGAGAGGTTGTTGTTTGTGCCATGTTATTTTTCTTGAGATTATTGTTGCTGTTACATCTCTGACTTTTCCACCTCTGATACAAGTTCATCCAGCTGGAATATTGTTTTATTTCCCCTCACAGACACTGACCTAAAGCAGAAAGTGCTGGGAACGCTCGGCATGCAATTAATGTTCAGTGACAAATAATTCTGAAATCGAATCATTCTGAAATTAAAAGCATTGGGCAATGAGCTGTTTTGAACCAGGAGCTTTTCGCGTGCGAGGTGATTATGATTACCGAGTGGCACAGTGGTTAGCACTGCTGCTTCACAGCTCCAGGGACCTGGGCTCGATTCCTGGCTCGGGTCACTGTTTGTGTGGAGTTTGCACATTCTCCCCGTGTCTGCGTGGGTTTCCTCTGAGTACTCCGGTTACCTCCCACAGTCCAAAGATGTGCAGGTTAGGTTGATTGGCCATGCTAAGAAATTGCCCCTTTGTGTACTAGGATGCTTGGGTTAGAGGGATTAGTGGGTAAAATATGTAGGGATATGGGGGTAGGGCCTGGGTGGTCGGTGCAGACTCGATGGGTCGAAGGGCCTCTTTCTGCACTGTAGGGTTCTATGATAACTACCACCCTACAGAAACACAGCAATGATTAGACGGGAAGCAGAACTGAATTACTGAAAGAGCAAATAAACAGGTCGCACAAGCCCATTAGTTATGCATAGCAATTTATATTTACATTGTCTCTGCTTGTTCCTCCTGTCAAAATGGATAATGATACATTCCACTGTGCACACCTTTCACCAAAGGCACGCATAAAGGAAAGGAAACCAGTCCTGCAGTAGTGAAATTTGATCTCACCGTTTCACAAATGTTGCTGCTGTCAAAGCAATGGTTTACAACTCCCGCCAACATGCCAGCAAGAAGCAGCTGCCGCCATATCTGGTGTTCCTTTCTAAGCGGAAAGACTCTCTCTACGTCTACCCTATCTAGCCCCTTCATTATCTTGTAAGGACTCCCAAGACCAGGCGTTTGATCTAGGAGGACAGATTCAGTGGGATGAGTCCATTCTCTCTGGAGTTTAGAATAATGAGAGGGGATCCTATTAAAAAGTTTGAAATTGGGAGACAGTTTGCCAGTGTACATATAGGGTACATACAGTGTACATACAGGGTAATCAATGGAATAGCGTAGGGTCACATGTCCCATTGAACCTCCTCCACCCCTACATTAGACCCACACCCTCAACACCAATTCCCCATCCTGTTCCATATCGCCTCAGTGTCCAAAACAAAATCTCCATCTCAGCCGTAAATATTCTGATCAACTGAAGATCCACAGAAGTCTGGCATACAGAATCCCAAGGATTCACAAGTCTTAGAGTGAGAATTGTCCCCCATCTTGGTCCTAAATGGCTGATATATCATCCAGAGAACGTGAGCGCAGTTTTCGACACTCCAGTAGGGAGGAAGCAACATCTCATGGAAAACAGAAATCCTACAGCGCAGAAAGAGGCCATTTGGCCCATCGAGTCTGCACCAACCACAATCCCACCCAGGCCCTACCCTCATGTCCCCTACATATTATACCCACTAATCCCTCAGGGCATTAAGCGGCAATTTTAGCACGGCCAATCAACCTAACCCACATATCTTTGGACTGTGGAAGGAAACCGGAGAACCTGGAGGAAACCCACGCAGACACGGGGAGAATGTGCAAACTCCACACAAACAGTGACCCAAGCCAGGAATCGAACCCAGATCCCTAGAGCTGTGAAGTAGCAGTACTAATCACAGTGCTACCCGTATGTACACTGTATGTACCCTATGTGTACACTGGCAAACTGTCTCCCAATTTCAAACTTTTCAATAGGATCCCCTCTCATTATTCCAAACTCCAGAGAGAATGGACTCATCCCACTGAATCTGTCCTCCTAGAACAAACGCCTGGTCTTGGGAGTCCTTACAAGATAATGAAGGGGCTAGATAGGGTAGACGTAGAGAGAGTCTTTCCACTTAGAAAGGAAAACAGAGCTAGAGGGCACAGCCTCAAAATAAGGGGGGAGGCAGTTTAGAACAGAGTTGAGGTGGAACTTCTTCACTCAAAGAGTGGTGAATCTCTGGTATTCTCTGCCCATTGAAGTGGTGGAGGCTACCTCGTTGAATATATTTAAGTCACGGATAGATAGATTTCTGATAGACAAGGGAATTAAGGGTTATGGGGAGAAAGCAGGAAAGTGGAACTGATCCACTTCAGATCAGCCATGATCTTATTGAATGGCGGGGCAGGCTCGAGGGGCTAGATGGCCTACTCCTGCTCCTATTTCTTATGTTCTTATGAGTCAGTCCAATGAACCTTGGTTACTCACAAACAGTGACAAAATAGAGGGAACAAAGAGAAAAGCAAGGGGAAACATTCTACATGGCCTCATTCTGTGGTATTGTCATTCTGTGATTCTCACACTGGAGCCATGGATCTTTTCTCATTTAATCTGTCGCTGGTGTCTCCGCAGGGCAGAGGGAATCCCTTCCCACCCAGGATGTCAATGTCTTTGAGAAAGAGAGAGACCTGGGCCAACCTTGATGCTTCATCTCAAGAAGGCGTATGGTGTACTGGCCTTCATTAATCGAGGGATTGAGTTTAGGAGTTGGGAGGTAATGCTGCAACTTTATAGGACCCTTGTCAGGCCTCACTTGGAGTACTGTGCTCAGTTCTGGTCGCCTCACTACAGAAAGGATGTGGAAGCTATTGAGAGAGTGCAGAGGAGATTTACAAGGATGTTGCCTGGATTGGGAGGCATGCCTTATGAAGATAGGTTGAGGGAGCTGGGTCTCTTCTCCCTGGAGAGACGAAGGTTGAGAGGTGACCTGATAGAGGTTTATAAAATGTTGAGAGGAATAGATAGGGTGGATTCTCGGAGGCTATTTCCCAGGGCTGAAATGGTCGCTACGAGAGGACACAGGTTTAAGGTGCTGGGGAGCAGGTACAGAGGAGATGTCAGGGGTAAGTTTTTCACTCAGAGGGTGGTGAGTGAGTGGAATCAGCTGCTGTCGGTGGTGGTGGAGGCAAACTCACTGGGGTCTTTTAAAAGACTTCTGGATGAGTACATGGAATCTAATGGCATTGGAAGTTACAGATAGTTCTATGGCTTGGTAGGTATAGATGTGATCGGCGCAACTTGTGGGCCGAAGGGCCTGTTTGGGCTGTAGTGTTCTATGTTCTATGTTCAAACAGCAGCCCCGGTCATTGAGGGAGAGCAACCTGACCCCACCAACCAGGGCTGGCTAATGAGGATCTGATTGAAGTTGAGATTTCATTGGTCAATTGAGCATTGGAATGGCAGTAGTGATCAAAGCTTGTGTGAGGAAGTGTTCAGTATATTGGCTGCTGTTGTGCAGGGTGGCTGAGATTATTGTGCTGTGTAATTCTTATTGTTTGTAGCTTTGCTAAAGAGGTGAGAGCAATCTCTGAGTAGGTGACTGCTTTTGTTTTTGAATCTGAATACTTTCTTTTGGTGAGCTTTGACTCTGTTGTTTAAATGTTCTAGTTATGGACTGTGTTCCAGGCTGTTAATTTTCAGTGTCCTATGATATGACATCTGCTGAAATTTGGGAAAATTTCTAGGTGGATGGAAGTACATTCATTTTCTTTGCTCTTGTCCTCTTTTGAAGTCAAACCAAATAGACAAACTCAAATTAAATCAGGGCAAAGTAAAAGGGGCAGCTCCCCCAAAGGAAGGGGAACAGCCCAAACAAAAACACAAAAGTACAAAGGAAACTTAAGACACATCAGATCAAAATGTGCTTGTCGGGGTCTATAAACGCCCCTGTGGTGCACTCCTTGCTTTTGTGTGCTTGCAGACATTTGAATTTGACAGATTTTTGTTTTTGATTTGAATTCTCAGTTATGGAGAGAAGTGTCAAAGTGAAATTACCCTCTGTCCCTGGGGAATGTGGAGTGCCAAAGGCTGTGATTTTGCCACTGATTCATTTGGAGAAATTCACTACAGCAGGTATGAGTTATTTCTATTGCCTCCATGTTTGTGAATGTTAATCTCCTAGCTATACAGTAGCAGATGGTCTGCTATGAACATGGTAAACTGAGAAGCAGAATTATTATTTTTTTGTCTATTGGGTGATGGGTAGTTTCCCTTTGCACTCAAGGTGATATTTGGTTGAAGAATTGGGCTTCTGTTTCCTGGTCACTTGTTGACTGCCTTTCCCTTGAGTATTATGTATTTCTTGAAGTGTTTGAACATTTTATAACTCGAGTTGCAACTAGATATGTGTACAATTGGCCAAATGGCCTTGTCTTGTATCTGCTTTTTCAACTAAGCATTCACTTACCAAATGTAAGATCCAAGTCATTGATCTAGTCTTGAGTAACTTTATTATGGCTTTTAACTATGAATTGACTAGTGCAAATGTCATTAATTAGTTCCTAATTGGCTATCTCTCTAAACTTGGGTTGGTGATGGGTTTTCTGAAAGTTTTACCTAAATATGTTTTGATTAAACTTTCTTTGATACTTTCAATTTATCTCTCCTATAATCTGTAATGACCATTGGAATTATGTTAACAATCCTTGTGTCTCAATCTCAAACCCAATTCCATTTTTATTGATGATATTGTGGCTGATTAGATACTGAATATCCTGTGCAGTTTTCAGCTGTTCTGGGAATTTTATTGGGGCTAATTGTGATTCTGTGACTTGTAAGGGGCAGGAAATTTGTATGGAATTTAAGGGAAAAACCCTGAGTTTGTGGGAACCTAGAAAGAATGGTGAAGGCAGGAACCATCATAACACTTAAGCATTTAGATGAGCTCTTGAAATTCTGTGGCAGACAAGGCTATGGAGCAAAAACCAGAAAATTGGAATTGATAGGTACTTGGTCGCACTGTAGACATGATGCATCAAGCTGTGTCTCTGGTGCAACACTGTAAGGTGTGTTTTATAATTGTGACTACTTGGGAAGTCTTATTTTTCATACAACTGTTCAGAAGGGAATTCAGTAGAAACTGCCTGACGTTTGAGTCGGGTTCCTCTGAACAACCAGGTGTTCAGCTTTCTTCCCACAGTCGCGATGTGTGGATTAGTTGGATTGGACATGCTAAATTGCCCCTCTGTGTGAGGGGGGACTAGCTAGGGTAAATGAGTATGGGGATAGGGCCTGGGTAGAACTGTAGTCAGCTCAGACTCGATGGGCTGAATGGCCTCCCGCATAGTAGGATTCTGATTTACCTGTACATCAGCATTGATACTGAACTTGGACGTGGTATGGGAGTTTTTTTCAACGTGTCAATCCAGTCAGACAACAGAGAACAGTACAAAATCTCAGCAGATCTAATTATAGACAGAGCCAACATTTTGAGTCTGGATGACCCTTCATCAGAAGTCTAATTAGTTGTATGAATGGGCCAAAACCATTAAAAATCAATCTGATTTCTCCCGTTTGCAGATGGCAGAGACACGAACGCTGAAACTCCCAGTCCACCCTTGAATTCGCCTCCTCGAGTGGCTTGGAGGCGGTCTACAGGAGGTACTGCTGGCCCCACCCAGCAGAATTCGTAAGTAACGTTCTCTGGCCTCTCTTGTATTTGTCACCCATTCCATCTTGCAACTGAACTCTTCAGCTATAGAGTCTGAAATGTGTTCTCCTGAATCAGTCAGCGTCTCCCCCCACCTCCTCAGCCTTTCCACGGTTTATGCAAGGACAATTACCACTGAGTCTCTCCTGGGGTCAGGCAAGGCTGGAGATGCCCGTCTCGAGTTAAAATCTGCCAAGTTGTGATTTCGTTCTGAAAATTGCCCACAGGGCTGTAGTTTGAGTTACACTAGGACCAAGGTTGATCAGGTTAAATTGAATTGACCATGGCTTGGTGTTATCCCTCTTTGCCTGGAGAATTGGATGATGGTTAGTATTTTAGTAAAAAGTCTGACAACACCAGGTTTTAGTCCAACCTATTTATTTGATAATAGACTCGCAAGCTTTCGGGGTTAGTCCCTTCGTCAGGTGAATGGAGAGTTCTGGCCAGAACTCTCCATTCACCTGACGAAGGGACTAACCCCGAAAGCTTGCGAGTCTATTATCAAATAAATAGGTTGGACTAAAACCTGGTGTTGTCAGACTTTTTACTGTGTTTACGCCAGTCCAACGCCGGCATACCCACATCATGACTAGTATTTTAGATACAAGGAATTGTGGTAAATCATGGCAGGTGTTGGAGTACACCGAAATGTTGACAATATTGGACGTTGCACAAACCTTTGCACTTGGAGGTGGTGCAGTGGTATTGTCACTAGATTTGGTGATCCATACACCCAGTGTGAAGCTCTGGGGATCCAGATTTGAATCTATAAAAGCCTAATGGCCATGGGAATGCTCGTCGTAAACATCTTATCCACTGATCATAGAGACCTACAGTGCAGAAAGAGGCCCTTCGGCCCATCGCGTCTGCACTGAACACAATCCCACCCAGGCCCTACCCCCCCGTATCCCTACATATTATACCCACTAATCCCTCTAACCTACGCATCCCTGGACACTAAGGGGCAATTTCTTAGCACGGCCAATCAACCTAACCCACACATCTTTGGACGGTGGGAGGAAACCGGAGTGCCTGGAGGAAACCCACGCAGACATGAGGAGAATGTGCATGTAAACTCCACACAGTGACCTGAGCCAGGAATTGAACCCAGGACCCTGGAGCTGTGAAGCAGCAGTGCTAACCACCGTGCTGCCACAAATGACTCATGTCTTCAAGGAAGAAAATCTGCTATCCTTAATCTGGTCTTGCCTACATCTGGCAGCAGAGATGCAACACAAATGCTATCCATCCCACTTCACATTCAGTTCAAGGGCTTTTGGAAATGGACAAAGGCTGACCCAGCCATCGATGACTTCATCCCATTAATGACTAATAAAACTCAGGTTATTTCGAGCAGCTACTGGACTCAGCCATCCAATATGGCATAGTCTTCCTGTGACATTCATCAGTGCCAACATCCAGCAAGACCTGCATGTTCGGGTTGGACCTGGTGTATGGAGTGTGCCAAGCATCTAAAATTTACCCTTTCACATTTAATGGATTGTTATTGTTTAATTGCATTGAATCATAGAATTCTTACAGTGCAGAAGGTGGCCATTTGGCCCAATGAGTCTGCTCCGACCACTATCCCACCAAGGCCCTGTTCCCATAATGTCTCACTTACCCTGCTAGTCCTACTGACATGGCCATGCTAAATTGGTCAATCAACCCAACCTGTACATCTTTGAACTGTGGAAGGAAATCTATGCGCATGGGGGAGAATGTGCACAATAGTGAACCCAAGGCCAGACTTGGTGCTGTGAGGCAGCAGTGCCAATCAGTGAGGCACCATGCTGCCCAGCAGCACTCTTTGGATCACCACACCAACATTCTGCAGGTTATTACTGACCAAATCTGAACAAGCCTTGTAAATAGTGCTATAAGAAGTCACATTGCAGGTCTGTGACTAGTAACTCAACAGCTGCTGACTCTTAAGTCTGTTTTTCATCTGCCAGGGCCTATAAGCGGAATGATGCATCATCTGTTTTCTGAGACTAATCCAGTTCCTACATATAAACATAGAAAATAGGATATGGAGGCCACCATTTGGGTCTTGGCCTCCTCCAGTGTTCATTGTGACCGTGGCTGATCATTCAACTCAATAGTGTGATCCTGCCTCCTTCTCCTCTTCACCCCACCTTTTTATCTTTGATCCCATTTGGCCCAAGAGCAATAGCAATATATTTGAATATGTGCAATATTTGGTCTTCAACTTCTTCCTATGGCTGTGAATTTCACAGTAAGAAGTCTGACAACACCAGGTTTAAGTCCAACCTATTTATTTGATAGTAAACTCAAGCTGTTGCGGTTTCCCTCTTCGTCAGGTGAACCTGGTGGTGTCAGACTTCTTACTGTGTTTACCCCAGTCCAATGCCAGCATCTCCTCCATCATGTGAATTTCACAGGCATGCCACACTCTAGGTGAAGAATCCATCTGATAAACTTTCACTGCACACAATATTCCAGCTCACTAAGGCCATGGATAATTGCAGCAACACACACTGCTGCTCCTGTGCTCTTGCTCAAAGGCCACCTCCAAAAACAGCTGCACCTGCATGCTTACCTTCCTTGATTCATGCACAAGGACACCCAGATCCCTTTGCACATCCCTGTCTATCATTTCAGATAACCTGTCTTCCTTGCTACCAGTGGATAATTTCACATTTATCCCTTGTTTGTCCACTCAGCCAGTCCAATTCTGCATCCTCTTCACAGCTCGCCCTACCAAAAAAAGTGTGGTGTTCTTGCAGATAATTCTCCCTAGATCCTTGTTAACATTGTTCTTTCAACTCAATCATCAAGCAATCATTCGACTTCTGCTGTTTGTAGGGACCTTGCAGTCTGGAGTGGGTGAACACTGAGGAACCTCTTCTCTTGCATGAAGACCTTTTGTGGTGAAGTGGTGGTACTGGATTTTTTTCACTTATTGTTGCATCAACTGCATGCACTTGCTGCCAGACCTTCATGCCCTCAAACAGAAACAATCAAAGAAATATTGTCCATGATATGAACCGTTATGTGGTACTGAACTCCCACAAGTGCCACAATTCAGAAAAGGAACTGCCAAATTGGAAAAAGCCCCAGCTTCATGCAACCTGCAAATTTGAAGATACTACTTTAGTTTATTCATCTAAATCAATAGCAGGGAATCCCAGCAACGACCCCACGGGAACCTGCTTGGCACTTGGAAAATCACCCATTTATTTCTACTTGCTTTCCAGTTGGCCAACCAATGTTTCTATCCATCTCAATACTCAACCTACAATCCCTTTTTGAGATTTCAACACCATCCAAGACTAAGCAGCCAATTTGCACCCAATCCGCTGCCTCAATTAACCACAAGTTGCCACGTCCCTGCTCCCAGTGAAATTGGTGTTTTGCTATTTCAAACCTTCAAGAACGAGTGATGCTAAACTTACTAGCTAGTGACAATAGTTCAAAGCAATCTTGTTTTCTAGCTAGATTGGTGACTTTCTGTCCCTTGGTTGCAGTTTTGTCTCTTCTGGATTTTGTTCCTGTTCAGGGATTAAGTGGAAAATTTTTATATCCTGGTACTGCCAGTCTCTTTTTTTTTCTTGAAATGTCTTCACTCAGTTCATAACATTGATTTTTTTTTTGAACATAATGATCTGACTGGTTTTGTCATCAGTTCCCTCAAATGAAAATTTCTGGTTTCTCCTACCTTAGATCAGGTATCCACACTTCAACAAACCCATCAGCTCAAAGGTTCTGAGATCAGTGTGATTTTAATAGTTGCTCTTTATTCTGGACTCTGCTTTCTGGGAGGGAACGTGTGCTGGAGATGCTTCAGAGTGAATGGGCAAAGAAGGGTCCAATCTGAGCACTTCTTGTTTATATATCTATCTATACATTATAATGGAATGCTTAAAAACCATTATGTAAAGCATCATGGAGTTAGTTTACTTGACCATATTCCCTGATTTGAATATACCATGGTGGCAAACTACAGCTTCACCTGCCCCAGAGACAAATTCTAGTCTTGGGTCCCCAATGTCAGGGGGTTTAGCAGGGTAAATGTGAAGTTATGGAAATAGGATCTGGGTGGGATTGTGGTCAGTGCAATGGGCCGAATGGCTTCCTTATCTATTGTCTTCACAGAATCCGTACAATCATTGACCATTAAACTTGCCTAGCTGGGCTTCTCGTATCAGCACACAGACAGCTGCTTTGAAATACCGGCAAGTTAGAGATCATGTCCTGCACAGATTCATTATGCAGGTTCAGACAATCGACTAGGTGCCTGGTAAATATCTTGGGATTGTCCAGAGCTGTCCACTAGCTGCTCATGCAGTCTAGTTACAACTTTATCGGACCTGATATGTAATAGGTAACCATTTAGGATTAGATTGTGGTGGCACAGTAGTTAGCATTGCTGCTTCATAGTGCCAGAAACTTGGATTCAATTCCTGGCTCGGGGTCACTGTCTGTGCGGAGTTTGCACTTTCTCCTCATGTCTCTGTGCATTTCCTCCAGGTGCTCTGGTTTCCTCCCACAGTCCAAAGATGTGCAGGTTAGGTTGATTTTGGCCATGCTAAAATTGCCTCTTAGTGTCCTGAGATGCACAAGTTAGAGGGACTAGTGGGTAAAGGTGTAGGGATAAGTGGGCAGGGCCTGGGTGGGATTGTGTTCAGTGCAGACTCGATGGGCCGAAGGGCCTCCTTTCTGCACTGTAGGGTTTCTAATGATTTTAATGTACTTGACTGACTCCCCAGACTGGTGCTTCCAAAAAAAAATCTCACTGCTTTCAAGCCCTTGTGACTTTACAATTAATGTGTCATCAGTTTAGTAAACTGGTCACAAGCTGCCCTTTCAGTTCACTCAATCTCCTTGGGTCATGCAACCAGTAATAGAGGCCAGATTTTCATTTTGAACCCAAAAACATCAAATTGGTTAACATCTAATGCTTTTTTTTTAAAGACCAAGTAGATTCCCTTTCCTAATCTGTGACGTCTCTGCCTGTCCATTCTCTCTAGACGACGAAAATCCCAGTGGCCAGTAAGTTCAGAAGAATTGGAAATGGCAACAATCTCTCGCTTGCGGAAGGAGATGGCAGAACTTATCAAACGCAACCAGCGAATTCTACACCCGGCCCTTGCTGGAACAGGTAAAGTGGTGTTGGCTGTCGAGCTCTACCCAGATTAACTTTGCACCGCAGGGGCTGGTGTGTGTTCTATATAGAACATAGAACATTACAGCGCAGAACAGGCCCTTCGGCCCACGATGTTGCGCCGACCAGCCAAAAAACAATGACCCTCCAACCTAAACCAATCCCTTTTCATCCATAAACCTATCCACGGATCTCTTAAACGCCCCCAAACTGGGCGCATTTACAACTGCAGCAGGCAGGGCATTCCAATCCCTCACCACCCTCTGGGTAAAGAACCTACCCCTGACACCCGTCCTATAACTACCACCCCTTAATTTAAAGCCATGCCCCCTCGTGCTAGCTTTCTCCATCTGAGGAAAAAGGCTATCACTGTCCACCCTATCTAAACCTCTAATCATCTTATATGTTTCAATAAGATCCCCTCTTAGCCGCCTTCTTTCTAGCAAAAACAACCCCAAATCCCTCAGTCTCTCATAGACCCTTACAACCACATTTTGATTTAATGTTTTAAGCTTCCTTTAGACTTTGGTTTCTGTTTGGGCTTGTCCCTAAGTTAATTTGAATTTGTTTTACTCGTTAAGCCGTTAAAAGAACTACCCAGATTGACTCTTCCAATCAAGTTAAATTCTCGATCATATTTGGCTGTTTTAGATGTGGTCCAGTTGGTTTGCAGTCGCTCCACTATTAGTGGGTGGCAGGAGCAATTCTAGCCAAACTTACTGAATTGTAAAAGCCCATTTTGAATGGAGGTTGTCTCTATAAACCAGTGACGGTTTGACATTCCTTCAATCATTCCAAGACTCAATGCTGCAGCCAGCATTTTCCTGGAGTTAAAATCTTTGATAAGAGACTAATATTTGCAACTGTGAGATTGTAAACTGGTTCAGCACAGATATCTTTGCTAGTAATTCAGCTGGGGAGGAGAGCACAGCAAAGCTTGTATTCCCTATTGAACAAGCCAAGTACAATGGCTGAGTATTCACTCTTCAAAGTCCAAATCATTAGGCCAGGCAACACAACTGTGCCAAGGCAGAAGATTCATCTATTGAATAAATTTGCTCTTTTCTCATCACTTCAGCCCATCACTAATGTATTGGCTTCCTGGCATTAGTATATCTGATCTCATTTATGGGTCTTCAGATCACATTGTGGTACATCTAGTCTCCTATCCTTGAGGGCAGTTCCAATTTGGGATCTGAACCACTTCAGTTAATAAAATAATTGAATGAGACTGAGCAGGGAAGGTGTGAACACAACACTGAAGTTAAAGACAGAATTTTTCTCGGACCTATACAATTGAACGTTGCTCTTTGAGCAGCTATTTTAGTTCTAACTTTAACCTCCCTGATGCATCAGGTTTGGGAATGTTTCTTAACATAAGAAATAGGGGCAGGAGTAGGCCAACTAGCCCTTCAAGCCTGCCCCGCCATTCAATAAGATCATGGCTGATCTGTCTTGGCTCAGCTCCACATTCCTGCCCTCTCCCCATAACCCTTAATCCCCTCGCTTATCAAAAACCCATCAACCCGCGTCTTAAAATATTTAGCGAGGCAGCCTCCACCACTTCAACGGGCAGAGAATTCCAGAGATTCACCACCCTTTGAGTGAAGTTCCTCCTCAACTCTGTTCTAAACCGCCCCCCCCTTTATCTTGAGGCTGTGCCCCCTAGTCCTACTATCCTTTCTGAGCTGGAAGAGTCTTAGCGACAAAGTTTCAGCTGTGGACTTGCAGTCAATATGGATCTGAGAAAATTAATATTTGTGGTAGGAATTTGGTTTATATAATGTAGGTATTAGCCAGAACGAAAACCCAAGGAATCTGGAAGCTTGCAAATTTGTGGTGGATTGATATTAAGAGTTTACTTGTAGTTTGAGTCAAAACTTCACTGAAAACTAAAGGGAATTTGTTTGGAAGTTTACATCCATAACTAGCATTGCTGCCTCACAGCTCCAGGAACTTGGGTTCAACTCCTGCCTTGGCTGTCTGTGTGGAATTTGCATGCTCTTCCTGTGTCTGCTTAGTTTCCTCCCCTAGGACAAAGATGTGGAAGTTAGATGGCATAGCCATGGAAAATGTATGGGGGTTACAGGCATAGGGCAGCAGGGTGAGGTTAGCGGCACAAGGTACACTCAAAGAGCAGACTTGAGACACTATGGGGATCAGGTCTGGTTTCAGAATGCCAAGTGAAATTGAGGGGTTTTTTTTTGAGGAAGCCAACGTTCTTGTGTTTTTTTTGGTTTCTCTCTTCAGGTCAGCACAGGAGGATGAGAAGGAATTCTGTCCATCTGACCATTCCTGTCAACACTCGGCTCCACACAAGCATGTCAGCCAAAGCTCACAGGCAACCCAGATCAGATACACCGTATAGAGAGTTCAACTTCGTCCAGCAGCTCCGCAAGTATCCACCCTCGGTGAGTAACGTACAAAGTGCTGTGAGGAATCTAAGATGCTCTTTCTTCCCATAAAGAAATCTGGTGCCCAGCTCTGGTCTGCCAGATCTGGGAATTGGAAGTATGTGGCGGAAGGGTTAGTGTAATTAAAACATCCAGTGGTTGGGTGCTGCAGCGTGTTAAGATGATGCAGACCAACTCATCATTCCAGGACTTGGAAAGGAATATCCAAAATAGTGAAAAACTGAGATCTGAAGAACTGGGTTTGATGCATCTCTTTGGATGATACAGACATTGTCCACTTCTGACCTAATGAAAATTGTCTGCCTTTAATATTCAATAATGGGGTCTCCTCAGCCAGTTGAAGTATTAATCACCTGCCTGTCATCTTGTATCAAAAGCAAAGGTGAACTACAGTTATCCACACACTCGAATTGAAGGTTTATATCTCCATACCCAGAAAGTATGTAGTGTTCTCACTGTGTAGTCTACTGTGTAGTCTAACCAGGGGTCTGTAAAATTGGCAATTCTTAAACCTCTTAATGGAAGAAGTGTTTTCCTTGCTGCCATTGAAATTCCCCAGCTTTTTTTCGGTTTCTCTATTGGTATCCATATGATTACAACTGAGACATGGAAATATTGCTGTAGTTTATCATTCCTGTAAGTGAAGCTCCTGTGAAACATAACCTGCCAAGTTCAGTAGCTGCCACATTGAGCAATTGGGGGTGGGAAATAAATTGCTGGTCTAGCCAGTGATATGCACATCCTGTTAAGAAACAGGATTTTCAGGGACGTTCTGGTCCACTTGTCAGGCATGATTATCCTTCAATATTTTTAGGCATTTATTGCCCAAGCACACTTCCCAAAATCTCAGCTCCATCCCAGCAGCTTTAAGCTCCCTACCCTTTAACACGGACAGTACTGTTGTGGCCAACTTTAAAGTCTGCAATGATTTGTGTACAGAGACCATAAAAACTCTCCACACCATTTCAATAATTGAGTCCTCAATTTGTCAAGAGGCCCAACATCTCATCTGGATGGCATTAGGGGCACTACATATAAAGAACAACACAGCCTGGGAAACAGGCCCTTTGGCCCAACAAGCCCATGCTGCCATTTTAACACTGATTCCCTCTCCGCCCATGACCCTTATCTATGCTTATGGCATTCCATGTTGAGGGAAGACTAATTTAGGGACAATTTGTTACACCAATCAGCCTAACAGCACATCTTTGGGGTGTGGGAGGAAACCAGAGCACCCGGAGAAAACCCACGCAAGCACGGGGAGAATGTGCAAACTTCCCACAGACACCGGCCCAAATCCATGTGCCTGCACAGCAATCAGTGATAGTCGCTGAGCTGTCGTGTTGCCCAGCATCTGGTCCAGTTTAAGCTCACACTAACGACATGAAGCACTAGGCTACTCTCAACAACCAAGAGCAGCCCTCATACGACCCATCGTGTTTGCACAATGCAAACAGTGGTGCATTTAGGTAACAAAAGAAGCTATAGATATTCAGCTGTGTGGGGAAGGGGGAGGGTGGGAACAGAGAATGTCAAGGGTAGAATTTGGGAAGCTTAGAATAATACTGTTTTTTTCAAAAAAAAATTAAACGAGCAGCATGGATTAATCTTTTAAAATGGGAGAAAGTAAGGAGACCTGTGGCCTTTTTTTCCAGATGGAATCACCCTGGCCAGAATAGCAGCCAGTTGTTGTTTGGTGATGTAGGTGTAATAGTGGGATGGGTTCAAATACCATATTCCATTGGTCTGGAATATAAATATAGTTACCACCATAAAGCCAACAAATGAACTATTTCATGTCTAACAGCCTATGAGAGACTCCGGATTTTATCTTCAGTTCTTCCCATTGCTTTGTGCCCTGAAATGCCTCTGATCGAGAACACAATGATCAATGCAGTTTATGGTAACCAGAAGATGTAAGTAACACAAGGACTAAATAGGCTCAAATAAATGGTTAATGGGTAGAATGTTGGGTGTCATCTGAAGGCTGAGACACAAAGCACCATCTGGTGAACAAGCTTATTTTGAGGAACATACAAATACCCTTGGTGTGAGGTTTTTTTTGAATTTCAATGAAGTCGAATGGAAGTTGCTCACTAATGCTCCTGTCCTTCCAGACACGTGTATTCCACAGATGCACAGTGCCAAAACCATTTAACCTGTCTTGTGGCTTGTTGAGAATGAAGCAAGAGGATGTGAGGATCAAGCCATATGTCTCAATGGCAGAGTTTATTAACCGATTTGAATATCGGACTGGACTGAGAGAGCCGGCCAGTGGATCAGACACCAGGTACAGAACATAGGAAAAACGACAGCATAAACAGGCCCTTCGGCCCACAAGTTGAGCCGAACATGTCTCTACCTAATTAGGCTTACCTATAATCCTCAATCTTGCTAAATCCCACGTACTCATCCAGAAGTCTTTTAAGACCCAATCGAATCTGCTTCCACCGTTGCCGGCAGCCGATTCCACTCACCCACTACCCTCTGAGTGAAAAACTTACCCCTGACATCTCTTCTGTACCTAACTCCCCAGCACCTTAAACCTGTGTCCTCTTGTGGCAGCCATTTCAGCCCTGGGGAAAAGTCTCAGACTATCCACCCAATCTCTACCTCTCAACAGCTTGTACATCTCTATCAGGTCACCTCTCATCCTTTGTCTCTCTAAGGAGAAAAGACCGAGCTCCCTCAACCTATCCTCATAAGGCATGCCACCCAATCCAGGCAACATCCTTGTAAATCTCCTCTGCACCCTTTCTATGGCTTCCACATCCTTCCTGTAATGAGGTGACCGGAACTGAGCACAGTACTCCAAGTGGGGTCTAACTAGGGTCATTGTCAAAACATTGTCCTTCTAAGAACTTTTCTCAACTCTGCTCCTCCTGCACCCCATCATTCACTCCTCTTCTCATTCTCTTCCAACTACCAGACCCCACACCACTGGCCATTCATTTTTCTATAATTATAGAATTCCTACAGTAGCAGGAGGCTAATCAGCCATCTAGACCCTATGCCCATGACTCCATATATTTACCCTGCTCATCCCCAGGCTCTAAGAGGCAATTTAACATGGTCAATCCACGTAACCTGCTCATCTCCCAGACAAGGAGAATGTAAAACTCCACACCCAACCAAATCCCTGGAGCTGTGAGAACTCCTAATCAATGTTGGTATCTTAACACAAGCTAGGTTAATGGGGCTGGATGATGGGGATGAACACAAATTATTTTACTTGATCTGAATTGGTCAATGCATAGATTTGCTATAATCCAATTATCTCCTGTTTAGTAGTTGGTATCCAGAACAACAAGCTGTGGTTCCATTCCTATTACAGACAATGAGCAGTCAACAAATTTGCATGTCACTGAACCCAGCAATTGAGGTCCAGCTTAATGCTTGGGTGTGGGTTCAAATCCCACCATAGCAGGTTTTAGAATTCAAGTGTATTTAAATTCTGTAATCACAAGCCAGTTGTGGCAGTGGTGATCCCATTACAGATGAATTGACCTATTTCACTTATTTGGGAAAGGAAATTGACCATTTTCCTCTTGCCAAATGGATCTGAAACTGGACCCACTGCAATGCACTTGACACTTAACTAATAGCAAATTAGATGCAGGCAACACATAATGACTAATTCCCCATTGGGGAGAAAAAAAACTACATTGTTAATACTGGACTGAATTTTTACCAAAATTGGTGGAAAGCATTTGATCCATCTAAGCAGGAATATTCCAGGGTTTGGGACTGGTGCCTAAAAGGGGGCAGGAAATTATAAATGGGATATCAGTGGTCATTATTTGGATTGACATCCTTTCTTTCTTTCCCCTCCATAGATCCGAGATGGACAAACACAAGATTGTGGAAACTTGCAGCAGTGAACAGCCCACAGCTCCACTTTCCTAGTGTCATGTTTATTTCTCATTGTGGGAGGTCCTCCAGTGGGAAACATTTTTCCCTTTTTCACCCCATGGTCCTTGCTATAGTCCAAAACCATTTTGAGTAATTGAATTATCCTGTTTGCTTCACGTTCCTCTCCAAACGAAGCACTGAACTTTTGAAGTGTGCTGTCAGTGAGTCACAAGTTCCTATTGGTGTAATTTTGTCTTTGACTTTGGAGCAAAAGACCTGACGTATCCACTGCACAATTAACTGATTCATGTGGGTAACTTCCTTGTCATAAAGCCACAACTAAATTTTAGTCCCAAGGATTTGGCAGCAAGTGGCTGGAGAGTTGTACAATCTAATAATTGTTGTCTTTTAAACTTTCTTTATGTAATAAAAGTTTGATCCATGTTGCTTGTCTTGTGTACTTTTTTTTTTGCATCCTGACCCATGGAATTACTTCAGGCTAAAGTGAATAGTTTGCTGCTGCAAATACAACATATTGTCCCAATGCACAGTAGTACTCTTTCCTCAAGAAGAGGAGCATTCTCGTCAGTAAAAGCCCAATCCTTGTTTAAGTGATACTATTCCTATAGTACTCAGCTGTTGACATCAGATGAGTCTTGTGTAGAAATTTGGCAAAGTGGTTTGTACTGCATCTCAGCATCAAGAATTGGGGTTCAATTACTGCCTTGGGTCACTGTCTGCACAGACTCTGTACAATCTGTGTTGGGTTTCCTCCCACAACCTGGTTTGGCACATTGCCCCTGTGTACCAAACAACTGCCAGAGTGTAGTAACTAGAACTTTCCCAGTAACTTCATTCACACTGAATTTTCAGCTCTGCAAATCAGTTTAGATTTCAGACTGTCATCACTACTAGCTTTTGTCCTTTTGTTTTTGATTTGCCACGAAGAATAACTTTAACACCTCCATCTAAGACTACAGTGATTTTGATTTAACAATTAAGGTTGACTTTTTTTTGCTGTTTATTTTATCCAAGGCAGACATGTAAGCTTTGTTGTTCAATTTCACTCCCTTTCTTACTAATTTAGACAGATGTGGGGTTTCAGATTATGGGCATTTAGCCTCTAATCTTCAGGGTAAGTGTTCTCTAAGGTGGCCTTCATGACATGACAATGGAGAATCACTGAGCAGAGACTGTTAGCCAAGTTACACACGCACCATGGCAGCCTCAACTGGGATCTTGGGTTCATATCACACCATCTGTAACTCCCTCATAACTTGCCCTGTCTGGAGACAAAGCACATCTCTTTAACCTGTGTTTAATGCTCTCTCCAATCACATTGTCTGTACCTTTTAAGACTTTTTTTTTTAGCTGTAAAGACTCACATTCCAATCATTATTCATGTAAATTGAGTTTGCATCTTTATAATGCCCTGTTTTGTGATCAGAACTCCCACTTGCCTGACGAAGGAGCAGTGCTCCAAAAGCTAGTGGCTTATACTACCAAATAAACCTGTTGGACTTTAACCTGGTGTTGTGGGACTTCTTACTGTCTTCACCCCAGTCCAACGCTGGCATCTCCACATCAGCCTGAGGCTGTAGCCACGCCCATCATCTGTAACCGTCACAATGCCCGGTTGATTGACGGCAGCTCCGGGCCCCTAGGAAGAGAGGGGGCGTGACTGGAGGACCGAGCGGGAGAGGCTCGGTCCTCCAACCAATGGGAGTGAAGGAGGGGGCGGGGCTGGCAGTGGAGCACGCGCAGTGGGAGCAACGGCGACGGAAATTCGGGGAGCGGAGGATTCGTCGGCGGATGCGGCATACGTAAGTGGAGAAAAAAAGAGTCGACTGAGGGAGCAGTGGATCCGCTGGGTGGATGGGGAGGCTTCGTAAAAATGTTGTGTGAACAGCAAAACCAAGAAAGGATTTCGCGGTTGGCAGTTGTCCCGTTTACATCGAGCGCGGGCCTCAGATTTCTCCCAGTTTAAGAGCTGCGCTGAGAGCCGCCATCTTTATTGCTGGCACTGTGGCTGAAACGCGCGTGCGTGGTCGCCATCTTTGTAGGGGGCAAGGTGAGACCCACTTGTCCATCAAACTGTTTCACACCCTTGAGTTAGAATGCCTGATTGGTGAGACAGAAGAACCCAAGGCAGTGACTATGATCTGTATTTATACTGTGACTTTAACGTCAAAACTTTTTCAGTCATTTCGTAGAAATGTGAGCAAGGGGGGCGGCACGGTAGCACAGTGGGTTAGCACTGCTGCTTCACAGCTCCAGGGTCCTGGGTTCGATTCCCAGGCTCGGGTCACTGTCTGTGTGGAGTTTGCACATTCTCCTCGTGTCTGCGTTCCTCCGGGTACACCGGTTTACATAAGAACATAAGAAATAGGAGCAGGAGGATGAGAAAGGGGACCTAGTGGTAGGGGATGGGGATATGGCTAAGGTATTGAATAACTTTTTTGTTTCTGTCTTCACGGAGGAGGACGTGAATAATTTGCCGGGTGTTAGCGATGGAAAGGTGGTAGGACTGGAGGGTCTTAATGACATTACTGTTACTAGAGAGGCGGTGCTCGACAGACTGGAGGGGCTGATTGTGGACAAGTCCCCAGGACCGGATGGAATGCATCCGAGGGTTCTGAAAGAAATGGCGGAGGTGATATGTTCTTATGTTCTTATGATAGTGGATGCCTTGGTGGTTATTTTCCAGACGTCGCTGGATTCCGGGGAAGTGCCGGATGATTGGAAAACGGCTAATGTTACGCCATTGTTTAAGAAGGGTGCCAGGCAAAAGGCGGGGAATTATAGGCCGGTTAGTTTAACGTCTGTGGTAGGTAAAATGTTAGAATCTGTCATTAAGGAGGAAATTGCGAGGCATCTTGAAGGGAATTGCTTCATAGAGCAGACGCAGCACGGTTTCATTAAAGGGAAGTCGTGTCTGACAAATTTACTGGAGTTCTATGAGGATGTGTCTAGGGCGGTGGATAGAGGAGAGCCGGTGGATGTGGTCTTTCTAGATTTTCAGAAGGCGTTTGACAAAGTACCTCACAAGAGGTTATTGCAGAAGGTCGAGGGACATGGAGTTGGGGGTAGGTTCTTATGTTCTTATGAGTAGGCCATCTAGCCCTTCGAGCCTGCCCCGCCATTCAATAAGATCATGGCTGATCTGTCGTGGCTCAGTTCCACATTCCCGCCCTCTCCCCATAACCCTTAATCCCCTCGCTTATCAAAAACCCATCAACCCGCGTCTTAAAAATATTTAGCGAGGCAGCCTCCACCACTTCAACGGGCAGAGAATTCCACAGATTCACCACCCTTTGAGTGAAGAAGTTCCTCCTCAACTCCATTCTAAACCGCCCCCCCTTTATCTTGAGGCTGTGCCCCCTAGTCCTACTGTCCTTTCTGAGCGGGAAGAGTCTCTCCACCTCTATCCTATCCATCCCATTCATCATCTTATACGTCTCAATGAGATCTCCCCTCATTCTTCTAAACTCTAACGAGTACAAGCCTAGTTTATTCAGCCTCTCCTCATAGCTCAACCCCCTCAACTCCGGTATCAGCCTAGTAAACCTCCTCTGCACTCCCTCCAAGGCCAAAATATCCTTGCGTAAGTGCGGCGACCAAAACTGCACACAGTACTCCAGCTGCGGCCTCACCAATGCCCTATACAGCTGCAGCAAGACCTCCCTACTTTTATATTCAATCCCCCTCGCTATGAAGGCCAGCATCCCATTCGCCTTCCTGACCACCTGCTGCACCTGCAGGCTGGGTTTTTGCGACTCATGCACAAGGACCCCGAGGTCCCTCTGCACCGTCGTCCTCCCACAGTCCAAAGATGTGCGGGTTAGGTTGATTGGCCATGCTAAGAAATTGTCCCTTAGTGTCCAGGGATGTGTAGGTTAGAGGGATTAGT
Organism: Carcharhinus amblyrhynchos; assembly: GCF_965287045.1. Taxonomy (NCBI): domain Eukaryota; kingdom Metazoa; phylum Chordata; class Chondrichthyes; order Carcharhiniformes; family Carcharhinidae; genus Carcharhinus; species Carcharhinus amblyrhynchos. The sequence goes on along the minus strand of NW_027649780.1, from coordinate 3,226,343 downwards.
GGGTATAATATGTAGGGATATGGGGGTAGGGGCTGGGTGGGATTGTGTCCAGTGCAGACTTAATGGGCCGGATGGCCTCTTTCTGCAATGTAGGATTCTATGATGAAGTAATATTTGACACTGAGTCACTGAAGGACATATTAGGGCAGGTGACCAAAAGTTTAATATTATATAAAAATGCCTACAGCGCAGATGGAGACCATTCTGCCATCAAATCTACACTAACTCTGTCAGAGCATTCCACCCAGATCCTGTTGGGGACAGTGTGCATGCATGGTCGTCATCTTTGTAGGGGGCAGTGTGGGTTTATATAAGTTTAAAGTTTATTTGTTAGTGTTACAAGTAGACTTACATTAACACTGCAATGAAGTTAATGTGAAAATCCCGTGGACGCCACATTCCAGTGCCTGTTCGGGTACACTTAGGAAGAATTTAGCATGGTGAATGCACCTAAACAGCAGGTCTTTCAGACTGTGGGAGGAAACCCTGGAGGAAACTCACATGGAGAGAATGTGCAGACTCCGCACAGACAGTGACCCAAGCCTGGAATCAAACCCCCGTTCTTGGTGCTATGAGGCAGCAGTGTTAACCATTGTGCAACCCCTGGAGCATTGTGTGCAGTTCAGTGCAGCACATGACAGGAAGAGCATAATTTCTCTGGAGAGAATGCAGAGGAGGCTTACAAATATGTTGCCAGCGCTTAGAAAGGTGTTACAAGGAGAGATTGGATAGTTTTTTTGTTGGAATAAATAAGGTTGAGGGTTGACTTCATCATAGAATCCCTACAGTGCAGAAGGAGGCCATTTGGCCCATCGAGTCTGCACTGACCACAATCCCACCCAGGTCCTATCCCCACAACCCCATTTACCCTGCTAGTCCCTCTGACACTAAGGAGCAATTTAGCATGGCCAATCAACCTAACCCACTCATCTTTGGATTGTGGGAGAAAATCAGAGCCCCTGGAGAAAACCCATGCAGACACGGGGAGGTTGTGCAAACTCCACACTGACAGTGCCTCAAGCCAGGAATTGAAGCTAGGTCCCTGAAGCTGTGAGGCAGCAATGCTTACCACTATGCTGCCCTATAATCTCGTTAGTGCAGACGAGATGCTCTATGTTCTATAAAGAACTGCCAATCAAATACTGAGAGAGCACTTGGATTTGAAGACCTTTTAATCTGCAGTCAAATGCTCTACCACTGAGCTATACCCACTCAGACTTGATTGAGGTGTATAAAATTAGGAGAAGAGATAGAGTGGATGGGATAATTGTTTCTCTTGGTGGAGAATTCTAGAACCAGAGGACATGGATTCAAGATAACTGGCAGAAGGTGTAGAGAAGAACTGTATTCAAAAGGTAATGTCTGAAATTTGTTCCCAGTTTGGGAGACCCTAAACTCCTTGGAAAAGTTCTGGATCTGCACCTTAGGTGCTGTAAACTGCAGGGCTATGGGCCAAAGAAGTGTGATTGGAAAGGGCCGTGGTTGTCCTTAGACTGGCTTGGACAGGATGGGTCAACTGACTGCCTTCTGTGCAGCAACTTTTCTATTGTTCTAATTGTTCTGAATTTCTATCCTGCACCGGCAGTGATGACTTCTGTAAATTTATTTTACAGAGAATTAGAAGGGGAGGAGACACAAACCAAGCATCATATCGAGATTTGACAATTACTCAATTAATCAGAACCTGAATATCATCAACCTTTGAATGTGGAAGGAGAAATGTTTGTCTGCTATGTGTGAGAAAATATTTCAAACGTCAGTGTGACGGGAAAAGCATCGAGAGACAAAACACACACAAACGCCCAACAGCGTTCCAGAGAACTTACTGTGGAAAGAGCGTTAACCAGTTACACAGCCTGAAAAAATATCATTCACCGTTCGCAGCGGGGAGAAACTGTATACGTGTTCTGTGTACGGATGAGGGTTCAACCGAGGATCCACACAGGAGGGATATAAAGACAACGGCACCATGGAGAAACCGTGGAAATGTAAGGAATGTGGGAAAAGTTTCAATTGTCCTTCGGTGCTGGAAATTCATCAGCGCACTCACACTGGGGAGAGGCCATTCACTTGCTCCCAGTGTGGGAAGGGATTCATAATCTTATCCCACCTGCTCAGGCACCAGCAACTTCATGCTGGGGGGAGGCCTTTCACTTGCCCCGATTGTGGCAAGAAGTTCACTCAGAGATCCAACTTGTTGACACACCAGCGAGTTCACACTGGAGAGCGGCCATTCATCTGCTCTGTGTGTGGGAAGGGATTCACTAAGTCATCCAACCTGCTGACACACCAGCGACTTCACACTGGGGAGAAACCGTTCACCTGCTCCAAGTGTGGGAAGGGATTCGCTCAGTCTTCCAGCCTGGCGATACATCAGCGAGTCCACACAGGAGACAGGCCATTTCCCTGCTCTGAATGTGGGATGGATTTCACTAAGTTATCCAACCTGCTGACACACCAGCGGGTTCACACTGGGGAGAGGTCATTCATCTGCTCTGAATGTGGGAAGGCGTTCACTCAGTCATCCGACCTGCTGAGACACCAGCGAGTTCACACAGGAGACAGGCCGTTCATCTGCTCCGAGTGTGGGAAGGGATTCACTCAGTCGTCTGACCTTCTGAAACACCAGCGAATTCACACAGGGGAGAGGCCGTTCATCTGCCCTCAGTGTGGGAAGGGATTCAGTTGGTCAGCTAACCTGTTGACGCACCTGCGAGTTCACACTGGGGAGAGACCGTTCACCTGCTCTGTGTGTGCGAAGGGATTCACTCAGTCATCGCACCTGCTGAGACACCAGCGAGTTCACAAATGATTGTAAGGATTGGATTCTACAATTATTACTGCTGTTGATGACAACCAGCAATGAACCATGGTCATTCTAACATTTCTAGTTTGTTTCTGGTGATGTTAATAATCTCTGTAATTGGGCTGTTGTTTAATATTCTGGATCTATAGCCGATTGTGTTCTCGGGGCCGCAGTGTCTCTAAGTACCGCTATGTGTGACCTTTCCCCATAATTCAGGAACTCATCAGAAATTAGTTTGTAACAACATTCTGAATTTTAACTTCAATCTGAAATTGATTTTTCATTGAATCATAGAATTGTACAGTGCAGAAGGAGCCATTCAGCCCATTGAGTCTGCACCGACCACAATCCCACCCAGACCCTATTCCTACAACCCCTTGAATTTACCATAGCTAGTACCCCTGAGACTGAAGGGCAATTTAGCATGTCCACTTAACCCGCACATCTTTGGACTGTGGGAGGAAACTGGATATAGATAGATAGAGTGAACGCAAGCAGGCTTTTCCCACTGAGGCTCGGGGAGAAAAAAAACCAGAGGACATGGGTTAAGGGTGAAAGGAGAGAAGTTTAAGGGGAATATTAGGGGAGGCTCCTTCACGCAGAGAGTGGTGGGAGTGTGGAATGAGCTGCCGGAGAAGGTGGTAAATGCGGGGTCGCTTTTAACATTTAAGAAAATCTTGGACAGGCACATGGGTGAGAGGGGTATGGTCCAAGTGCACGTCAGTGTGACTAGGCAAAAAATGGTTCGGCACAGACAAGAAGGGCCAAAAGGCCTGTTTCTGAGCTATAAGTTTTCTATGGTTCTACGGAGCACCCGGAGAACATGTAAACTCGACACAGTCAGTGACCCAAGCTGGGAATCAAACCTGGATCCCTGGCACTGTGACGCAGCAGTGCTAACCACTGTGCCACCATGCTGCCTCAAAAAAAAACAGAATGGAGAATGTGGGCATCGATCCCACTATCTCTCGCATGCAAAGCGAGCCCTCTACCATTTGAGCTAATTGCCCATGGCTGTGATATGAACACCACAGTTCAGTGTCTGAAGAGTTCCACTGTTTAACATCTCCAACTAGAAAATGCTGATTAATCCTTACTGATAATTCTTACTGATTTGTACATTCCACACAGTGACACCTCCATTACCCACCAGAAAGAAAGGGAATGGGAATTGGTGGAGAATTTACAATTCACAAATGTTACCCCTCCCGCATTGTAAAAAAATCCACTCAGCACAGGAATGGAGACAAGTTCAATCCAAGTAACAGTCTGGAAGAAATCACTGACTAATAACCTTATAAAATCTACAGAAATTTATAGCCCGTTTCAGAAATATTTCATTCTCTGTGTTATGAAGAAAGCTTCCAAAGCAGCTTGCTGGTTAACAAACACAGGACAGGCCTGTTATCTCTGTTAAGGATGTGTCTCGAGCACAGACCCTGAAACAAGATAAACTTGATAGGATGAGGAGATCCCCTGTCCCAGATGCAAACCAAGTGTCTGAGTGAATTTTAAACGGGATCTCCCAGCAAGTGATGAGACACACAATGACTTCATGGACACCTGACAGATAGGAGAGATTACCTGAAAATCTGTCCTTTGCGAGTGGAGAAATGAGTAAGTGATTGAAATAAACCCCCCCCAAAAATAATGTTTATAAACAGGCTTTTGAACCAGAAAAAAATTTCAGACAAGAGAAAGCTTCTTAAATTGATCCATGCTGACGCCAGCCTCACACTTTGTCCACCTCAACAAAACTGCCTCCAGCCCCAGAGATCAGCATCTCCCTGATCTGGGACCAGGAAACCATCCGAGGAGATTGTCCCCTCCAGCCCCGGAGATCAGCATCCACCTGATCCAGGACCAATAACTCATTCTCACCCTTTATGTGTATTTTATCTACCGATTTAGTTTTATGTACCATTTTTAAACTGTTGCTTCTTAATAAAATGTTTGACAATCACTAATGAATTTGACCCCTTTTTTGGATAACTTTAGTGTCCCAGAGTAAAATCTTACACTTGTCCATGACAGTAACTGAAGATGTGAGAACTGCCATAATCTAGAGCAATGATGAGGTGTTAAATTTGGCTGAGTGATTACATTCTCATTTCTGAGTCAAGAGATTGTGGATTCAAATCCACATCCAGAAACATCAACGTTAAATCCAGGCTGATATTCCGATGCCCAGAGGGAGGCCCAAACCGAGGGAGGCTGGCCCAGAGAATGGGCGGAGCTTCAGGGTCCCAGTGACCCAGGGAGAAAATGTTCGGCTCGCTGATCTTACTCTCACTCTCCACACAGCAGCTCGAGAACTAGGTGGAGAAAGGGAGAAAACTGAGAGTGGAGAAAAGGAATCATACTAGAAGGTGCAATTGGTTTGAAGTTCGGTGCAGGGAAGAGGGAGCGTGGCACAGGAATTTACGGCTCTGCCAGAACAGGAGTGGAAAGAAAATTGTCATGGGGATTAAAATTGTCTGCCTGTATTTCTGTCCTGTTCACACTGATGAGAAACCATTCAGGTGCTCTCTCCTGTGGGTCTGAGTCCAAGACACCATCTAACCTCACTGTACACCATCAAATTCACACTGAGGAGAGACCGCTCGTCAGCTCAGACTGCGGGAAGAGATTCGCTCAGTCATCCGCCCTGGTGAGACACCAACAAGTTCACAACTGACCACAGAGATTTAGTTTTGCTGTTATTCACATTTAGGTTTGGATCCATGTTCCTTGGGGTTAGTTTCTGCTGATGTTCATCAACTCCAGCCCAATTATACGTGTTAATATTTTGAATAAAAATCAAATGAATCAACTTTGTGTAAACTACCGTCTTTTGTATATCTCTGAACCATGTTTGTTCATTTTGAAGGGCCCTCCCTTTCTCCTGCCTCCTCCATCCTCAGGCCCAGCAACAAGTGTGAGGAGCTGTTGGAGCTTCATCAACTCCTCGAAAAAAACAACTTGGACTCAATGTCCCTTTTATCCCCCGCCCAGTCTCCAAGCTTCTTTTCCTCTTCCACGTCCTGGTTGTCTCCCAAATCTACGTCCATCATTTCTGGAACTCCATGTTCGAATCCTGCAGCAGGTTTCTGTCCCTATCACAGAATTGGAGTTTAATGCAGACAAGTATTGCACCTTGGAAGGACAAACCAAGGCAGAACACTCAAGGTAAATGGTAGGACACTGAAGAGTGCAGTAGAACACAGGGATCTGGGAATACAGAGAGATAATTCCCTAAAAGTGGCGTCACAGGTAGATAAGGTCATAAAGAGTGTTTTTGGTACATTGGCCTTTATAAATTGAAGTATTGAGTATAAGAGTTGGAATGTTATGGTGAGGCTGTATAAGACATTGGTGAGGCTGAATTTAGAGTATTGTGTGCAGATTTGGTCACCTAATTACAGGAAGGATATTAAAAAGGTTGAAAGAGTGCAGAGAAGGTTTACAAGGAGAAACTGAGTTACAGAGAAAGATTGAATAGGTTAGGACTTTATTCCCTGGAGCGTAGAAGAATGAGGGGAGATTTGATAGAGGAATATGAAATTATGATGGATATAGATAGAGTGAATGCAAGTACGCTTTTTCCACTGAGGCTCGGGGAGAAAAAAACTAGAGGACATGGGTTAAGGGTGAAGAGGGAAAAGCAGGACTCGAGGGCACAGCCTCAAGATAAGGGGGGCGCAGTTTAGATCGGAGTTGAGGAGGAACTTCTTCACTCAAAGGGTGGTGAATCTCTGGAATTCTCTGCCCGTTGAAGTGGTGGAGGCTACTTCGCTAAATATATTTAAGTCACGGGTAGATAGGTTTTTGACAGACAAGGGAATTAAGGGTTATGGGGAGAAAGAGGGAAAGTGGAACTGATCCACTTCAAATCAGCCACGATCTTATTGAATGGCGGGGCAGGCTGGAAGGGCTAGATGGACTACTCTTGCTCCTATTTCTTATGTTCTTATGAAAAGTTGAAAGGGAATATGACAGGGGGGGCTTCTTCACACACAGAGTGGTGGAGCTGCCAGATGAGGTGGTGAATGCAGGCTCACTTTTATCATTTAAGAAAATCTTGGACAGTACATGGATGAGGGGGGTGTGGAGGGATATGGTACCAGTGCAGGTCAGTGGGATTAGGCAGAAAAATGGTTCAGCACAGCCAAAAAGGGCCAAAAGGACTGTTTCTGTGCAGCAGTGTTCTATATCCTAATTGAAGCAGCTCTTCTTATAGTCATAAATACAATGTGAATGTGACTCAGGTAAACTCTCCCTCATTGTCCATCTCACTCTGTCTGCACCCTCTGACAAGTGACCACAATACCACACAACCCTGCCACAGCAACCTCTGCAAGACATGCCGGATCATCAGCATGGATACCATCATCACACGTGAGAATACCATCCACCAGGTACATGGTAAATACTCTTGCAACTCGGCCAACATTGTCTACCTGATACGTTGCAAGAAAGGATGTCCCGAAGCATGGTACATTGGGGAGACCATGTAGACGCTACGACAACGGATGAATGAACATCGCTCGACAATCACCAGGCAAGACTGTTCCCTTCCTGTTGGCGAACACTTCAGTGGTCACGGGCATTCAGCCTCTGACCTTCGGGTAAGCATTCTCCAAGGCGGCCTTCACCACACACGACAGCGCAGAGTCGCTGAGCAGAGACTGATAGCCAAGTTCCGCACACGTGAGGACGGTCTCAACAGGGATCTTGGGTTCATGTCGCACTATCTGTAACCCCCGTTTCTTGCCTGGGTTTGCAAAACCTCATTTACTATACTGTCTGGAGACAATACACATCTCTGTAACCTGTGATCAGTGCTCCTTCCACTCACATCGTCAGCCACTTCAGGTCTTGAACAGCAGGTTAGGTGTAAGGTTTTGCATTCTAATCAGTAATCTCTAAACTGTCTGTGCTTTATATGCTCTGTCTGAGGCCAGAACTCTCCATTCACCTGACGAAGGGGCTAACCCCGAAAGCTTGTGAGTATATTATCAAATAAATAGGTTGGACTAAAACCTGGTGCTGTCAGACTTTTTACTGTGCATCCTCTGAGCCACACTGACACCTCACAATGCCCGGGGGCTGATTGACGGCAACACCGGACCAATAGGAAGAGAGGGGGCGGGGTTGGAGGACTGAGCGGGGAACGGCTGGTCCTCCAACCAATCGGAGTGAATGAGGGGGGCGGGGCTGGGCGTGGAGCACGCGCAGTGAGTGATGGCAAGGGGCAGATGATTTGTGTGATTGCGATCTCGGTGAGTGAAATAAATCGCTCTGAGCAGGAGCTCTGGATCCTGCGGGTTGACGGATAGGCTGCGTAAACATGTCGTATAAGTTGCAAAGTCCCGAAAATCCTCTTCCCGGTCCCCGATTGCCCGGAGCGGGGCCTCAATTTTTTTTAACCCCGAATCGCGAGTTCACGTCCGCCATTTTGCCAGTGGGCAAACGTGCGACAGAGCGCATGTGCAGCTGACCTAGCCGCCACCTTTGTGAGGGGCAACGGGAGGGTGGGTGGCCGCCATGTTGGTGAGGGGCAATGTCCCTCATTTTTCAATGGGAACAACGTGTCCATCAAGCCAACGTGTCCAGGAAGTGGAGTTTGCAGTGGGCACTGAAGACTTCAGTCTTCCCAAATTTAAATGCAATGAATTTCTGCTCAGCCAGTTCTGGGTGTCAGACATATCATAGAAACCCCTACAGTGCAGGAAGAGGCCCTTTGGCCCATCGAGTCTGTACTGACCACAGTCCCACCCAGGCCCTACCCCCATACCCCTACATATTATACCCAATAATCCCTCTAACCTACGCATCTCTGGACACTAAGGGGCAATTTCTTAGCACGGCCAATCAACCTGACCCGCACATCTTTGGACTGTGGGAGGAAACCCACGCAGACACGAGGAGAATGTGCAAACTCCACACAGGCAGTGACCCGAGCCTGGGAATCGAACCCAGCACCCCGGAGCTGTGAAGCAGCAGTGCTAACCACTGTGCTACCGTGTCGCCCTCAAGTTCTATCTATCAGTTCCTCTTCAAGTCTGATTTCGAGCTGATGGTTTTCACGTACGCCTGCACTGCTGGTCCTTCCAGGGGGTGGAGCTCGAGGATTTTGGAGATTCTCTCGTAGCTCAGGTTGTGTTTTGTATGAAGTACGACTGAGCACTGTGTCAGCAGCCAGGTGTCACAGAATCTCCAGAGTGCAGCAGCAGGCCATTCAGCCCTTCGAGTCTGCACTGACCCAGACCCTATCCCTATAACCTTTTACCCTGCTAATCCCCCAAACCTGCACATCTTTGGATTGTGTGAGGAAACTGGGGCACCCGAAGCAAACCTGTGCAGACACGGAGGCTCATAAACACCAAGTGGAGGCTGCAAACAAACACCCAAACCTGCCATCTTTAAAGGCAATAGGCAGCACTCATCCTGTCCAGGCAGCAGTAATTTAATTTGTTTTGATTTATTATTGTGACATGTGTGAATATACAGCGAAAAGTATTGTTTCTTGTGCGTCAAATCTACAAAACATGCCATGCATAGGGAAGGAAAAGACAGGATGCAGAACGTACTAAATAAAAACAAATTACTGCAGACGCTGGAATCTGAAACCAAAAGGGAAAATGCCGGAAAAGCTCAGCAGGCCTGGCAGTATCTGTAAGGAGAGAAAGGAAGTGACGTTTCGAGTCCAGACAACCCTTGGTGCAGAATGTACTAGGGTATAGAGAAAGATCAACTTAATGTGAGGTGGCTCATTCAAAAGCATGATGGCAGCAGGGAAGAAGCTGTTCTTGAGTTGGTACGTGTCCTTAGACTTTTGTGTCATTTTTCTGATTGAAGGAGGTGGAAGAGAGAATGCCTGGGGTGTGTGGGGTCCTTAATTATGCTGGCTGCTTTTCCAAAACAGTGGGAAATGTAGACAGTGTCAATGAACAGGAGGCTGGTTTGAGTGATGGACCGGACTTTGTTCACAAACCGTTGTAGTTAATTGTGGCCTTGGACATAGCAAGAGCCATACTAAGCTGTGGTACAATTAGAAAGAATGCTTTCTGTGGTGCATCTGTAAAAGTTGGTGAGAGTCATAGCTGACATGCCAAATTTCCTTGGTCTTCTGAGAAAATAGAGGGGGTTAGCTTATGAGGAGAGATTGAGTAGACTGGGCCTGTACTCATTGGAGTTTAGAAGGCTGAGGGGAGACCTTATCGAGACATATAAGATAATGAAGGGGCTAGACAGGGTAGAAGCAGAGAGATTATTTCCACTTAGAAAGGAAACAAGAACTACAGGGCACAGCCTCAAAATATGGGGGAGTCAATTTAGAACAGAGTTGAGGAGGAACTTCTTCTCTCAGAGGGTAGTGAATCTTTGGAATTCTCTGCCCATTGAAGCAGTGGAGGCTATCTCGTTAAATGTGTTTAAGTCACAGGTAGATAGATTTCTGACCAATAAGGGAATTAAGGGTTATGGGGAGCAGGCGGGTAAGTGGAACTGAACCACTATCAGATCAGCCATGATCTTATTGAATGGCAGGGCAAGGGGCTAGATGGCCTACTCCTGCTCCTATTTCTTATGTACTTATGTTCTTTGATGGGCTTTCTTAACAACCGTGTCAGCATGGGGGGGACTAAGAAAGGCTGTTTGTGTTCTGGACACCTAAAAATGTGAAGCTGTCGACCATTTCTACATCATCCCCATTGATATAGACAGGGGCATGTTCTCCTCTGAAGCCAATGACTATCTCCTTCATCTTGCTGACACTGAGGGAGAAATTATTGCCACCGCACCAATTCACCAGGTTCTCCACCTCTTTCCTGTACTTTGTCTCATCATTGTTTGAGATCCAATGCACTATGGAGGACAGAATGTTATGAATTTCTCGACTGGACTCACAGTGATGGCTTTTGGACTCTCCTTTTACAGGGGATTAGAAGGGGAGCATTTACACACACAGAACTCAAACCAAGTGGAATCTTTGTATCTTCTCAATTGATATCCTGGACTGATACTGACTGATTTGTTTTTCAACAGGATATTTAATGAAGACTGGAAACTCAATCCAAGCATCACATCAATATCTGACAACAGTCTCTCGATCCGTCAGGATCTGAACATCGTTGGGTCTTGAACATGGAAGGAAACAGCACTATTCAGGTTGTGGCGGAACCGTGGAAATGTGTGGACTGTGGGAAGAGATTCAATTACCCGTCCAAACTGGAAATTCATCGACGTAGCCACACCGGGGAGAGGCCGATCATCTGCCCCAAGTGTGGGAAGGGATTCACTCAGTCATCCGCTCTGCAGAAGCACCTGCGGATTCACTCCGGGGAGAGACCGTTCACCTGCTCCGACTGTGGGAAGGGATTCACTCAGTCGTCCCATCTGCAGACACACAAGAGAGTTCACACCGGGGAGAGACCGTTCATCTGCTCTGAATGCGGGATGGGGTTCATTAATTTGACAAACCTGAAGGCACACAAGAGACTCCACGTTCAGGAGAAGTCATTTATCTGCGCCAAGTGTGGGAAAGAGTTCACTCAGTCATTTGACCTGATGACACACCAGCAAGTCCACACCGGTGAGAAGCCGTTCATCTGCACCGAGTGTGGGAAGAGATTCGCCCGGTCGTCCTACCTACTGAGGCACCAACACGTCCACACAGCCAAGACCTTGTTTATATGTACCGACTGCGGGAAGTCCTACGGAAGTTCCCAGGACCTGAAGTCCCATCAACGCATTCACACCGACGAGAGGCCATTTGGATGCCCTCACTGTGAGGCATGTTTCAGGCGATCAAATGACCTCCTGGTACACCAGCGCAGTCACACTGGAGAGAGGCCGTTCTCTTGCGCTGTCTGTGGAAAGGGCTTCACTCAGTCATCCAACCTGCTGAGACACCAGCAAGTTCACACTAAGCAAAGGGCTGCTCAGTTGCCTTAACCTTGGTTTAATTGACCGAAACACCATCACGTGCGTACTTCTGAAAGACGTCAGTCAGCTGCATGTTTGTGGGATCTTGCTGTGTGTAAATTGGCTGCTGTGTTTCCTACATAACAACAATGACGACACTTCAAGAGTACTTCATTGGCTGTTAAGCACTTTGGGGTGTCCTGTGGTGGTGAAAGGTGCTGTAGAAACGCGAGTTTTTCAATTGAAGATTTCTGTTCTTTGATCTTGCTGTCTGGAACTGAGTTGATTTCAGCCAACTTACCATTGAATAAATTCACTTTGGTTCAGACAACGCTTTAACCAATTAAGGCAAAGGCAGAATTACCTGGATAGTAGATTTAAAAAGAAGTTTATTCAATGAAAAAAGGTTTACTGAACAACTTTAAGACGTTGACTTTTACAGCTTCATGTGGGTGATCCATCTGTAGAAGTGTAACCCTCTCTGGCTCTTTCTTCGACAGGAATTCTGGTGGAATTCAGCCTCGGGAGTCTGGTTCCTTCTTTGATAAGAATTTCCTTGGAACTCGGCCTGGGGAGTTTTCAGTATTTGGCTCACAAGGAAGACCTCCAGAACCTTTTATCTCCAAAGTGACCAATACCCCACGTCAGAGTTGGGCCTGTTGTAACCTGATAATTGGTCAGTTTGGTCTCCAGATTAATTGGATCCCCAATTACTTGCACCACCTTCTCTCATTATCTTAGACAGGAATACAGTAGAATTGTTTTATACGACCCCTTTACCTGATTCAATACAATCCCTTATTCACACAGTTTCAAATGTTGAGGCTAATCAGAACTTGAAGGTCTCTCTTGCCAATACATTTATCTTCATTGCACATTCTTTACATAGCAATTTAAATCTCACATTTTTACATCAAATAAAAGTCTTTTATTATAACTATGATTAATTATTGATTATTTGAAGCTTCCAATAGCATTTAGTATTTTTTTAAAATAAAGCTCCAGTTTCCCTTTAGTTAACATGTCTTCCTTGACCTTGTTACTTACAATATTTAAAAAGTCAACATGGGCGCAATGGGTAGAATGGCCTCCTTCTACGCTGTCTGATCTTTGTTTATGTTTAAAGTCAGTGGTAAATACCAGGACCGCACTTGCCAAGACAGGTAATAAGAAGCAGAGAAAATGGAATGTTTCCAAGAGAAAATTGGATGCGTACTTGAGGGGAATAAATCTACAGGGATACGGAGATAGAATAGGGACAGAGAGGCGGTATGGACTCAGTGGGCTGTATGGCCCCATTCCCAATCTTTTGATTTGATTTGATTTATTATTGTCACGTGTATTAAGATACAGTGAAAAGTATTGTTTCTTGCGCGTTGTACAGACAAAACATACCGTTCATAGAGAAGGAAATGAGCGAGTGCAGAATGTAGTGTTACAGTCATAACTAGGGTGTAGAGAAAGATCGAGTTAATGCGAGGTAAGTCCATTCAAAAGTCTGACCAGCAGGGAAAGAGCTGTTCTTGAGTCGGTTGATACATGACCTCAGGCTTTTGTATCTTTTTCCTGAAGGAATAAGGTGGAAGAGAGAAAGTGCGGGGTGCGTGGTGTCCTTAATTATGCTTCTGCTTTGCCGAGGCAGTAGGAAGTGTAGACAGAGTCAATGGATGAGAGGCTGGATTGCCTGATGGATTGGGCTACATTCATGATCTTTTGTAGTTCCTTGTGGTCTTGGACGGAGCAGGAGTCATACCAAGCTGTGATACAACCAGAAAGAATGCTTTCTATAGTGCATCTGTAAAAGTTGGTGAGAGTCATAGCTGATATGCCAAATTTCCTTAGACTTCTGAGAAAGTAGAGGTGTTGGTGGGCTTTCTTAACTATAGTGTCGGCATGGGGGACAAGGACAGGTTATTGGTGATCTGAACACCTAAAAACTTGAAGGTCTCGACCCTTTCTAGTTCGTCCCCGTTGATGTAGAGAGGGGCATGTTCTCCTTTACACTTCCTGAGGTCGATGACAATCTCCTTCGTTTTGTTGACATTGAGGGAGAGATTATTGTTGTCGCACCAGTTCACCAGATTCTCTATCTCATTCGTTAGAGTTTAGAACTCTAAATTCTAAACTCGTTAGAGTTTAGAAGAATGAGGGGAGATCTCATTGAGACGTATAAGATGATGAATGGGATGGATAGGATAGAGGTGGAGAGACTCTTCCCGCTCAAAAAAGACAGTAGGACTAGGGGGCACAGCCTCAAGATAAGGGGGAGGCGGTTTAGAACGGAGTTGAGGAGGAACTTCTTCACTCAAAGGGTGGTGAATCTCTGGAATTCTCTGCCCGTTGAAGTGGTGGAGGCTGCCTCGCTAAATATTTTTAAGAAGCGGGTTGATGGGTTCTTGATAAGAGAGGGGATTAAGGGTTATGGGGAGAGGGCGGGAAAGTGGAACTGAGCCACGACAGATCAGCCATGATCTTATTGAATGGCGGGGCAGGCTCGAAGGGGCTAGATGGCCTACTCCTGCTGCTATTTCTTATGTTCTTATGTATTCCTGTACTCTGTCTCATCACTGTTTGAGATCCGACCCAGTACGGTGGTGTCATCAGCAAACTTGAAAATCGAATTGGAGGGGAATTTGGCCGCACAGTCGTAGGTGTATAAGGAGTATAGTAGGGGGCTGAGAACACAGTCTTGTGGGGCACCGGTGTTGAGGATTATCGTGGAGGAAGTGTTGTTGCCTATCCTTACTGACTGTGGTCTGTGAGTTAGGAAGTTCAGGATCCAGTCACAGAGGGAAGTGCCAAGGCTCAGGCCACGGACTTTGGAGATGAGTTTCATGGGAATGATAGTGTTGAAGGCTGAGCTGTAGTCAATAAATGGGAGTCTGACAAAAGTGTCCTTGTCATCTAGGTGTTCCAGAGTTGAGTGCAGGACCAGGGAAATGGTGTCTGCTGTGGATCTGTTGTGGTGGTAGGCAAACTGTAGTGGATCCAGGTAGTCCGGGAGGCTGGAATTCATTCGTGCCATGGCTAACCTTTCGAAGCACTTCATAATGATGGATGTCAGAGCCAACGGTTGATAGTCATTAAGGCAATTAATGCCTGTCTGATCTAAAGAAAGCAACTTCAGCTGCTGCAGTCCCTCCAACTCACTGAAGCCACTCATCCCTAAAGTCATTCTGGTAAATTTCCTCTGCACCCTCACTAAGAATTTCCCAAAGTGTGGGGCCCTTATGCAGGGTTCAGTTCCAGAGGGATAGAATTGTAAATCAGTGAGATTCTGTTCAACTTGTTTAGAACCAGGGTTAGACAACACTGGGATCTCCATCAGCATTAGTGATCTCTGTTTAGGAAAAGGAAATAGAGACACTGGAGAAGGAGCAACAAAGATACACAAGAGTAATCCCAGAACTGAGAGCATTTAACCCTCAGGAAAGACTGGGGCTGCTTTTCTCTAGAAAACAGAAGACCGAAAGGTGACCTGACGGAAGTCTTTAAGATTATGAAGTAGTTCCAAAGTGGCGGCACGGTGAACATAAGAAATAGGAGCAGGAGTAGGCCATCTAGCCCTTCGAGCCTGCCCCGCCATTCAATAAGATCATGGCTGATCTGTCGTGGCTCATTCCACTTTCCCGCTTTCTCCCTATAACCCTTAATTCCCTTGTCTGTCAAAAACCTATCTACCCGTGACTTAAATATATTTAGTGAGGTGTCCTCCACCACTTCAACGGGCAGAGAATTCCAGAGATTCACCACTCTTTGAGTGAAGAAGTTCCTCCTCAACTCCGTTCTAAACTGCCCCCCCTTTATCTTGAGGCTGTGCCCTCTAGTCCTGCTATCCTTCCTAAGCGGGAAGAATCTCTCTACCTCTATCCTACCCATCCCTTTCATTATCTTATACGTCTCTATAAGATCCCCCCTCATCCTTCTAAGCTCCAACGAGTACAGACCCAGTCTATTTAGTATCTCTTCATAGTCCAACCCCCTCATCTCCGGTATCAGTCTAGTGAACCTCCTCTGCACTCCCTCCAAGACCAAAATATCCTTGCGCAAGTGCGGCGACCAAAACTGCACACAGTACTCCAGCTGCAGCCTCACCAGTGCCCTGTACAGTTGCAGCAAGACCTCCCTGCTTTTATATTCAATCCCCCTCGCTATAAAGGCCAGCATTCCATTCGCCTTCTTGACCACCTGCTGCATCTGCAGACTGGGTTTTAGCGACTCATGCACAAGGACCCCCAGGTCCCTCTGCACCGTAGCATGCTGCAGCTTTTCGCCCTTTAAATAGTAATCCCTCCTACTATTATCAGTGGTTAACACTGCTGCCTCAAAGCACCAGGGCCCTCTGTGTTTGATTCCCGGCTTAGGTCAGTGTCTGTGTGGGGTCTGCATGTCCTCCCTGTGCCTGTGTGGGTTTCCTCAGAGTATTCCAGTTTCCTCCCTCAGTCCGAAAGACGTGCTGGTTAGGTGTATTGGCCGTGCTAAAAATTTTCTCTCAGTGTACCCGAACGGGCGCCAGAGTGTGGCAACTAGGGTTTTCCACAATAACTTCATTGCAGTCGTAATGTAAGCCTACTTGTGACTAATAAGTACATTTTAACATTAAAAACCTCTACCCAGCGAGTGGAGAGAATGTAGAACTCTCCCAACAGTGAGTGGTTGAGGTGAACAGCAAGAATACGTTGAAGAGGAAGCTGGATACATACATGAGGGAGAAAGGACTCGGGTGGCACGGTAGCACAGTGGTTAGCACTGCTGCTTCACAGTTCCAGGGTCCTGGGTTCAATTCCCAGTTCAGGTCACTGTCTGTGTGGAGTTTGCACAATATCATCGTGTCTGTGCGGGTTTCCTCCGGGTGCTCCGGTTTCCTCCCACAGTCCAAAGGTGTTAGATGGATTGGCCATGCTAAAATTGTCCCGTTAGTGTCCCGGGATGCGTAGGTTAGAGGGATTAGCGGATAAATATGTAGGGATACAGGGATAGGGCCTGGGTGGGATTGTGGTCAGTGCAGACTCGATGGGCTGAATGGCCTCTTTCTGCACTGTAGGGTTTCTATTCTATTCTAAAGAAGGATATACTGATGGGGGAAATGAAGAGCAGTGGGTGGAGGCTCATGTGGAGCATATATACTGACACAGACCAATTGAGCCGACTGGCCTGGCCCAGTTGTATGGACAAGTGTCTTTATTTTAGATCTATCTGTAGTGGTAGGAAAGACACTATTTACTATCCAGGATAAAATAAACGTCCTTCATCAGCTTTTCTGGAACAGTTCAGTGGAAATGTGCTCTCCCAGCCTCAAAGAGCATCAGCCCAGTGGAAGCAAAGTGTGAGACCAGCCAGTCCAGCAGCAAAACACCTTCCGATCCTTCCACTTCACCCACTGTCAGAACGAACATGGTTCAGTCTTGGATGTGATCAACAGCAGCAATAACAGCAGAATCCAACTTCTGTGATCACTTGCGAACTCGCCGGTGTCTCTGCAGGAGGGATCTTTCCCACACTGAGAGCAGCTGAACGGCCTGTCCTCAGTGTGAACACACTGGTGAACCGCCAGTTCCTGAAAGCTGTTGAAACCGCTCCCACAGTCAAGAGCATTTAAAGGGTCTCTGCTGGGTGTGAGTATGATGTGGGTATGCCGGCGTTGGACTGGCGTAAACACAGTGAAAAGTCTGACAACACCAGGTTTTAGTCCAACCTATTTATTTGCTAATATACTCACAAGCTTTCGGGTTAGTCCCTTCGTCAGGTGAATGGAGAGTTCTGGCCTCAGACAGAGCATATAAAGCACAGACAGTTTAGAGATTACTGATTAGAATGCGAATCCTTACACCTAACCTGCTGTTCAAGACCTGAAGTGGCTGATAATGTGAGTGGAAGGAGCACTGATCACAGTTTAAAGAGATGTGTATTGTCTCCAGACAGGACAGTAAGGTTTTGCAAACCCAGGCAAGTCACGGGGGTTACAGATAGTGCGACATGAACCCAAGATCCCTGTTGAGACCGTCCTCATGTGTGCGGAACTTGGCTATCAGTCTCTGTTCAGCGACTCTGCGCTGTCGTGTGTCGTGAAGGCCGCCTTGGAGAATGCTTACCCGAAGGTCAGAGGCTGAATGCCCGTGACCACTGAAGTGTTCGCCAACAGGAAGGGAACAGTCTTGCCTGGTGACTGTCGAGTGAGTAACACTGTGCGTCAGCAGGCTGGGTACTGGCTGAATCCTTTCGCACACACACAGCAGGTGAATGGTCTCTCCCAGTGTGAATTCGCTGGTGTCTCATCAAGGTGCACGCCCTTCCAAACCGCTTTGTGCAGAGAGAGCAGCTGAACGGTCTCTCCCCAGTGTGAATGCGCTGGTGGGACTTCAGATGCTCAGCAACTTTGAAGCCACTCCCACAGTCAAGGCATTTAAAGGGTCATTCCTGGGAGTGAGTGACTTTGTGTGTCTGGATAACCGAGTGAATCCATTCCCACGCTCGGAGCAGGCGAATGCTCTCTCCCTGCTGTGAACTCGCCGGTGTGTTAGCAGGGCGGATGACTGAGTGAATCCCTTCCCGCACACAGTGCAGGTCTTTCCTCGGTGTGAACACTGTGGTGTGTCAGCAGGGGTCCCTTCCTGACCGTCTGAATCCCTTCCCACACACAGAGCAGATGAATGGCCTCTCCCTGATGTGAACTCACTGGTGTCTCTGCAGTGTACATGGCGTTTTAAACCTCCTTGTGTAGTGAGAGCAGCTGAACGGTCTCTCCTCAGTGTGAATGCACTAGTGGGACACCAGTTCCTGTGTGTGTGTGTGTGGGTGGATGCGTGTGTGTGCGTGTCAGTCATGTTCCAGTCTCCTGAAGAAGACAGAACAGAGAAACATTTCTCCTTCTACATTCAAAGGCCAATGGTGTTCAGGTCCAAGTGAATTGAGTGACGGTCAGATGCTAAGGTGATTCATTTTGGTAGGACAAACTTGAATGCGGATTACAAGGTCAACAGCAGGGTTCTGAGATTTGTGGAGAAATAGCGAGACCTTGGGGTTCATATCCACAGATCTCTGAAGGTTGCCACTCAAGTGGATAGAGCCGTGAAGAAGGGTTATAGTGTGTTAGCGTTTATTAACAGAGGGTTTGAGCTTAAGAACCATGGGGTTATGCTGCAACTATACCAGATATCGGTGAGACCACATTTGGAATATTGTGTTCAGTTCTGGGTCATTAGCATTGGGGTGTCCCTAGAAATGTAAATGGGTATAGTATGATAGTAATGTTTTTCTCTTTTCATTCACAGGTTTTAAGTCGGTCCACCTCGTGTCCAACGAGGGGCATACACGCGATGGGTCGTACTGGGGCTGCTCTTGGTTGTTCGAGATTGGCCTAGTGCTTCATGTCGTTAGTGTGTGCCTAAACTGGACAAGATACTGGGCAAGACGACAGCTCAGTGGCTATCGCTGATTGCTGTGCAGACACATGGATTTGGGCCGGTGTCTGTGGGAGTTTGCACATTCTCCCCGTGCTTGCGTGGGTTTTCTCTGGGTGCTCCGGTTTCCTCCCACACCCCAAAGATGTGCTGTTAGGCTGATTGGCAGGAATAAATTGTCCCTAAATCAGTTTCCCTCAATCTGGATGGCCATAAAACATTAGATAGGGGTCATGGGTAGAGAGGTGGTGTTGAGATGGCAGCGTGGGCTCGTTGGGCCAAAGGGCCTGTTTCCCAGGCTGATTTTGTTCTTTGTT
Organism: Carcharhinus amblyrhynchos; assembly: GCF_965287045.1. NCBI lineage: Eukaryota > Metazoa > Chordata > Chondrichthyes > Carcharhiniformes > Carcharhinidae > Carcharhinus > Carcharhinus amblyrhynchos. The sequence continues at coordinate 3,206,913 of NW_027649780.1, read as the reverse complement.
CTTTGTTCACCTCACTATAAGAAGGATGTGGAAGTTTTGGAGAGAGTGCAGAGGAGATTTACCAGGATGCTGCCTGGCTTGGAGGGTAGGTCTTATGAGGAAAGGTTGAGGGAGCTGGGGCTTTTCTCTTTGGAGCGGAGGAGGATGAGAGGCGACTTAATAGAGGTTTATAAGATGATGAGGGGGATAGATACAGTGGATGTTCAGAGACTATTTCCTCGGGTGGATGTAGCTGATACTAGGGGGGTATAATTATAAGGTTCATGGTGGGAGATACAGGAGAGATGTCCGGGGTAGATTCTTTACTCAGAGAGCGGTTGGGGTGTGGAATACACTGCCTGCTGTGATAGTGGAGTTGGACTCTTTAGGAACTTTCAAGCGGTTATTGGATAGACACATGGAGCGCACCAGAATGATAGGGAGTGGGATAGCTTGATCTTGGGTTTGGACATAGCTCGGCACAGCATCGAGGGCTGAAGGGCCTGTACTGTGCTGTACTCTTCTATTTTCTATGATTTGACGTTTGCTTTGAGATTTGTCCGTAAGTCCTCACCTCCTGATATCCTGAAAAGGAATTTTACAAAAGTCGTCATTGTCAGTACAGCATAGGAACTCAGAACAGACAATTCTAGTTTCTCCTCCCCGTTCATACGCACCTCCCCTTCTCTCTTGGACATGGACAGTCCCGGGCCAGGGGGAGGGGGAGATCACCGAGCGGCTTCTCGCTCTGGCCGGAGCTGCCAGAGGAGGGGGAGGGGAACAATGGGTGGGGGCGGGGCTCCCAGGAGGGGAACAATGGGCGGGACGGGGCTCCCAGGAGGGGAACAATGGGCGGGGGCGGGGCTCCCAGGAGGGGAACAATGGGCGGGACGGGGCTCCCAGGAGGGGAACAATGGGCGGGGGCGGGGCTCCTGGGAGGGGGAGGGGAACAATGGGTGGGGGCGGGGCTCCCAGGAGGGGAACAATGGGTGAGGGCAATTCTCCCAGGAGGGGAACAATGGGTGGGGGGCGGGGCTCCTGAGAGAGGGAGGGGAACAATGGGTGGGGGGGGCGGGGCTCCTGAGAGAGGGAGGGGAACAATGGGTGGGGGCGGGGCTCCCAGGAGGGGAACAATGGGTGGGAGCAATTCTCCCAGGAGGGGAACAATGGGTGGGGGCGGGGCTCCTGGGAGGGGAACAATGGGTGGGGGCGGGGCTCCTGGGAGAGGGAGGGGAACAATGGGTGGGGGCAGGGTTCCCAGGAGGGGAACAATGGGTCAGGGCGGGGCTCCGAGGAGGGGCAGGGGAACAATGGGTGGAGTGGGGCTCTCGAGAGGGGAACAATCGGTCAGGGCGGGGCTCTCAGGAGGGGAACAATGGGTGGGGGCGGGTCTCCTGGGAGGGGGAGGGGAACAATGGGTGGGGGTGGGGCTCCCAGGAGGGGAACAATGGGTAGGGGCGGGGCTTCTGTGTCTGCACGGCAGAGATCCCACCCCCTGACCTTCATACCATGGGGTTGACCAATGGGAAGAGTTGGAGGACTGGAAGGACTCTGGTCCTCCAGTCAATCAGAGCGCGAGCTTTATGTGAATGAAGACTGAGCTTCAGATAGACTCAAACTTCCTCCTGTCCTTACCCTAATAATCACTTTGTAATTTGACGTTTTCAAGTTTCCTTTTGCACTTTGATTTTGTTCGGGCAGTTCCCCCTCCTTTTGGGGAGCTGCCCTTATACTTTGCCCTGATTTAATCTGAGTTTATTTGGTTTGACCTGAAAGAGGCCAACGTCCATGAGTAAAACACTTCCTTTTCTCCCCCTTTCCATTTCTTTTCTCATTCTGGGGGAAACTGGGGCCTTGCAGCAACTGAAGGGAAAGGAAGTGAATCCAGGGAGGATGCAGACTCTGGAAATGTTGGCCCAGGTCTCTCTCTCTCTCTTAAAGACACTGATATCCTTTGCTCCCTCAGCTTGACACATTTATTTGTCTGGCTAAAAGGTCTCTTTCCTAATGTTCACAATTAAAGGGCTGATTTCCCCAGAACAATGCTGACATTTATGCGAAAAGTAAATTAATATAGGACAGAGATATGTCTAGTGCTGTTGTATGCTACAGATTATATGTATTATTTATGGTTCTTAATAAAGTACATTTATTATTATTTATAGTCTTGTAGAGTCATAGAGGTTTACAGCATGGAAACAGGCCCTTCGGCCCAACTTATCCATGCTGCCCTTTGTTTTAAAACCCCTAAGCTAATCCCAATTGCCCGCATTTTGCCCATATCCCTCTGTAACATAATGTTGTAGCTGGATTATACATTTCCAATCAGCTCTTTCCTCGGGCAATTGTTATTCTTGAATTTCTTTTCCACAGAGACCAGTGCAGGCTGAAGATCATACTCCAGGATGAGTTGGACTGATTTTTGACTGACAAGGGTGTCAAGAGTTATGGGGAGCAGGCAGAAAAATGGAGAGAAAGCTAAGACGAGGAGGGATTTCCTCACGCAAGAATGTAGCAAAGTCTCTGAATTCTCTACCCTGGAGGACTGTGGAGTCTCAGCCATCCAAGAGAGAGATTGGTTTCTGAATATTAAAGATATCATGGGATACGGGGAATAATGCCTAGTTTGGGGGCGTTTAAGAGATCCGTTAGAGGTTAGATTAGATTGGATTAGGTTAGAGGGTCATTGTTTTTTAACTGGTCGGCACAACATCGTGGGCCGAATGGCCTGTTCTGCGCTGTTATGTTCTATAATGTGGGGGGAATCATGCTGAGGTAGATGAACCAATGATCTCACTGAATGGTTTAAAAGGCCAAGTGGCCGACCGCAGTTCCAATGTGTTATGGTCTCTGTGTCCAGGACAGGAAGCAGTGATCTGTCAATCAGCACCTTCAGGAGAATTGGGAGAATTAGATACAGCAGAGTGAGAATGGAGGGAGAGTGTGTGGGATGGAGATTTGCAGCTTCTGGGGAATAAGAGAGGAAAGAATGTTCCACAGAAACTCGAATTGCCTGTTCTGAATTTCTATCTTGTACTGACTGTGATGATGTTTGCAAACTTGTTTCACAGGATATTGAAAGAGGAATCACAGGCAGATATCTCAAATGTCATATCTACATCTACAGAGTCACACTCCATGGGAGCTGAATATCATCGGCCATTGAATTCAGAAGGGGAAATAATTGTTTGGTCTGTCGATTTGAAAAGATTTTAAACATCATTGTGACTGGAAGAGTACCAACACACTGCCACACTCGAGTGAGAGTGTTCCAGTGTACTGACTGAAGAGCTTTAACCAGTTACACAGCCTGAATAAATATCACACTATTCCCAGCGGGGAGAGACTGTACACTTGTTCTGTTTATGGACAAGGCGTCAACTGATTGTCCACCCATGAGAGAGGCAAGGCACCTCAGCACCGTGGAGAAACCATGGAAATGTGCGGACTGTGGGAACAGATACAGATACCCATCAGAGCTGGAAGCTCATCGGCGCAGCCACACTGGGGAGAGGCCGTTCACCTGCTCTCAGTGTGGGAAGGGATTCATGCAGTTATCCAACCTGCAGACCCACCGGCGCGCTCACACCGGGGAGAGGCCGTTCACCTGCCCTCAGTGCGGGAAGGGATTCAGTCGGTTATGCCACCTACGGAGACACCAGCGAGTTCACACCGGGGAGAAGCCGTTCACCTGCCCTCAGTGTGGGAAGGGATTCACTCATTCATCGAACCTGCAGACACACCAGCGAGTTCACACCGGGGAGAGGTTGTTCACCTGCTCTGTGTGCGGGAAGGGATTCACTCAGTCATCGAACCTGCAGAAACACCAGCGAGTTCACACCGGGGAGAGGCCGTTCGCCTGCCCTCAGTGTGGGAAGGGATTCACTCAGTCATCGGCCCTGCAGAGACACCAACATATTCACACTGGGGAGAGGCCGTTCGCCTGCTCTCAGTGTGGGAAGGGATTCAGAGTTTCATTCCAGCTGCTGAGACACCAACAAGTTCACAAGTGATTCCAGGGTTTGGATTCTGCTGTTATTGTTTCTGCTCTGAATTACATAGAACATAGAAAAACTACAGCACAAACAGGCCCTTCGGCCCACAAGTTGCACCGATCATATCCCTACCTACAAGGCTTACCTACAACTCTCAATTCTATTAAGTCCCATGTACTCATCCAGAAGTCTCTTAAAAGACCCTAGCAAATTTTCCTCCGCCACCACCGACGGCAGCCGATTCCACTCACTCACCACGCTCTGAGTGAAAAACTTACCCCTGACATCTCCTCTGTACCTGTTCCCCAGCACCTTAAACCTGTGTCCTCTCGTAGCGACCATTTCAGCCCTGGGAAATAGCCTCTGAGAATCCACCCTATCTATACCTCTCAACATCTTAGACACCTCTATCAGATCACCTCTCATCCTTCGTCTCTCTAAGGAGAAAAGACCGAGCTCCCTCAACCTATCTTCATAAGGCATGCCTCCCAATCCAGGCAACATCCTTGACAATCTCCTCTGCACCCTTTCAATGGCTTCCACATCCTTCCTGTAATGAGGCGACCAGAACTGAGCACAGTACTCCAAGTGGGGTCTGACCAGGGTCTTATAAAGCTGCAGCATTACCTCCCGACTCCTAAACTCAATCCCTCGATTGATGAAGGCCAGCACACCATACGCCTTCTTAGCCACATCCTGTACCTGCGAGGCCGGTTTAAGAGTCCTATGGACCCAGACCCCAAGGTCCTTCTGATCCTCTACACTGCTAAGAGTCTTACCCTTAATATTATACTCCTTCATCCCATTGGACCTGCCACAATGGACCATATCCAGGACTGCATTTTGTTCACTCTCACAGTTGGTCAGTGGGGAGGGTCAGAGGGTTCCTTTTTGCTGGACTGGCTGGCCACATGACTTTGCCTCCAATGGGCTGGCGCTAGGAAGTTCAGAGATATTTAGCCAGCATTTGTGTTTGTAACTGTGATGACAGCTCGGGTCACTGTCTGTGTGGAGTTTGCACATTCTCCTTGTGTCTACGTGGGTTACCTCCGAGTACTCCGGTTTCCTCCCACAGTCCAAAGATGTGCGGGTTAGGTTGATTGGCCATGCTAAGAAATTGCCCCTTAATGTCCAGGGATGCATAGGTTAGAGGAATTAGTGGGTATGATGTGTGGGGATATGAGTGGGATTGTGTTCAGTGCAGACTCGATGGGCCGAAGGGTCTCTTTCTGTACTGTAGGGTTCTATGGGTTCTATGACTTCAGCCAGGCTAATGAGGTTGGCTTGCTAGAGAATGATCTACCTGTTGAGTTCTCCTTCTGTGCCCACTGGGCACCGCAGGGACTGGAGTGTATTATTGACCCCGATAATCACATTTTGATTTGATGTTTCAAAGTTTCTTTTCCACTTTGTTTTTTCGTTTCAGGCAGTTCTCCTCCTTTTAGGGAGCTGCCCTTTTTGAGTTGTCCCTGAGTTAATTTGATTTTGTTCATTTGGTTGGCTCGCCAGAAAAGGTGTGTGATGAGTCCTAATTGATCTCCCGAACAGGGAGTCCTGATGGTACCTAATTTAAAGCAGGTTTGTCAGTCTCTCGACCTGCATTTGGCAGGGAGCCACCCAGAGTGCTAGCTCTGTACAGATATTATTTGTAAATAAAGACACTTGGTGATGGGACTTTTGCCTCCGTGGAGTTATTACAGAAACCCCCAGATGTCCATCCAATTTCAAAGAACAACACAGCACGGGAAGCAGGCCCTTCGGCCCAACGAGCCCACGTCGCCATCTTAACAATGTGCTTTTCCTCCTCCACCCTTGACCCATGTCTACGCTTATGGTACCCCCCTTGGAAACCAGATTAAGGGGAGAATAATTTAGGGACAATTTGTTACACCAATCAGCCTAAGAGCACATCTTTGGGGTGTGGGAGGAAACCGGAGCACCCGGAGGAAACCCACGCAACCACGGGGAGAATGCACAAACTCCCACAGACACCGGCCCAAATCCATGTATCTACACAGCAAACAGTGAGCTATTGTGGTGCCCATCTGCTGGTCCAGTTTGAAGCATGCACAAACGACGCGAAGTACTAGGCCACTCTCAAAACATCCAAGGGCAGCCCACGCACGACCCACCGTGAGTACGCCCCTCATTGGACAACAAGGTGGACCAACCCACCTGTGGAGTAATCCTTTGTAATTGTTTATTGTCTCCACTTCCTCCACCCTCAAAGACAGCGAGTTCCAGGTAAGGCTGATGCCGGAGTTGAGGGGGTTGAGCTATGAGGAGAGGCTGAATAAACTAGGCTTGTACTCGTTAGAGTTTAGAAGAATGAGGGGAGATCTCATTGAGACGTATAAGATGATGAATGGGATGGATAGGATAGAGGTGGAGAGACTCTTCCCACTCAGAAAGGACAGTAGGACTAGGGGGCACAGCCTCAAGATAAATGGGGGGGGGCGGTTTAGAACGGAGTTGAGGAGGAACTTCTTCACTCAAAGTGTGGTGAATCTGTGGAATTCTCTGCCCGTTGAAGTGGTGGAGGCTGCCTCGCTAAATATTTTTAAGACGCGGGTTGATGGGTTTTTGATAAGCGAGGGGATTAAGGGTTATGGGGAGAGGGCGGGAAAGTGGAACTGAGCCACGACAGATCAGCCATGATCTTATTGAATGGTGGGGCAGGCTCGAAGGGCTAGATGGCCTACTCCTGCTCCTATTTCTTATGTTCTTATTACCATTCGCTGCATCAAAGTATCCTTCCTCGCATCTCCCGTCCTCCCCTCCACTGCATCTCTGACCTGAAACCTTAAATCTGTGTCCCCCTCATCTTTGCCCCATCAGTGAATGGGAACAGCTTTTCTTTGCCCACCTTATCTAAACCTGTCAGAATCTTGTCCACCTCGTTCAAATCTCCCCTCAACCTCCTTTGCTCCAAGGGGAACAACCCCAGCCTGACATTGACAATAAAGAACAAACTAGTAGAATATGTTACTGTCTGAAATCAAACGGGAATGTTTAATTTCTGTTTTGAAGGTATTGTGAATTTATTGTCTTGGACAATAAAGAAATGGGAATAATTTGCGTTGGGTGTGGTTGAATGCAACATATCAATCTGGAATCCACCAACAGTCTAGTGAAAGTCTGGAACGTGGAGCTGGAAATCCCTCCCTGACAGCACTGTGGATGTATTTACAGGCATTGTAGCAGTTCAAGAAGGCAGTGTTGGGGTTGACCATGGCCGAGGCAGCTCCATACAGCCACATATTCTGTTATAATTGAAGGACTGGCACGGTAGCACAGTGGTTAGCACTGCTGCTTCATAGCGCCAGTGACCTGGGTTTGATTCCTGGCTCAGGTCGCTGTCTGTGTGGAGTTTGCGCATTCTCCTTGTGTCTGCGTGGGTTTCCTCTGGGTGCTCTAATTTCCTCCCACACTCCAAAGATGTTCAGTTTAGGTAGATGGGCCATGGTAAATTGCCCCTTAGTGTCAGTTAGGGAGAATTAGCGGTAAATACTTATGGGGAACAGGTCTGGGTGGGCCATTGAATCCATGCCGGCTCTCTTTAGATCAAACCACTATCCTGTTCTCTCTCCATATCCCTGTAGATTTATTTCCCTGAAGTGACCATCTAATTTCCTTTCGGAAACATGTCATCATCTCTGCTTCTTCCCCCTCGTGGGAAGTGGGTTCCAGATATTTACCACGTTCATCAAATGCAAATCAGGCTCAGTGAGCATCGGAGGCCATTCCACCCGTTGTTCCTCTGCTGGCTCTTTGAACATATCTGTAACAAGGTCAAGGAAGGCAAGGGTGGCATGGTAGCACAGTGGTTAGCACTGCTGCTTCACAGCTCCAGGGACCTGGGTTCGATTCCCGGCTCAGGTCACTGTCTGTGTGGAGTTTGCACATCCTCCTTGTGTTTGTGTGGGTTTCCTCTGGTTTCCTGCCACAGTCCAAAGATGTGTGGGTTAGGTTGATTGGCTGTGCTGAGAAATTGCCCCTTAATTCCAGGGTTGTGTAGGTTAGAGGGATTAGTGGGTATAATATGTAGGGGTATGGGGGTAGGGCCTGGGTAGGATTGTATTTGGTACAGACTAAATGGGCCAAAGGGCCTCTTTCTGTACTGTAAGGTTCTGTGTTAAATTTTAACACGTGACTAGAGCTTTATTTTAAAAATATTCACCTAAATGCTTGTGGAAGCTGCAGAACTAGCAGAAATTGTATAAATGAATAATTTCTTCAATCATTTTGATCAGTTGGAGGACATTCTGTCAGATCTGCCTCAAGAATAAGGTTGCTTCTTCTGTCCAATCAAGATGAGTAAGAAGGAGAGCCTTATTAAAATGTTATTCAATCTGTCTTTTTGAATCAGTGTATCATGCATTACCCAAATGTATAAACTAAATATTGTGTAAATTAGATCGTCAGTCACAGGTAGAGAGCCTTAATTATGTTAGTTAATGAGCTACTGTAAAAGATCAGTTCTATGTGCTGTGAAAATGTAAAAATTTTCAATTGCTGTGTATGTAAAGAATGTACAATGAAGACAGTTGTACTGGCAAGAGAGACCTTCAAGCTCTGATTAGCCTCAACATTTGAAACTGTGTGAATAAGGGATTGTATTGAATCAGATAAAGGGATTGTATGAACCAGTTCTATTGTACTCCTGTCTAAAAAAAATGGGCAACACAGTGGCACATTGGTTAGCACTCACAGCGCCAGGGACCTCCACACTGTCTGTGTGGAGTTTGCACATTCTCCCCGTGTCTGCGCAGGTTTCCTCTGGGTGCTCTAGTTTCCTCCCACAGTCCGAAGATGTTCAGGTTAGGTAGATTGGCCACGCTAAATTGCCCCTTAATGTCCCAAGATGTGCGGGTTAGGGAGAATTAGCAGGGTAAGTACATATGGGGGAACAGGTCTGTGTGGGATTGTCGGGGGGGATTATGCAGGGCTACAAGGATAGGGACTGGGTAGGACTGTTGTCTGTGCAGACCCGATGGGCCCAATAGCCTCATTCTGCACTGTGGGGATTGTATGATAATGAGAAAAGGTAGTGTCAGTAATTGGGGGATCTGTTATATATTTAAAAGGAGTGCAGGTTGCTTTAAGAGCTGATCACATGGTTGTTAGGGAGAGTGAACTCAGAAGAATCATTCCACACTCGAGCCGGATTCAATCGACAAACAGTTTACTGAGCTACGCCAGCTGGGAGAACCACCTGCAAAACCACCCAACAAAGAAAATCATCGGTTCTTGTACAGTTACTCAGCCCATTCCGGCTGGACACGATCCCCCAATCAGATTACACACATTACACAATGAAATTAATAACTGGGCATCATGTGCGATCAGCTCATGTAAGAAGTCTCACAACCCCAGCTTAAAGTCCAACAGGTTAATTTGGTAGCAAAACACCACTAGCTTTCGGAGCGCCGCTCCTTCGTCCGGTGGGTGGAGAGTTCTGATCCCAAAAGGAGCAGCGCTCCGAAAGCGAGTGGTGTTTACAAAGAACAACACAGCACAGGAAACAGGCCCTTCGGCCCAACAAGCCCGTGCCGCCATTTTAATGTTGTGAGTGCCCTCTTCTACCTATGACTTTTGTCTATACCTATAGGGTGGACAGTGATAGCCTTTTTCCTCAGATGGAGAAAGCTAGCACAAGGGGACATAGCTTTAAATTAAGGGGGGGTAGTTATAGGACGGATGTCAGGGGTAGGTTCTTTACCCAGAGGGTGGTGAGGGATTGGAATGCCCTGCCTGCTGCAGTTGTAGATGCGCCTAGTTTGGGGGCGTTTAAGAGATCCGTGGATAGGTTTATGGACGAAAAGGGATTGGTTTAGGTTAGAGGGTCATTGTTTTTTTCTTAATTGGTTGGCGCAACATTGTGGGCCGAAGGGCCTGTTCTGCGCTGTAATGTTCTATGTTCTATTGGACTCCACAATAAAGGAATTATAACCAGATTGGGGGACGCCTAATTTAGGGACAATTTGTTACCACCAATCAGCCTACGAGCACGTTTTTGGGGTGTGGGAGGAAACCGGAGCACCCGGAGAAAACCCACGCAAGCACGGGGAGAATGTGCAAACTCCCACAGACACCGGCCCAAATCCATGTATCTGCACAGCAAACAGCGATAGTCATTGAGCTGTCATGTTGCCCGTCAGTTTAAGCGCACACCAACGACGTGAAGCACTAGGCAACTCTCGAAACAACATCCAAGAGCAGCCCTCGCACGACCCACCGCGTGTATGTCCCTTGTTGGTCAACAAGGCGGACCGAATCTCCTGTGGATGGAAAAAAAAACTACCAAATAAACCTGTTGGACTTTAACCTGGTGTTGTGAGTGAGACTGTGTTTACCCCAGTCCAACGCCGGTATCTCCACATCAGGAACAGATAGGTTTCCTCTCTCGTGTTTCCCAGAGCCCCGGTCATTAACTGGGCCTTCTCCGCAATAAACATCTCAACTTTGTCTCTGCCTGGTAACCAGAGGCAGCTGCCTGGGTGGGGGGGGGCTAAAGTGGGAGGCCCTGCTGAGCGAGCTGTTTCCTGTGTCTGTATTACTGAGTAGCCCCTGCTCTGTGGTCAAGTCAGCGAGTGTCATGATGCTTCTCGGACTGTGATACTCCATTGTGATTAGTATTGTATGTTGCTAGTATGAAATGAAATTTTTATATATCTAATCATATGCATTGCTGGTGCCTTGGTCCCTCCTCAACAATCTCCCCCCCACCGTTTGGGTAATAGACTAGTCCTAGTCCCATTAACGACACCATTAGAACACAGAACATAGAAAAACTACAGCACAAACAGGCCCTTCGGCCCACAAGTTGCACCAATGATATCCATACCTACCAGGCTTACCTATAACCCTCAATCCTATTAAGTCCCATGTACTCATTCAGAAGTCTCTTAAAAGACCCTATCGAGTTCGCCTCCACCACCACCGATGGCAGCCGATTCCACTCACTCACCACCCTCTGAGTGAAAAACTTACCCCTGACATCTCCTCTGAACCTGCTCCCCAGCACCTTAAACCTGTGTCCTCTCGTAGCGACCATTTCAGCCCTGGGAAATAGCCTCTGAGAATCCACCCTATCTATTCCTCTCAACATCTTAGACACCTCTATCAGGTCCCCTCTCATCCTTCGTCTCTCCAAGGAGAAAAGACCGAGCTCTCTCAACCTATCCTCAAAAGGCATGTCACCCAATCCAGGCAACATCCTTGTAAATCTCCTCTGCACCCTTTCAATAGCTTCCACATCCTTCCTGTAATGAGGGGACCAGAACTGCGCACAGTACTCCGAGTGGGGTCTGACTAGGGTCTTATACAGCTGCAATATTCATCTCCTGACTCCTAAACTCAATTCCTCGATTGATGAAGGCCAGTACACCATACGCCTTCTTGACCACATCCTCTACCTGCGAGGCTGATTTAAGAGTCCTGTGGACCCCAAGGTCCTTCTGATCTTCTACACTGCTAAGAGTGTGTTAGTTTACCATTAGTTTACCAGTAGCCCCCCCCCCCACCACCCCAACACCCCCCACCCCCCCACCTTTAGTTCAGCTACCCAGCCTATGGACATGATCGATTTCTAATTTGTTCCTCGAGGGTGCTAATCTTCAATTGATATCATAGTACATAGAACATAGAACATTACAGCGCACAACAGGCCCTTCGGCCCACGATGTTGCGCCGACCAATTAAAAAAGCAATGACCCTCTAACCTAAACCAATCCCTTTCCATCCATAAACCTATCCACGGATCTCTTAAATGCCCCCAAACTAGGCGCATCTACAACTGCAGCAGGCAGGGCATTCCAATCCCTCACCACCCTCTGGGTAAAGAACCTACCCCTGACACCCGTCCTATAACTACCCCCCCTTAATTTAAAGCTATGCCCCCTCGTGCTAGTTTTCTCCATCCGAGGAAAAAGGCTATCACTGTCCACCCTATCTAAACCTCTAATCATCTTATATGTTTCAATAAGGTCCCCTCTTAGCCGCCTTCTTTCTAACAAAAACAACCCCAAATCCCTCAGTCTCTCCTCATAGGACCTTCCCTCCATACCAGGCAACATCCTGGTAAACCTCCTCTGCACCCTCTCCAATGCCTCCACATCCTTCCTGTAATGTGGGGACCAGAACTGCACACAATACTCCAAGTATGGATGCACCAGAGTTTTGTACAGTTGCAACATGATGCTGCGGCTCCTAAATTCAATCCCCCTACCAATAAACGCCAAGACACCGTACGCCTTCCTAACTACCTTATCTACTTGATTCCCAACTTTCAGGGATCTATGTACACATACACCTAGATCCCTCTGTTCATCAACACTATTCATATCATATCAACACTATATCATCTCCTATTGTACCTGATTTTGGGCAAAACCATGTAAATTAAATCAAAAAACTCAGAGTCCTATAGTTTCTCTTTGACTGGCCTTTGGAGGTGTCAATAACTTGTGGGACCCCCCCTTTTATTAAAGATTTTATCTGTTACTTTTTGCTAAGATTAAACAACACTTTGCTATCTCCCTTGCTATTTGTTAAGGATGGGGGAATCTGGTGTCTGTGTTTTGGACAGGTTATTTGAAGGTTACAGTTATTCCTCTCTTATTATTTGGAATGAGTTACTTTACTTTCTTTATAACCTTAAAACACACCTCAGTGCTTGGTCTGTTTAGCGTAACACATACATTCAACGAACAGATTTTTTAAAAAAGTTTATTTATTACTGTCACAAGTAGGCTTACATTAACACCGCAATGAAGTTACTGTGAAAAACCCTAGTCGCCTAATTTTGTTAAAATCTACTCTCCCCCAATCCCAAAACTTTTTCTGCAGCTTGTCAATTTCTTTGTCCATAACAAATTTGAATTGAACTATATTGTGGTCACTATCACCAAAACGCTCCCCCACCAACCCATCAACCACCTGTATGGCTTCATTCCCCAGAATTAGGTCCAGCACAGCTCCTTCTCTTGTTGGATCCTCCACATATTGATTCAACAAGTTTTCCTGTATACATTTTAAGACCTCTATTCCATCTAAACCCTTACCATGATGGCTACCCCAATTAATGTTGGGAAAGTTGAAATCACCTAATATAGTTACCCTTTTATTATTTTTACACCCTTCTGCAAATTGTGCACATATTTGCTCTTCAATTACTTGCTGACTGGGAGCTATGTCTGGTGTTGTTATATGGTACAGATTAGATATATTATTGATGGTTCTGTAATAAAGTACATTTAATATTATTTCTAGTCTTGTAATGTAGCAGTGAAGCTATGTTATATATTTCCACTCAGAGTCATTACAGCACAGAATGAGAGCAGTCAGTAACTCAAGTCCATGCTGACTCAATGTAAGGCAATCCAGTTGGTCCCATTGCCACTCTAGGACAGAATCATGTCTGATGTTCTTATATGGTGCAGATTAGATATATTATTTACAGCTCTGTAATAAAATGCACTGATTACACCTGGCTGTGTAATATTGGACTGTAACTACGTTCTATATTTCCAGCAATCCTTCCCTCAGAGAATTGTTAGTGTCTAGACTTTTCTTCCATAGGGACCAGTGGAGGGATTGAGTATATTCAAGGATGAGTTAGAGAGATTTTGAATGACCAAGGGGGGTGGATAGGGAGTGGCAGGAGGGAGGGGGAGGGTGAGTGGGGAAAGGGAGGAGAATGGGGGAGGGGGAGGGGAGGGGTGGGTCAATAATTATTGGGAACTGACTGGAAAATGTAGAGAAGGCTAAGATGAAGAGGAACTTCTTCACTCAAGGATGTAGCTAAGTTTTGAAATTCATTACCCCAGACGTTATGGAGCCTCAGTCACCAAGAATTTTCAAGCTTTCTAGATATTGAAGATATCACGGGATGTGGGGGATAGTGTGGGAAATGGTGCTGAGGTAGACCAACTAATTCTCAATGAATGGTTGAGACAGTTTGATGGACTGAGGGGGTGGGGGGATAGGGAGAGTGGGGGAGGGAGGGGAGGGGTGCGGGGAGGAGGGGGTCTCAATTTGTGTTGGGATCTAACTGTGCCACCATTTGTGACTAATAAATAAACTTTGAACTTTGTGGTTGCATTTCAGTGGGCCTAATTTATCCATGAACATCTGTTTCTCAATCACCGCAAATATAGCAGTCACTTCCCTTACTTTACCAGATGTCTTTATTTTAGTACAGGCAGTTCCGACTTCCTACCACTGGGGGATTCTCTTATCTCCCCGAGTTGTCTTTTCCAATCGATTCTCCCTATCTTTGATTCGATTTGATTTATTATTCTACATCTATTGGGACACAGTGAAAAGTATTGTTTCTTGCGCACTATGCCCTGCCTGCTGCGGTTGTAAATGCGTCTAGTTTGGGGGCGTTTAAGAGATCTCTGGATAGGTTTATGGACGAAAAGGGATTGGTATAGGCTAGTGGGTCATTGTTTTTGTAACTGGTCGGCGCAACATCGTGGGCCGAAGGGCCTGTTCTGCGCTGTAATGTTCTATGTTCTATGTTCTATACCATTCATAGAGAAGGAAGGGAGAGAGCACAGAATGTAGTGTTACAGTCATTGCTAGGGTATAGAGAAAGATCAACTTAATGCATTCAAAAGTCTGACAGCAGCAGGGAAGAAGCTGTTCTTGCGTCGGTCGGTTGGTATGTGACCTCAGACCTTTGTATCTTTTTCCTGACAGAAGGTGGAAGGGAGAATGTCTGGGGTGTGCGGGGTCCTTAATTACGCTGGCTGCTTTGCCGAGGCAGCGGGAAGTGTAGACAGAGTCAATGGATGGGAGGCTGGTTTGCGTGATGGATTGGGCTACATTCATGACCCTTTTGTAGTTCCTTGTGGTCTTGGGCAGAGCAGGAGCCCAAACCAAACTGTGATACAACCAGAAAGAATGTTGCCTATGATGCATCTGTAAAAGTTGGTGAGAGTTGTAGCTGGCATGGGGATAGAGGGATATGGTCCCCAGAAGAGTAAGGGGGTTTTATCCATCAAGTAGATTAATTTCACGCTGCCTATTCATCATGGAGTTCGGTTACGAGTGGTGTGCCTCAGGGATCTGTTTTGGGGCCACTGCTGTTCGTAATCTTTATTAATGATCTGGATGAGGGTATAGTTGGGTGGATTAGTAAGTTTGCTGATGACACCAAAGTCGGAGGTGTGGTAGATTGTGAGGAAGGGTGTCATAGTTTGCAGGGTGACTTAGACAGGTTGCAGAGCTGGGCCGAGAGGTGGCGGATGGAGTTTAATGCGGAGAAGTGTGAGGTAATCCATTTCGGTAGGAATAACAGATGTGTTGAGTATAGGGCTAACGGGAGGACTTTGAATAGAGTGGAGGAGCAGAGGGATCTAGGTGTGTGTGTACATAGATCCCTGAAAGTTGGGAATCAAGTAGATAAGGTTGTTAAGAAGGCGTACGGTGTCTTGGTGTTTATTGGTAGGGGGATTGAATTTAGGAGTCGCAGCGTCATATTGCAACTGTACACAACTCTGGTGCGGCCACACTTGGAGTACTGTGTGCAGTTCTGGTCCCCACATTACAAGAAGGATGTGGAGGCTTTGGAGAGGGTGCAGAGGAGGTTTACCAGGATGTTGCCTGGTATGGTGGGGAGGTCCTATGAGGAGAGACTGAGGGATTTAGGGTTGTTTTCGTTGGAAAGAAGGAGGCTAAGAGGGGATCTTATTGAAACATATAAGATGATTAGAGGTTTAGATAGGGTGGATAGTGATAGCCTTTTCCCTCGGATGGAGAAAGCTAGCACGAGGGGGCATGGCTTTAAATTAAGGGGGGGTAGCTACAGGACAGATGTCAGGGGTAGGTTCTTTACCCAGCGGGTGGTGAGGGATTGGAATGCCCTGCCTGCTGCAGTTGTAAATGCGCCTAGTTTGGGGGCGTTTAAGAGATCCGTGGATAGGTTTATGGACGAAAAGGGATTGGTATAGGCTAGTGGGTCATTGTTTTTGTAACTGGTCGGCACAACATCGTGGGCCGAAGGGCCTGTTCTGCGCTGTAATGTTCTATGTTCTATTTGTGGGGAGCAGAAAGCTCTCCCACTGAGCCCTTCTGGCATCAGATAATGTCTACAGCCTTCTCGTGTTCAAACTTGTTCTAGCTGTGCTGTGTGTAATCAATTCTCCCAGCATTGCGATCGGTTCACTAACTTAGACCACCCACACCGCACAATCCAACCAGAGTGCTGTTAAGATCAGTACAGCAGTGTAATGTTACATGTCGGGTCGGATACTTCAAGGTGTTCTATGAAGCTTGCCCCAATCTTTTACATTGAATTGGGCTAGGATGAGCATGCGAGGTTTCACTCCAGTTGTGATTCAACTGACCCTCGAGGAGATGTTATCAAAAACAAAGTTTAATTAAGAATATCGTTAACATGGATAGCATGACATTTAGCAAGAACTTTTGACAATTACAAACAAGAAACACAACAACCACGATAATGTATAACTCTTAAGGAAATATCTCTAATATGTTCCAACCAAAGCCAACATCCAACACACAAAACCCTCCAAATAAACACAATACAGCATAGGTTAATGCTCACTTGCTACGGGGAACCAGCCTCAAAAGGTTGAGTGCTGAAAAATCCCTTGTGGAGAAACTCAGAAGAGATTGTAGTCGAATCTATTTCCCAAAACACAGCTTCTTTGAGGCAGAACCAAACAAATAGAAAGACAGGGAGAGAGAGAGAGAGAGAGGCTGCTCCTTAGCTTGCGGCTAAACTGCTTCTAAAAAAAACTACCACAACCGAAATTGAAAGCCCTGACTACTGCGACTTAGTTCCAGTACCCCAATGGTGACACTGCTGAAGCTGTAAGCTGCATGATTTTTAAAAAAACTTTCTTAAAGGTACACTCACATCACAGTAATAATTCCCATTATAATCTGACAGACCTGAAGCTGGTGCTGTAGCTAAAAAATGTTTTGTAGCTACTCACTAGATGCCCTTTACCAGGTTTTGAATGGAGCTGACTATTGCAACAATATTGAGAGTCTACAAACACACTCTCAAAATCTTGAAACTGCTCCATTTGCAGTTCCCTGTAGAACAAAACACAAAAGATCAATCCTTCTTGGGGGGGGTGGCGCAGAATGAGTGAATTAATCTGAATTTATCTGACAATCTAAACGATTAAAATGTTGTAATTCTCAGTCCCTGTAAAAAAAAAACCTTTAGCCGTGACAAACTTAAGTTGGTAACACACAAGAATTAATCCTCTGCTACCCTGGAAAAGGATGGAATAAAGTTCTCAAACGGATGCCATTACATTATCACCCTAGGTCCAGGAATCAAAGTTAAAAAGTGTATTTATTTGTCACAAGTCGGCTTACATTAACACTGCAATGAAATGACTGTGAAAATCCCACATTCCGGGGCCAGTTCGGGTACACTGAGGGAGAATTTAGCGTGGCCAATGCACCCTAACCAGCACATCTTTCAGACTGTGGGAGGAAAGGTGTGGGGGTTAGGTTGATTGGCCATGCTAAAAAATTGCCCCTTAGTGTCCTGAGATGCGTAGGTTCGAGGGATTAGTGGGTAAAATATGTAGGGGTATGGGGGGTAGGGCCTGGGTGGGATTGTGGTCGGTGCAGACTCGATGGGCCGAATGGCATCTCTCTCTGTGCTGTAGGGATTCTATGAGTCTATGAAACCGGAGCACCCAGAGAAAACCCACGCAGACATGGAGAGAACATGCAGACACTTCACAGGCAGTGACCCAAGCTGGGAATTGAACCCGGGTCCCTGGCGCTGTGAGGCAGCAGTGCTAACCCACCGTGCCACCGTGCTGCCCGCAAAATCTCTCATCTTCAACTTTTCTTCCCTGGAATCCAATTAAAGAATTTTCGTTTTCCTGGTGCCAGTTGTGTCAGGGAATAAATCTTTGGACCTGACAAGGAGTTTACCCCATTATCAATCTGACACAGGGTTGGGCAGAATCATTTCCAATATCCCAAATATTAACATAGAACATAGAACACTACAGCACAAACAGGCCCTTCGGCCCACTAGTTGCGCCGATCACTTCTATACCTACTAAGCCATAGACATATCTATATATATATATATATATCATTGTTTTTGTAACTGGTCGGCGCAACATCGTGGGCCGAAGGGCCTGTTCTGCGCTGTAATGTTCTATGTTCTATATGTTCTATAACCCCCAATCCCATTAGATCCCATATACTCATCCAGAAGTCTTTTAAAAGACCCCAGCGAGTTCGCCTCTACCACCACCGACGGCAGCCGATTCCACTCACTCACCACCCCCTGAGTGAAAAACTTACCCCTAACATCTCCTCTGTACCTGCTTCCCAGCACCTTAAACCTGTGTCCTCTCGTAGCGAGCCCTGGGAAATAGCCTCTGAGAATCCACCCTATCTATTCCTCTCAACATTTTATAAACCTCTATCAGGTCCCCTCTCAACCTTCGTCTCTCCAGGGAGAAGAGACCGAGCTCCCTCAACCTATCTTCATAAGGCATGTCACCCAATCCAGGCAACATCCTTGTAAATCTCCTCTGCACCCTCTCAATGGCTTCCACATCCCTCCTGTACTGAGACAACCAGAACTGCACACAGTACTCCAAGTGGGGTCTGACAAGGGTCTTATAAAGTTGCAGCATTACCTCCCGACTTCTAGACTCAATCCCTCGATTAATGAAGGCCAGCACACCATACGCCTTCTTGACCACATCCTCCACCTGCGAGGCCGATTTAAGCGTCCTATGGACCCAGACCCCGAGATTCCTCTGCTCTTCAACACAGCTAAGACTCCTACCTTTGATATTGTCCTCCTTCGTCCCATTGGTCCTGCCTATTTGCCGTCCATTACAAATTAAATCCACCTCATTCTCATATGTGTGAATCTCATAGAATCATACCGTACAGAAAAGGCCGTTTGGCCCATCAAGTCCACACCGACACATTAAAATCACCTGAACCCCCACCGAATCCCATCTGCCAGCACTTTGCCGATAGCCCTGAATGTTATGATGTGCCAAGTGCTGGATCCAGGTATTTTGTGAAGGAAGTCAGAGAGGTTTACAGCCTGGAAGCAGGCCCTTCAGCCCAACTTATCCATGCTGTCCTTTTTTTATACCGTTAAGCGAGTCTCAGTTGCCCGTGTTTGGCCCATATCCCTCATCTTACCCATGTCACTGTCTAAACATTTTTTAAGACAAAATTGTACCCGTCTCTACTACTACCTTGACAATCAATACCTTCTGAATGAAAAAATTGCTCCTCTGGACCCTTTTGTATCTCTCCCCTCTCACCTTAAACCCTCTAGTTTTAGACCCCTTTGGGAAAAGATGTTGACTATCTAGCTGATCTATGCCCCCCCCCCCCCATTATTTTATAGACCTCTATAAGATCACCCTAAGTCTCATATCCCCAGGAAAAAAAGTCCCAGCCTTTCCTTATAACTCAAACCTGTACCATCCTAGTAAATCTTTTCTGCACTCTTTCTAGTTTAATAATATCCTTTCTATAATAGGGTGACCAGAACTGTACACAGTATTCCAAGTGTGGCCTTACCAATGTCTTGTACAACTTCAACAAGACGTCGCAACTCCTGTATTCAATGTACTGACCAATGAAACCAAGCATGGCGAATGCCTTCTTCACCACCCTGTCCACCTTCATAAGAACATAAGAACATAAGAAATAGGAGCAGGAGTAGGCCATCTGGCCCTTCGAGCCTGCCCCGCCATTCAATAAGATCATGGCTGATCTGTCGTGGCTCAGTTCCACTTTCCCGCCCTCTCCCCATAACCCTTAATCCCCTCTCTTATCAAAAACCCATCAACCCGCTTCTTAAAAATATTTAGCGAGGCAGCCTCCACCACTTCAACGGGCAGAGAATTCCAGAGATTCACCACCCTTTGAGTGAAGAAGTCAAGGAGCTATGAACCTGTACCCCTAGATCTCTTTGTTCAGTAACTCTCTCCCACACCCTACCATTAACTGAGTAAGTCCTGCCCTGGTTCAATCTACCAAAATGCATCACCTCGTATTTATCTAAATTAAACTCCATCTGCCATTCGTCAGCCCCACTGGCCCAATTGATCAAGCTCCCATTGCAATCCGAGATAACATTCTTTACTGTCCACTATGCCACCAATCTTGGAGCCATCCACAAACTTACTAACCACGCCTCCTAAATTCTCATCCAAATCGTTAATATAAATGACAAATAACAGTGGACCCAGCACTGATCCCTGAGGCACACCGCTAGTCATAGCCCTCCAGTTTGAAAAACAACCCTCTACAACCACCCTCTGCCTTCAGTCATCAAGCCAATTTTGTGTCTATTTGGCTATCTCACTTTGGATCCTGTGAGATTTAACCTGATGCAACAACTAATCATGCAGTACCTTGTCAAAGGCCTTGCTAAAGTCCATGTAGACAACATCAACTGCGCTGCCCTCATCTACCTTCTTGGTTACCCCCATCAAAAAAATAAATCAAATTTGTGAGACGTGATTTTCCACTCACAAAGCCATGCTGACCGTCTTTAATCAGTCCTTGCATCTCTAAATGCCTATAGATCCCATCTCTCAGAATACCTTCTCACAGCTTAGCCACCACAGATGTGAGGCTCACCGGCCAGGAGTTCCCAGGTTGTTCCTGCAGACCTTTTTAAACAAAGGCACAACATTTGCCACCCTCCAATCTTCAGGCACCTCACCCGTGACTATCATTGATTCAAGTATCTCAGCTCGGGGACTCACAATCTCCTCCCTAGCCTCCCACAATGTCCTGGGATACACTCCATCAGGGATTTATCTACCTTGATGCACTATAAAACTTCCAGCACCTCCTTCTCTGTAATAATTATATTCCTCAAGGCATCATTATTTATTTCCCCGAGTTCCCTAACATTCATGCCTTTCTCAACATACAGATGAGAAATATTCATTTAGGATCTCACCCATCTCTCGTGGATCTGCACATAGATGACCTTGTTGATCTTTAAGAGGTCCTACTCACTTCCTAGTTACCCTTTTGCCTTTTATGTATCTGTAGAAGCTCTTTGGATTCTCCTTTGCCTCATCTGCCAAAGAAATCTCATTTCCCCATTTTGCTCTCTTGATTTCTCCCTTAACTCTATTCCTACACCTATATTTTTCAAGGGATCCACCTGATCCCAGCTGCCTATGCATGTCATGTGCCTCCTTCGAATCATAGAACCTTACAATGAAGATAGAGGCCCATCGAGTCTGCACTGACCACAATCCCACCCAGGCCCGACCCCCATATATTTTACCCACTAATGCCTCTAACTTTTATACCGGAGTTACCGGCATACCTGATACCGGAGTTGAGGGGGTTGAACTATGAGGAGAGGCTGAATAAACTAGGCTTGTACTCTTTAGAGTTTAGAAGAATGAGGGGAGATCTCATTGAGACGTATAAGATGATGAATGGGATGGATAGGATAGAGGTGGAGAGGCTCCTCCCGCTCAGAAAGGACAGTAGGACTAGGGGGCACAGCCTCAAGATAAAGGGGGGGCGGTTTAGAACGGAGTTGAGGAGGAACTTCTTCACTCAAAGGGTGGTGAATCTCGGGAATTCTCTGCCCGTTGAAGTGGTGGAGGCTGCCTCGCTAAATATATTTAAGTCACGGGTAGATAGGTTTTTGACAGACAAGGGAACTAAGGGTTATGGGGAGAGGGCGGGAAAGTGGAACTGAGCCACGACAGATCAGCCATGATCTTATTGAATGGCGGGGCAGGCTCGAAGGGCTAGACGGCCTACTCCTGCTCCTATTTCTTATGTTTCTTACAAGACGTCCCTTTGCCTGCCAACAGACTCCCCCCAATCAACTTTTGGAAGTTCCTATTTAATTCCATCAAATGTGGCCTTGCCCCAATTTAGAATTTTAACTTTTAAGCCAGAACTATTGTTCTCCATCGCTATCTTAAAACTAATGGAATTATGGTCCCAATTTCATCCTTGACCAACCCTTCTGTCACCTGTCCTTCCTCACGTCCCAAGAGGAGGTCAGGTTTTGACACCTCTCGAGTCAGACAACCCACCTCCACTCCCCTCCCAGGCAGCGCATTCCAGACCCTCACCACCCTCTGGGTGAAAAAAGATTTTCCTCACATCCCCCCCAAACCTCCTGCCCCTCACCTTGAACCTGTGTCTCCTCGTGGCTGACCCTTCAACTAAGGGGAACAGCTGCTCCCTATCCATGCCCCCTCCCCGTAATCTTGTACACCTCAATCAGATCGCCCCCTCCATGTTCCCTGCTCCAGAGAAAATCTCTCTTCGTAACTTAAATGTTCCATCCCAGGCAGTGTCCTGCTGAATCTCCTCTGCATCCCCTCCCGTACGTCCTTCTGCTCACTACATTATCGGAACCGCACACAGTGCTCCAAAGTTTTATACAACTACAACCTGACTTGCCTGCTTCTGAAATCCATGTCTCGCCTGACAAAGGCCTTTTCCATCAGCCTACTGACATGCCCTGCCACTTTCAGAGATCTGTGGACAAACCTGCTCTGCCCAAGACCACAATAAAACACAAAGGGTCATGAACGAAGCCCAGTCCATCGCTCAAACCAGCCTCCCACCCTCTGTCTACACTGCCTCAGAAAAACAGCCAGCGTAATCAAGGACCCTACACACCCCGGACATTCTCTCGTCCACTAGCTTCCATGGAGAAAAAGGTATAAAAGTCTCAGGATACGTACCAACCGACTCAAAAACACTTCTTCCCTGCTGGACCTAGCTCGCATTAAATTGATCTTTCTTTACACCCTAGCTGTGACAGTAACACTACATTCTGCACTCTCTTATTTCCTTCTCTATGCATGGTATGCTTTGTCTTTATAGCGTGCAAGAAACAATACTTTTCACTGTATACTAATGCATGTGACAATAATAAATCAAACATGCCAAGGTCCCTTTGTTCCACAGAACCTCCTAGTGTCCTACTGCTCATTGAATATACTTCCTTGTCAAGTTACTCCTTCCAAATTGTATCACCTCACACTTGTCAGGATTAAATTCCATCCGCCACTTACCTGCCTATTTGACCATTGCGTCTACATCTTCTGGTGGCTGAAGGCACTCAGCCTCACTGCTAACCACCCATCCAATCTTTGTGTCGTCTGCAAACTTAGTACTCCATGGAAAAGGTGGGCAGTTTGGCACAGTGGTTAGCACTGCTGCCTCACAGCGCAAGGGACCTGGGTTCGATTCCCAGCTTGGGTCACCGCCTGCACATTCTCCCCGTGTCTGTGCGGGTTTCCTCCGGGTGCTCCGGTTTCCTCCCACAATCCGAAATATGAGCTGTTAGGTGCATTGGTTATGCTAAATTCTCCCTACCCAAACAGGCACAGGAGTGTGGACATTAGGGGATTTTTTTTTTACAGTAACTTCATTGCAGTGTTAATGTAAGCCTATTTGTGACATTATTAAATAAAATTAAACTTACTCCTACCCCCACCAATGTAGTCATCAATGTCATTTATATAAATGATGAATAACAGGGGGCCCAACACAGATCCTTGTCGTACACCACTGGACACTGGCTTCCGGTTACTAAACAGCCTTCAGTCATCGCCCTCTGTCTCCTACAACTGAACCAATTTTGAACGCACTTTATCAAGTTACCCTGCATCCCATGTGAATTTACCTCCTTTACAAGTCTCACGTGGGACCGTGTCAAAGGCTTTGCTGAAATCCATATCAACTACGTGGACTGCACCACCCTTGTCTACAAACCTGGTCACCTCCTCAAAAAATTCAATCAAATTGACCTCTCTCTGATGATCCCTGACCAAGCTTTGCCTCTCCAAGTGGAGAGGGATGCTCTCCTTCAGAAGCTTCCCTAATAGTTTCCCTACCACTGACGTTAGACTCACTGGTTTGCCTCCGTATTAAAATTCCTACAGGTTTATCGAAACATCCTGGAATCACACTTGGGGCCATTGAAACAGGTCCTTAACCCATGAAAAGAAAGCTCTATTAATTACACTTCCCCCTTTTTGTCATCTGTGTGACTTAAACCACTCAAACTATGACCACACCATCACAATATCAGGCACAAAACATTGAAAGCTTTGAAGAATTGAACCCACAAATATCATCCATACAAGCCGAAAAACTTTTAAAACAAACAACAATAACCAGAATGAGTTCTGTAAGCGCTCTTGTATTTTTTTAAACTTCCAACTTCACGGAATTATGATGCAAGGTTAAATCCCCGGAAAGATGATCCTTAACAAATGTAACCCAAAACAAATGATAAAACACATCCACATAAAACAAACGAAACACACAGGTTCTCACAGCTCGGAAACTTCAAAGAATTAATCCTTCACGTTCTCTCTCGCAGCTATGGCTTCTCGATTCACTCAATGGATCAACAGCCTCCTCCTGCACTGTAAGGATTCCACAGATTCTGCGATTGTTTCTGTTATAGAGTCAGAGTCATAGAGGTTTATAGCATGGAAACAGGCCCTTCGGCCCAACTTGTCCTTTTTTAACCCCTAAGCTGGTCTCAATTGCCCCTGTTTGGCCATATCCCTCTTTACCCATCCGACCCATCACAGAAACCCCACAGTGCAGAAAGAGGCCATTCAGCCCATCGAGTCTGCACTGACCACAATCCCACCGATGCCCTACCCCCATATCCCTACATATTTACCCACTAATCCCTCTAACCTACACATCTCAGGACACTAAGGGGCAATTTCTTAGCACGGCCAATCAACCTAACCCCGCACATCTTTGGACTGTGGGAGGAAACCGGAGTACCCGGAGGAAACCCACGCAGACACGAGGAGAATGTGCAAACTCCACACAGACAGTGACCCGAGCCGGGAATCGAACCCAGGACCCTGGAGCTGTGAAGCAGCAGTGCTAACCCACTGTGCTACCGTGCCGCCCCGTGTAACGGTCTAAATGCTTTTTAAAAGACAAAATTGTACCTGCCTCTACTAGTACCTCCGGCAGCTCACTGCAGATATTCACCACTCTGTGTGAAAAAATTGCCCCTCTCTGGACCCTTTTGCATTTGGAGTACAATGTTAGCAAGTGTGAGGTTATCCACTTTGGCAGGAATAATAGGAGGAGGGATTACTATTTAAAGGGTGAAAAGCTGCAGCATGCTACGGTGCAGAGGGACCTCGGGGTCCTTGTGCATGAGTCGCAAAAACCCAGCTTGCAGGTGCAGCGGGTGGTCAGGAAGGCGAATGGGATGCTGGCCTTCATAGCGAGGGGGATTGAATATAAAAGCAGGGAGGTCTTGCTGCAACTGTACAGGGCACTGGTGAGGCCGCAGCTGGAGTACTGTGTGCAGTTTTGGTCGCCGCACTTGCGGAAGGATATATTGGCCTTGGAGGGAGTGCAGATACCGGAGATGAGGGGTTAGCCTATGAAGAGAGACTAAATTGACTGGGTCTGTACTCGTTGGAGTTTAGAAGGTTGAGGGGGGATCTTATAGAGACGTATAGGATAATGAAGGGGATGGATAGGATAGAGGTAGAGAGATTCTTCCCGCTCAGAAAGGACAGCAGGACTAGAGGGCACAGCCTCAAGATAAGACGGGCGGGGGGGGGGGGCGCAGTTTAGAACTGAGGAGGAACTTCTTCACTCAAAGGGTGGTGAATCTCTGGAATTCTCTGCCCGTTGAAGTGGTGGAGGCTACCTCGCTGAATATATTTAAGTCACGGGTAGATAGGTTTCTGATAGACAGGGGAATTAAGGGTTATGGGAAGAAAGCGGGAAAGTGGAACTGATCCACTTCAGATCAGCCATGATCTTATTGAATGGCGGGGCAGGCTCGAAGGGCTAGATGGCCTACTCCTGCTCCTATTTCTTATGTTCTTATGTATCGCTCCCCTTAAACCTATGCCCTCTAGTTTTAGACTCCCCCACCTTTGGGAAAAGATATTGACTATCCAGCTGAACTATGCCATTCATTATTTTATAGACCTCTATAAGATCCCCCCGAAAAAATAATAAATTAAACAAATTAACCACCGCAGGCCATCTTCATGGCAACATGGCATGCTTTGAGAGGCTTCCAAACAAAATTACGATCAAAAGATCTCAACTCCCTAATACCCTGGCTCTCTGTGATCCTTAGCAGGTGCAGCAGGTGGTCAGGAAGGCGAATGGGATGCTGGCCTTCATAGCGAGGGGGATTGAATATAAAAGTAGGGAGGTCTTGCTGCAGCTGTATAGGGCATTGGTGAGGCCGCAGCTGGAGTACTGTGTGAAGTTTTGGGCGCCGCACCTGCGCAAGGATATTTTGGCCCTGGAGGGAGTGCAGAGGAGGTTTACTAGGCTGATACCGGAGTTGAGGGGGTTGAGCTATGAGGAGAGGCTGAATAAACTAGGCTTGTACTCGTTAGAGTTTAGAAGAATGAGGGGAGATCTCATTGAGACGTATAAGATGATGAATGGGATGGATAGGATAGAGGTGGAGAGACTCTTCCCGCTCAGAAAGGACAGTAGGACTAGGGGGCACAGCCTCAAGATAAAGGGGGGGCGGTTTAGAACGGAGTTGAGGAGGAACTTCTTCACTCAAAGGGTGGTGAATCTCTGGAATTCTCTGCCTGTTGAAGTGGTGGAGGCTGCCTCGCTAAATATTTTTAAGAAGCGGGTTGATGGGTTCTTGATAAGAGAGGGGATTAAGGGTTATGGGGAGAGGGCGGGAAAGTGGAACTGAGCAGCGACAGATCAGCCATGATCTTATTGAATGGCGGGGCAGGCTCGAAGGGCTAGATGGCCTACTCCTGCTCCTATTTCTTATGTTCTTATGAAACCAGGTTTTCACAACAAGACTCAAAGTTGGAGGCAAAGTTGTGAAACTGACCAGTCCAGCAAAAAAAAAAACTCTCCGACCCTCCCCGTTGGCCAACTGTGAGAAGGAGGATTTAACTGAGAAAGGAAACAATCACATAATCCATTGAATCCCTCCAGTGCAGAAGGAGGTTATTTGGCTCATCGAGACTGCACTGACTCTCCCACAGCGCATCTGACTCAGGCCCAACCCTCTGCCCTATCCCAGGAAGCCCAAGTTTCTTCTGTAAGAAACACCCAAATAAACTAAACTAAAGAGTGACGTAAGCAGCACAGGCTATCTTCATGGCAACGTGGCATGCTTTCTGAGGCTTCCAAACAGAACTGCAAACAAAATATCTTCTAACTCCCAAAGACCCTTTCAATCTTGGATCCTTGTGAATTTTGAAACTAATCCCTCCAATCTACACATCTTTGGATGCAAAGCGACAATTTGGCAGGGCCAATCCATCTAAGCTGCACATCTTTCGAGTGTGGGAGCAAACCAGAGCACCCAGGGGAAACCTGCACAGACACAGAGTGAACATATAAGCTCCACAGACACACACACAGACACAGACACAGACACACAGACACAGACACACAGACACAGACACACAGACACAGACACACAGACACAGACACACAGACACAGACACACAGACACAGACACAGACACACACACACACAAGCCAGAATCAGGAAATACTTTGAGGGAAAATGTTACGAATTTTCTCAATCTTCGAAGAACTGGTCTGAAGCTAAGTTGGATCGCTCCTCCCAACAGTCCAACCTCATAGTCATTCGCATCAATCAGCAGCAGGTAAGGATTAATGTCTAAAGACATGCAGGTTAGGTTGATTGGCCATGCTAAGAAATTGCCCCTTAGTGTCCGGGGATGCGTAGGTTAGAGGAATTAGTGGATATAATATGTAGGGATATGGGGGTAGGGCCTGGGTGGGATTGTGGTCGGTACAGACTCGATGGGCTGAAGGGCCTCTTTCTGCACTGTAGGGTTTCTATGATTCTATAAACCCTCGTCCCTGGTGCTGAGGTAGCAATGCTAACCATGGTGCCACCGTTAAATGTTATCGATCACCCAGGAAACCCCAAGAACAGCAAATCCAAGCCCGTAATCACTTATGAATTTGTTGGTGTCTCAGCAGATGGGATGAGACACTGAATCTCTTCCCACACTGAGAGCAGATGAACGGTCTCTCCCCGGTGTGAACTCGCTGGTGCCTCTTCAGGTTCGATGACTCCCTAAATCCCTTCCCGCACTGAGAGCAGATAAATGGCCTCTCCACAGTGTGGACTTTCTGGTGTCTCCGCAGGGTGGACGGATCAGTGAATCCCTTCCCACATTCAGAGCAGGTGAACGATTTCTCCCCGGTGTGAACCTGCTGGTGTACGAGCAGGCTGGATGACAGAGTGAACCCCTTCCCGCACTGAGAGCAGGTGAACGGCCTCTCCCCGGTGTGAACTCGCTGGTGCGTCCGCAGGTGAGAAGTCTGATTGAATCCCCTCCCGCACTGAGAGCAGGTGAACGGCCTCCTCCCAGTGTGAACTCGCTGGTGCGTCCGCAGGTGGGATAGCTGAGTGAATCCCTTCCCACACGCAGAGCAGGTAAACGGTCTCTCCCCGGTGTGAACCCGCTGGTGCGTCCGCAGGCCAGATGAATCACTGAATCCTCGACCACACTGAGAGCAAGTAAATGGTCTCTCCCCGGTGTGAACTCGCTGGTGTCTCTGGAGGGTGCTGGAATGTCTGAATCCCTTTCCACAAGCAGAGCAGGTGAATGGCTTCTCCCCAGTGTGTACACGCTGGTGTATCTGCAGGGTGGATAAATCACTGAATCCCTTTTCACACTGAGAGCAAGTGAATGGCTTCTCCCCAGTGTGAATCCTCTTGTGTTTTAAGAGGTGGGGTACCTGAGTGAATCCCTTCCCACACTCAGAGCAGATGAATGGCCTCTCGTGGGTGTGGACTCGCTGGTGCGTCCGGAGGTTGTCTAACCGAGTGAATCCCTTCCCGCACTGAGAACAGGTGAACGGCCTCTCCCCGGTGTGAACTCGCTGGTGCGTCTGCAGGGTTGATGAATGACTAAATTGTTTCCCACACTGCGAGCAGATGAACGGTGTCTCTCCGGTATGAACTCGCTCGTGGGTACGCAGGTGAGATGACATAGTGAATCCCTTCCCACACTGAGAGCAGCTGAACGGTCTCTCGCCAGTGTGAACTCGCTGGTGTGTCTTCAGGGTGAATGAACGACCGAATCCCTTCCCACACACAGAGCAGGTGAACGGCCTCTCCCCAGTGTGATTGCGCCGATGGATTTCCAGCTCCGATGGGGATCTGTATCCCTTCCCACAGTCATCACATTTCCACGGTTTTTCCATGTTTCGTTTCCTTATCTCTCAAGATCGGACAATCAGGTGAAACCTCATCCACACACACTCAGAGCATGTGTACGGTCTCTAACCACTGTGAATG
The DNA here is from genome assembly GCF_965287045.1 of Carcharhinus amblyrhynchos. Classification (NCBI taxonomy): domain Eukaryota; kingdom Metazoa; phylum Chordata; class Chondrichthyes; order Carcharhiniformes; family Carcharhinidae; genus Carcharhinus; species Carcharhinus amblyrhynchos. The sequence goes on along the minus strand of NW_027649780.1, from coordinate 3,177,610 downwards.
CTGCGATATATTTTCAGGCTGTGTAATTGGTTAAAGCTCTTTCCACAGCTGGTGCACTGGAACACTCTCACTTGGGAGGTGTGTGTGTTTGTGTCTCAGTGCTTTTCCAGTCACACTGATGTTTAAAATCTTCTGAAGGTGACAGATCAGGCAAACATTTCTCCTTCTGGATTCACAGGCCGATGATATTCAGTTCCTGATTAATTGAGTGACTCCGTCAGATCTGGTTGTGACATTTGAGATTTCCATCTATAAATCCTCCTCTTCTAATATCCTGTGAAAGGAATTTACAAAAGTCACCACCGTCAGTACAGGATAGAAATTCAGAACAGACAATTCTAGTTTCTATGGAATATTCTGTCCTCTCTTATTCCCCAAATCTCCATCCCACACAATCTCCCTCCATTCTCACTCTGCTGTATCTAATATTCACCCTCCCAATTTTCCTGAAGGTGCTGATTGACAGATCCATGCTCACTGCTTCCTGTCCTGGACACTGAGAGCTGAAAATCTTCAAGCTGACAGCCACGTTAAAGTTTTACATGTGGACATGTTTGAGCAGGCTGATGATGCGTGTAATACACTGCATTACCTGGTCGTAGACACATGAAGAATGTGAGGGGGATCTTGGTATAGGCAGCGAGTGGTGACCTGGAAGTTAAAAATCGAAGCCCAGGATGAGAAAAGAAATGGAAAAGGGGATAACAGAAAGTGTTTTACTCACAGATGTTGGAGGTAGTAGGAAGTTTGAGTCAGTCTGAAGCCCAATCTTCATTCAGAGAGAGCAGCAGCACCTTCGCTGGGTAGAAATGAACAAGCTCATTGTCCAGCTACCGCATTCAGCAATGGGAGGCTTTGATTGGCTGGAGGTGCAGAGTCCTTCCGGTCTTCCAGAGTTCCCATTGGTCAATCTCCCCGCAGACAGACAATGGGGGAGCTCTGACTGGCTGGAGGCGCAGAGTCCTTCCGGTCCTCCAGAGTTCCCATTGGTCAATCCCCCCTGCAGACTGACAATGAGGGGCGGAGCCCCACGTAACGCGGGGGGTGGGCGGGACTTGGCCCTCCAGCCGCGCTGAGCTGCTGTCCAATGGGAAAGGCCTGGGAGAGCCGGACGGACAATGGTCAGTGCGCCGGCCCCGCCCCGCACCCGCACATGCGCATTCACCCCAAACATTGCACAAGCGCACTTTGGACACACCAGTCAACGGCTTTGACCAATGGAAAGGGTTGGAGGACCGGAAGGGGTCTGGTCCTCCAACCAATCAGAGCGTGGGCTTTGTATGAATGAAGAGTGAGTTTCAGACAGAATCAAACTTCCTCCTGTCTGTGATGTTGTTTGACCTAAAAGAGGCCAACATCTGTGAATTATTATTTATTTTCTCCCCCTTTCCATTTCTTTTCTCATTCTGGGGGAAATTGGGAACTTGCAGCAACTGAAAGGAAAGGAAGTGAATCTAGTCTGTTTATTCCACACATTATTAGTCCAGTTAGACAGACATAGATCTGTCTGGCAGCCTGCATGGAGATTTTCAGCTCTCTGTGTCCAGGACATGAATCTGTCAATCAGCACCTTCAGGAGAATTAGGAGGGTGAATATTGGACACAGCAGAGTGAGAATGGAGGGAGAGTGTGTGGGATGGAGATTCACAGCTTTTGGGGAATGAGAGAGGAAAAAATATTCCATGGAAACTAGAATTGTCTGTTCTAAGTTTCTGTCTCTATTGACAGTGATCACTTATGTAAATTTCCTTTTTCAGGAAATCACTATGGAGTTTTGCAGGCAGGAAACTAAGACCAAACATGTTACTAAGATGTCACAGTCACTCAATAGTTTGGGATCCAAATATAATCAGCCTTCAAAGGAAATGTTTCTCTGTTCCGTCGGCTTCAGGAGATTTGTGACTGGGAGAGCACCAAGACACACGCACACCTGAGTGAGAGCGTTCCACTGCACCGAGTGTGGAAAGAGCTTTAACCTGTTACACAACCAAAATTACACGGCAGCATTCACAGTGGGGAGATACTTGACCCATATTCTGTGTGGAATTTAACTGATGGTTTAACCTGGAGAGTCACAATGACACCTGCACCATGGAGAAACCATGGAAATGTTGGGACTGTGGGAAGGGATACAGGTTCCCACCTCAGCTGGAAATTCATCAGCACAGTCACACTAGGGAGAGGCCGTTCACCTGCTCTGCGTGTGGGAAGGGATTCACTCGGTTATCGAGCCTGCAGACACATCAACGAGTTCACACTGGGGCAAAACCATTCACCTGTTCTGACTGTGGGAAGGGATTCACACTCAGTTATTGCACTTGCTGAGGTGCAATCTCACTCATGCCAATGAGAGACCCTTTAAGTGCTCTGACTGTGGGAGAGGCTTCAAAAGCTTTCAGGAACTGATGATTCACCAGTTCGTTCACGCTGAGGATAGACCGTTCAACAGCTCTCGCTGCACAAAGTACATTATCCCTACAGCAGACACGCCAGCGAGTTCACACCGGGGAGAAACCATTTACCTGCTCTATGTGTGGGAAAGGTTTCACTCAGTTATCCATGCTGCAGAGTCACCAACAATTTCACGCTGAGGAGAGGCCATTCACTTGCACTGAGTATGTGAAGAGATTCAAACGTGGGTCCACCCTGCAGGATCACCTGCACATTCACACTGGGGAGAAGCCATTGGGGTGTGGGAAATCTGCAGAGGGATCTGGATAGGCTGAGCGAGTGGGCGAGGACCTGGCAGATGGAGTACAATGTTAGCAAGTGTGAGGTTATCCACTTTGGCAGGAATAATAGTAGGAGGGATTACTATTAAAAGGGCGAAAAGCTGCAGCATGCTACGGTGCAGAGGGACCTGGGGGTCCTTGTGCATGAGTCGCAAAAACCCAGCCTGCAGGTGCAGCAGGTGGTCAGGAAGGCAAATGGGATGCTGGCCTTCATAGCGAGGGGGATTGAATATAAAAGTAGGGAGGTCTTGCTGCAACTGTATAGGGCACTGGTGAGGCCGCAGCTGGAGTACTGTGTGCAGTTTTGGTCACCGCACTTGCGCAAGGATATTTTGGCCTTGAAGGGAGTGCAGAGGAGGTTTACTAGGCTGATACCGGAGTTGAGGGGGGTTGGACTATGAAGAGAAACTAAATAGACTGGGTCTGTACTCGTTGGAGTTTAGAAGGATGAGGGGGGATCTTATAGAGACGTATAAGATAATGAAGGGGATGGATAGGATAGAGGTGGAGAGGCTCTTCCTGCTCAGAAAGGACAGTAGGACTAGGGGGCACAGCCTCAAGATAAAGGGGAGGCGGTTTAGAACGGAGTTGAGGAGGAACTTCTTCACTCAAAGGGTGGTGAATCTCTGGAATTCTCTGCCCGTTGAAGTGGTGGAGGCTGCCTCGCTAAATATTTTTAAGAAGCGGGTAGATAGGTTTCTGATAGACAGGGGAATTAAGGGTTATGGGGAGAGGGCGGGAAAGTGGAACTGAACCACTTCAGATCAGCCATGATTTTATTGAATGGCGGGGCAGGCTCGAGGGGCTAGATGGCCTACTCCTGCTCCTATTTCTTATGTTCTTATGTTATGTTCTATTCAGATGCAACGAGCGTGGGAAGGGTTACCCAACCTACTGAGACACCAGCGACTTCACACCGGGGAGAGGGCGTTCACCGGCTCTGATTGCAGGATGGGATTCAGAGATTTATCCACTCTGAACCACTAGCGAGTTCACACCCGGGGGGGGGAGAGGCCATTCAGCTGCTCTGACTGTGGGAAGGAATTTGCTCGGTTGTCCGACCTGCTAAGACACCAGCGGCTTCACACCCGGGGAGGGGGCAGACCGTCCAACAGCTCTGTGCGTGTGGGAAGGGACTCACTCCGTCATCCCAGCGGCAGCCACACCAGCGAGTTCACGAGTGATTCCAGGGGTTGGATTCTGCTGTTATTGCTGCTGCTGATCACACCCAGGGCTGAACCAGGTTCAGTCTGACAGTGGGTGAAGTGGGAGGGTTTCGTTCTGCTGGACTGGCCAGAATCACGACTTTGCCTCCAGTGGGCTGATGTTCTTTGAGCCCTGGGAGAGCACATTTCCCACTGAAACAACCCACAAAAGCTGATGAAGGACATTTGTTTTATCCTGGATAATAAATAGTGTTTTTCCTACTATTACAGGTAGATCTAAAATAAATACATTTGTCTCCGTTCCATTGAGTCTCCAGCACAGGGCCAGGCCATTGGTCTGTGTCAGTATTTCTGCTCCACGTGAGCCTCCACCCACCCCTCTTCATCTCCCCCTCCCATCAGCATCTCCCTCTATTCCTTTCTCCCTCGTGTGTGTACAGTGGCACCGTGGTTAGCACTGCTGCCTCTCAGCGCCAAGGACCCAGCTTGCCTCACTGTCTGTGCGGAGTTTGCACATTCTCTCCGTGAGCGCACGGGTTTCCTTCATAAGAACATAAGAAATAGGAGCAGGAGTCGGCCATCTAGCCCTTCGAGCCTGCCCCACCATTCAATAAGATCATGGCTGATCTGTCGTGGCTCAGTTCCACATTCCCGCCCTCTCCCCATAACCCTTAATCCCCTCTCTTATCAAAAACCCATCAACCCGCGTCTTAAAAATATTTAGCGAGGCAGCCTCCACCACTTCAACGGGCAGAGAATTCCACAGATTCACCACCCTTTGAGTGAAGAAGTTCCTCCTCAACTCCGTTCTAAACCGCCCCCCCTTTATCTTGAGGCTGTGCCCCCTAGTCCTACTGTCCTTTCTGAGCGGGAAGAGTCTCTCCACCTCTATCCTATCCATCCCATTCATCATCTTATACGTCTCAATGAGATCTCCCCTCATTCTTCTAAACTCTAACGAGTACAAGCCTAGTTTATTCAGCCTCTCCTCATAGCTCAACCCCCTCAACTCCGGTATCAGCCTAGTAAACCTCCTCTGCACTCCCTCCAAGGCCAAAATATCCTTGTGTAAGTGCGGCGCCCAAAACTGCACACAGTACTCCAGCTGTGGCCTCACCAATGCCCTATACAGCTGCAGCAAGACCTCCCTACTTTTTTATTCAATCCCCCTCGCTATGAAGGCCAGCATCCCATTAGCCTTCCTGACCACCTGCTGCACCTGCAGGCTCGGGTGCTCTGGTTTCCTCCCACAGTCCGAAAGACGTGCTGGTTAGTTGCGTCGACTGTACTAAATCGACCCTCAGTGTAACCTAAACGGGTGCCGGAATGTGGCGACTAGGGGATTTTCACAATAACTTCGAACATAGAAAAACTACAGCACAAACAGGCCCTTCGGCCCACAAGTTGCACCGATCATATCCGTACCTACCAGGCTATCTGTAACTCCCAATCCCATTAAATCCCATGCACTCATCCAGAAGTCTCTTAAAAGAACCCAGTGAGTTCCAACTAGAGAGGAGGCTATACTAGACTTTATACTAGGGAATGAGCCCAGCCAGGCCATCATAGTTGCAGTGGGGGAACATAGAAAAACTACAGCACAAACAGGCCCTTCGGCCCATAAGTTGTGTCGATGATATCCCTACCTGCTAGGTTTACCTATAACCCTCAATCCTATTAAGTCCCATGTACTCATCCAGAAGTCTCTTAAAAGACCCTATCGAATTTGCCTCCACCACCACTGACGGCAGCCGATTCCACTCACCCATCACCCTCTGAGTGAAAAACTTACCCCTGACATCTCCTCTGTACCTATTCCCCACTTCATTGCTGTGTTAATGTAAGCTGACTTGTGACACTAATAAATAAACGTTAAAACTTTACGTATCTCGCTGCTCCTTCAATGTATTCCTGCTGTTCATTTCAAACCACTTGCTGTGATAGTGAGTTCCACATTCTCACCACTCGCTGGGTAAAGAGGTTTCTCACTGAAATCCCTGTTGGATTATTGAACCCCTTCATGTTCATAGAATCATAGAAGCCTACAGTGCAGAAAGAGGCCCTTCGGCCCATCGAGTCTGCACCCAACACAATCCCACCCAGGCCCTACCCCCCTATCCCTACATATTATACCCACTAATCCCTCTAACCTACACATCCCTGGACACCAAGGGGCAATTTCTTAGCACAGCCAATCAACCTAACCCCGCACATCTTTGGACTGTGGGAGGAAACCGGAGCACCCGGAGGAAACCCACAGTCCGGTTTCCTCCCACAGTCCGAAAGACGAGCTGGTTGGGTGCATTGACTGCGCTAAATTGACCCTCAGTGTACCCGACACAGGCAGAATGTGTAAACCTCGTACAGACAGTGACCTGAGGCCGGAATTGAACTCGGGTTCCCTGGCGTTGTGAGGGAGCAGTGCTCACCACTGTGCCGCCTACTAATCCTATTAAATCCTGTCCTGGTGTGAGACAACTCACACCTCTTTAACCTGCAATTATCCCTCTCCACTCATACAATCTGCACCTGTAAAGACTCGCATTTCAACTATTTTTCATATTCCAATCTGGAATTATCTTGCAATTGTGTCTTAGAACATAGAACATTACAGCGCAGAACAGGCCCTTCGGCCCACGATGTTGCGCCGACCAGTTAAAAAACAATGATCCTCTAACCTAAACCAAACCCTTTTCGTCCATAAACCTATCCACGGATCTCTTAAACGCCCCCAAACTAGGCGCATTTACAACCGCAGCAGGCAGCGCATTCCAATCCCTCACCACCCTCTGGGTAAAGAACCTACCCCTGACACCCGTCCTATAACTACCCCCCCTTAATTTAAAGCAATGCCCCCTCGTGCTAGCTTTCTCCATCCGAGGAAAAAGGCTATCACTATCCACCCTATCTAAACCTCTAATCATCTTATATGTTTCAATAAGATCCCCTCTTAGCCACCTTCTTTCTAACGAAAACAACCCCAAATCCCTCAGTCTCTCCTCATAGGACCTCCCCTCCATACCAGGTAACATCCTGGTAAACCTCCTCTGCACCCTCTCCAAAGCCTCCACATCCTTGTATTGTATTGTCTTGGCCTGTATATGCCGTGTTTGTGAATCTGCCTGCACCCACCTGATGAAGGAGCAGTGCTACAAAAGCTTGTGATTCCTCTTGTACTTTAACCTGATGCTGTAAGACTTCTTAACGTGCCCGTCCCAGTCCAACGCCAGCATCACAGTGAAAAATATTATTTCTTATATGTTAAGGGCAGCACGGTAGCACAGTGGTTAGCACCGCTGCTTCACAGCTCCAGGGACCTGGGTTCGATTCCCGGCTCGGGTCACTGTCTGTGTGGAGTTTGCATATTCGTAAGAAATAGGAGCAGGAGTAGGCCATCTAGCCCTTCGAGCCTGCCCCGCCATTCAATAAGATCATGGCTGATCTGTCGTGGCTCAGTTCCACATTCCCGCCCTCTCCCCATAACCCTTAATCCCCTTGTCTATCAAAAACCTATCTACCCGTGACTTAAATATATTTAGCGAGGCAGCCTCCACCACTTCAACGGGCAGAGAATTCCAGAGATTCACCACCCTTTGAGTGAAGAAATTCCTCCTCAACTCTGATCTAAACCGCCCCCCCTTTATCTTGAGGCTGTGCCCTCTAGTCCTACTGTCCTTTCTGAGCGGGAAGAATCTCTCCACCTCTACCCTATCCATCCCCTTCATTATCTTATCCATCTCTATAAGATCCCCCCTCATCCTTCTAAACTCCAACAAGTACAAACCCAGTCTATTCAGCCTCTCTTCATAGTCCAACCCCCTCATCTCCAGTATCAGCCTAGTGAACCTCCTCTGCACTCCCTCCAAGGCCAAAATATCCTTGCGCAAGTGCGGCGACCAAAACTGCACACAGTACTCCAGCTGCGGCCTCACCAGTGCCCTGTACAGTTGCAGCAAGACCTCCCTACTTTTATATTCTATCCCCCTCGCTATGAAGGCCAGCATCCCATTTGCCTTCCTGACCACCTGCTGCACCTGTAGGCTGGGTTTTTGCGACTCATGCACAAGGACCCCAGGTCCCTCTGCACCGTAGCATGCTGCAGCTTTTTGCCCTTTAAATAGTAATCCCTCCTACTACTATTCCTGCCAAAGTGGATAACCTCACACTTGCTAACATTGTACCCCATCTGCCAGGTCCTCGCCCACTCGCTCAGCCTATCCAGATCCCTCTGTAGACTTTCCACACCCTCCGCACTATTTGCTTTTCCACTTATCTTTGTGTCATCAGCAAATTTCAACACCCTACGCTCAGCCCCCTCCTCCAGATCATCTATATAATCATCTCTCCACGAGATCATTCTCCTCGTGCCTGCGTGAGTTTCCTCCGGGTGCTCCGGTTTCCTCCCACAGTCCAAAGATGTGCGGGTTAGGTTGATTGGCTGTGCTAAGAAATTGCCCCTTGGTGTACTAGGATGTGAAAGTTAGAGGGATTAGTGGGTAAATGTGTAGGGATATGGGGGTAGGGCTTGGGTGGGATTGTGCTCGGTGCAGACTCGATGGGCCGAAGGGCCTCTTTCTGCACTGTAGGGTTTCTATGATTCTATGGAATAGATAGGGTGGTAAAGAAGGTGTGCTTTCCTTTCTTGGTCGGGACATTAAATGGTAGAGTCAGAATGTCATGTTGAAGCTTTATAAAACTTTGGTTATGCCACACTTAGAATAATGCTTTCAATTCTGGTCGCCACATTACAGGAAGGATGTGGAGACTTTGGAGAGGCTGCAGAAGAGGTTTACCAGGATGTTGCCGGGATTAGAGGGTGTGAACTATAAGGAGAGGCTGGATAAACTAGGATTGTTTTCTCTGCGGTGATGGAGGCTGAAGGGAGACCTGATAGAAGTCTACAAAATTATGAGAGGCGTAGATGGGACGGCACGGTAGCACAGTGGGTTAGCACTGCTGCTCCGTAGTTCCAGGGTCCTGGGTTCGATTCCCGGCTTGGGTCACTGTCTGTGTGGGGTTTGCACATTCTCCTCGTGTCTGCGTGGGTTTCCTCCCGCAGTCCAAAGATGTGCGGGGTTAGGTTGATTGGCCAGGCTAAGAAATTGTCCCTTAGTGTCCAGGGATGTGTAAGTTAGAGGGGATTAGTGGGTAAATGTGTCAGGATATGGGGTAGGGCCTGGGTGGGATTGTGGTCGGTGCAGACTCGATGGGCCGAAGGGCCTCTTTCTTCACTGTATGGTTTCTATGATTCTGTGATAGATAGGGTTGACAGTCAGAATCTTTTTTCCCCGAGTTGAAATGTTGAATACTAAGGGGCATGCACTTCAACTGAGAGGGGAGAAAGTTCAAAGGAGATGTGAGGGGCAAGTTTACATAGAACATTACAGCACAGTACAGGCCCTTCGGCCCTCAATGTTGTGCCGAGCTGTGTCCAATCCCAAGATCAAGCTATCCCACTCCCTATCCTTCTGGTGTGCTCCATGTGTCTATCCAATAACCGCTTGAAAGTTCCTAAAGTGTCCGACTCCACTATCACAGCAGGCAGTCTATTCCACACTCCAACCATGCGGAGAGGCTGAGGGACTTGAGGTTATTTTCGTTAGAGAGAAGAAGGTTACGAGGTGACCTGATTGAGGCGTACAAGATGATCAGAGGATTAGATAGGGTGGACAGTGAGAGCCTTTTACCTCAGATGGTGATGGCTAACACGAGGGGACATAACTTTAAATTGTGGGGTGGTAATTATAGGACGGATGTCAGAGGTAGGTTCTTTACTCAGAGGGTAGTAAGGGCGTGGAATGCCCTGCCTGCAGCAGTTGTGGACTCGCCAACTTTAAGGGCGTTCAAATGGTCAGTGGATGAGCATATGGATAACATGGGAATAGTTTAGGTTAGAGGGTCATTAGATTGGTTCCACTGGTCAGCGCAACATCGAGGGCCGAAGGGCCTGTACTGCACTGTAATGTTCTATGTTCTAACCACTCTCTGAGTAAAGAACCTACCTCGGGCATCCCTCCTATAACTCCCACCATTAACCTTATAGTTATGTCCCCTAGCTACATCCACCCGAGTTTATTACATTGAGAGTGGTAGGTGTCTGGAACGCGCTGCCAGGGGTGGTGGTGGAGGAGGATGTGATAGAGGCTTTTACGAGGCTTTTAGACACATGAATGTGCAAGAAATAGAGAGACCAAAGGCAGACGGAAGAGATAAGTTTAATTTGGCGCCACGTCCAATACAACATTGTGGGCCAATTCCTGTGCTGTACTATTCTATGGTCTATCTACTCTGTCTACACAGTGCACCAAAAACAGTATTTTTCACTGTATACTAATACACAGAATCCGTACAGTGCAGAAAGAAGCAATTCGTCCCATCAAGTGTGCACCAACAATCCCACCCAGGTCCTATCCCTGTAACCCCGTGTACTTACCTTAGCAAGTCCCCCTGATGCTAAGGGGCAATTTTAGCATGGCCAACTAACCCGCACATCTTTGGACTGTGGGAGGAAACCGGAGCACCCGGAGGAAACCCACGCTGACACGGGGAGAACGTGCAAACTCCACGCAGACACTGACCCAAACCGGGAATCGAACCCGGGTCCCTGGAGCCGTGAGGCAGCAATTATATATTGTAGAAAGAGAAATAAAAATCCGACAGTGCAGAAGGAAGTCATTCGACCACAGTCCCACCCAGACTCCAGCCCCGTAACTCCAAGTGTTTACCCTGCTAAATGCAGGCAATCGGGACTAGCTTAGCGCTTTAAATAAAAAGGGGGGCAGCGTGGACAAGTTGGATTGAAAGGCCTGTTATATAGCGCTGTGAGGCAGCAGTGCTAACCACTGTGCCACCGTGCCACCCACGTGACAATAATAAATCAAATCAATAAACCAGCACACACAAAATCAAAACAAGAACATAAGAAATAGGAGCAGGAGTAGGCCATCCAGCCCTTCGAGCCTGCCCCGCCATTCAATAAGATCATGGCTGATCTGTCGTGGCTCAGTTCCACATTCCCGCCCTCTCCCCATAACCCTTAATCCCCTCTCTTATCAAAAACCCATCAACCCGCGTCTTAAATATATTTAGCGAGGCAGCCTCCACCACTTCAACGGGCAGAGAATTCCAGAGATTCACCACCCTTTGAGTGAAGAAGTTCCTCCTCAACTCCGTTCTAAACCGCCCCCCCTTTATCTTGAGGCTGTGCCCCCTAGTCCTGCTGTCTGGTAAATGCGGGGGAATTAAACGGTTGGCTGGTTGGAGGTATAAAGAGGGAAAAATGAAATTAAACACCAGAGAAGCCATCCTGATTTGGATATTTGAGATGGAAATGTGTGTGCAACTCGTACAGGTGCAGAGTGACCAGCAGATGGCACATGTATTTCAGGGTGTTATGTGCAGAGAAAATGTCTCCCCGTGCAAACAGGAGGTCGCACTGACCACAATCCCACCCAGGCCCTATCTCCATAACCCCACATATTTACCCTGCTAATCTCCCTGACACTAAGGGGAAATTTAACAGGGCCAATCCACCTAATCTGCACATCTTTGGACGCTAAGGATCATTTTAGCACAGCCAATCCACCTAACCCGCACATCTTTGGAGTGTGGGAGGAAACCGGAGCACCCGGAGGAAACCCACACAGACACGGGGAGAACATGCAGACTCCACACAGACGGTGACCCAAGCCAGGAATCGAACCCAGATCCCTGGTGCCGCAAGACAGCGGTTTTATATATCATATTCTATATCTACAGAACCTTAATTAGGCCGCACTTGGAATACTGTGTCCAATTCTGGTCGCCGCACTACCAGAAGGATGTGGAGGCTTTGGAGAGGGTACAAAAAAGATTTACCAGGATGTTGCCCTGGTATGGAGGGCATTAGCCATGAGGAGAGGTCGGAGAAACTTGGTTTGTTCTCACTGGAACAATAGAGGTTGAGGGGAGACCTGATAGAGGTTTACAAGATTATGAGGGGCATGGACAGAGTGGATAGTAAGAAGCTTTTTATAGTTAAGATGTTATAGTTAAGAAAGCCCACCAATAACTCTAATTTCTCAGAAGACTAAGGAAATTTACTTACTATTACTTACGTGGCGAAAAACTGCAGCAGGCGACGGTGCAGAGGGACCTCGGGGTCCTTGTGCATGAGTCGCAAAAACCCAGCTTGCAGGTGCAGCAGGTGGTCAGGAAGGTGAATGGGATGCTGGCCTTCATAGCGAGGGGGATTGAATATAAAAGTAGGGAGGTCTTGCTGCGGCTGTATAGGGCATTGGTGAGGCCGCAGCTGGAGTACTGTGTGCAGTTTTGGGCGCCGCACCTGCGCAAGGATATTTTGGCCCTGGAGGGAGTGCAGAGGAGGTTTACTAGGCTGATACCGGAGTTGAGGGGATTGAGCTATGAGGAGAGGCTGAATAAACTATGCTTGTACTCATTAGAGTTTAGAAGAATGAGGGGAGATCTCATTGAGACGTATAAGATGATGAATGGGATGGATAGGATAGAGGTGGAGAGACTCTTCCCGCTCAAAAAAGACAGTAGGACTAGGGGGCACAGCCTCAAGATAAAGGGGAGGCGGTTTAGAATGGAGTTGAGGAGGAACTTCTTCACTCAAAGGGTGGTGAATCTCTGGAATTCTCTGCCCGTTGAAGTGGTGGAGGCTGCCTCGCTAAATATTTTTAAGAAGCGGGTTGATGGGTTTTTGGTAAGAGAGGGGATTAAGGGTTATGGGGAGAGGGCGGGAATGTGGAACTGAGCCACGACAGATCAGCCATGATCTTATTGAATGGCGGGGCAGGCTCGAAGGGCTAGATGGCCTACTCCTGCTCCTATTTCTTATGTTCTTATGTTCTTATAAATTTGGCAGCAACGATTCTCACCAACTTTTACAGATGCAGCATAGAAAGCATTCTCTCTGGTTGTATCACAGCTTGGTATGGGCTCCTGCCCTGCCAAAGGAACTACAAAAGATCGTGAATGTAGCCCAATCCATCACTCAAACCAGCCTCCCATCCGTTGACTCTGTCTACACTTCCCGCTGCCTGGGAAAAGCAGCCAACATAATTAAGGACCCCACACAGCTCGGACATTCTCTCTTCCACCTTCTTCTTTTGGGAAAAAGATACAGAAGTCTGGGGTCACGTACCAACCGACTCAAGAACAGCTTCTTCCCTGTTGCTGTCAGACTTTTGAATGGACCTATCTCACATTAAGTTGATCTTTCTCTACACCTTAGCTGTGACTGTAACACTACATTCTACACTCTCTCCTTCTCTATGAATGGTATGCTTTGTGTAGTGTGCAAGAAACAATACTTTTCACTGTCTGCTAATACATGTGACAATAATAAATCAAATCAAGTCAAAAAGGTACATTCTGGGATTAGTTTTATGACCCTACATTGTTAGGGGACGAGCTGGCTGGCAGCTCATGTATTTTAGACAGCTTTTTTTCTCTTCCTTGCCAATTCACAGTTTCACTTTTAATTTGGTTGCCAGCAGTTTTTGTTCAGAAGGGGGTGGACACTAACCTGAAAACAACATTTTTCTCTCTCTCTGTCCCCCCGGTATTTTGGGAAGCTGTTCTGACTTAAAGTTATAAAGTTTATTTATTAGTCACAATTAGGTGTACATTAACACTGCAATGGAGTTACTGTGAAAATTCCGACGCCTGTTCAGGTACGCTGAGGGAGAATTTAGCTAGTGCACCTAACCAGCACGTCTTTCAGACTATGGAGGAAACCGGAGCACCTGGAGGAAACGCACACAGACACGGGGAGAACATACAAAGTCCACACTCACAGTGACCTGAGCCAGGAATTGAACCCAGGTCCCTGGCGCTGTGAGGCAGCAGTGCTAACCACCGTGCCACCGTGACTTCAAGCTGTCCTGGATGCATCAAGAGGGCTGCTAGAAGTTAGAAGACTGGGAAGTCAACGTTTCAATACTCCACCCAGGGAACCGGCCTGCAGTGTCACATGAGCATGTTCTGCTGTGCTAAACCTTAGGCAAGGGTTTTCTTTCTGGAGTTTATTTGAACAAAGAAAAGTACAGCACATGAACAGGCCCTTCGGCCCTCCAAGCCTGCGCCGATCATGATGCCTCCCTGAACTAAAACCAAATAGATAGGCTGGAAACTTGAGTGGAGAAATGGCAGATGGAATTTAATCCAGATAAGTGCGAAGTGATGCATTTTGGTTGGACTAATGTAGTGGGGAGCTAGACAATAAATGGCAGAACCATCAAAAGTATAGACGCACAGAGGGACCTGGGTGTGCAAGTCCACAGATCCTTGAAGGCGGCAGCACAGGTGGAGAAGGTGGTGAAGAAGGTATATGGCATGCTTGCCTTTATAGGATGGGGTATAGAGCACAGAAATTGGTGTCTGATGTTACAGTGGTATAGAACGTTGGTTAGGCCACATTTGGAGTACTGCGTCCAGTTCTGGTCACCACACTACCAGAAGGATGTGGAGGCTTTGGAGAGAGTACAGAAAAGGTTTACCAGGATGTTGCCCAGTATGGAGGGTCTTAGTTATGAGGAGAGATTGGTTAAACTGGGGTTGTTCTCCCTGGAAAGACGGAGAATGAGGGGAGACCTAATAGAGGTGTATAAAATTGTGAAGGGGATAGATAGGGTGAACAGCGGGAAGCTTTTTCCCAGGTCGGAAACATGAGGGGTCACAGGTTCAAGGTGAGGGGGGACGAGGTTTAACTCAGATATCAGAGGGACGTATTTTACACAGAGGGCGGTGGGGGCCTGGAATGCACTGCCAAGCAGGGTGGTGGAGGTGGACACACTGGGATCATTTAAGACTTATCTGGATAGCCACATGAACAGACTGGGAATGGAGGGACACAAACGAATGGTCTAGTTGGACCAATGAGTGGCGCAGGCTTGGAGGGCTGAAGGGCCTGTTTCCTGGGCTGTATTGCTCTTTGTTCTTTGTTCAAATGCACCTTTGGAGTCCGTTTTCTTCTATTCCCATCCTATTCATGTATTCATCTATTTGATCCTTAAATACCGCTATCATACCTGCTCCCACTGTCTCCCCAGGCAGACCGTTCCAAACATTCACCATCCTCGGTGTAAAAAAAATTGCCTCGCATATCTTCTTTAGACTTTTCCCCACGCACCTGCAAACCTACGTCCCCTAGTACTTGATCTTTCTGCCCTAGGAAACAGACTATCCACTCTGTCCATGCCACTCATCATCTTGTAAACCTCTATCAGGTCACTCCTCAACCTCCGTCGCTCCAGTCAGAACAAACTGAGTTTATCCAACCTCTCCTCGTAGCTAATGTCCTCCATAGCAACATCCTGGTAAACCTCTTCTGCACCCTCTCCAAAGCCTCCACATCCTTCTGGTAGTGTGGCGACCAGAATTGAACATTATATTCTAAATGAGACCTAACTGAGGTTCTGTGTAGCTGTAGCATGACCGGTGAATTTTTTTACTCAATGACCTGACCAATGAAGGGGAGCGTGCCGTATGCCTTCTTGTCTACTTTATCCACCTACGTTGCCAATTTCAGTGATCGGTGGACATGTACGCTCAGATCTCTCTGCCTGCAAATACTCCTAAGAGTTCTACCATTCACTGTATAATTCCTACATACATTGCAGCCCTTCCAAAATGCATTATCTCACATTTGTGCGGATTGGAACATTGTTCGATTGGAACATTTTCTCTATTCATTGAAGATTTTACAATATCTTGAGTGTTTTTTCTCTTGTTTGCAATTGCTAAAAGGTATCGCTATTTTTCTTGGGCGACAGGAAGATGTAGACGAGATGCTGAAATGGGCGAATAACTGGCACATGGAATTTAGAAGAAAGAACAAAAAACAGCCCGGGAAACAGGCCCTTCGGCCCAACGAGCCCGCGCTGCCATTTTAACATTACCAGTCCCCCCTCCACCCACGACCCCTATCTATTGTTTTATGGCCATCCACATTGAGGGAAACTAATTTAGGGACAATTTATTACTGCCAATCAGCCTAAGAGCACATCTTTGGGGTGTGGGAGGAAACCGGAGCACCCGGAGAAAACCCACACAAGCACGGGGAGAATGCGCAAACTCCCACAGACACCGGCCCAAATCCATGTGTCTGCACAGCAATCAGTGATAGTCACTGAGCTGTCGTGTTGCCCAGCATCCGGTCCAGTTTAAGCGTACACTAACTAATTTAACCCTGAAAAGTGTGAGGTGATGCACTTTGGAAGGAGTAATTTGACAAGGAAGTACACTCTGAAAGGTCTGACGCTGGGAAGTTTCAGAACAAAGGGAACTTGGCGTGTTATGTCCTATGTTCTATGAAGGCGGAAGGGCAGGTAAACAGAGGGGTGAGAAAGGCGTATGGCACACTCGCCTTTATCAATCAGGGCTTTTAATATCAGGGTCGTGATCTATCGAACCTTGGAGAGGCCACATCTGGAGTTATTTTCTGTGCATTTCTAGTCACCAGAAGGACGTGAACACACTGTGGAGGGGGTACAGAGAAGATTCACCAGGATGTTGCCCGGGATGGAACATTTAAGTTACGAAGAAAGATCGGCTGGGCGTTGGGTTGTTTTCTCTGGAGCTGAGAAGACTGAGGGGCGACCTGATCGAGGTGTTCAAGATTATGAGGGGCAGGGTGCAAATCGAGCTGTTGTTCCCCTTAGTTGAAGGTTCAGTCACGAGAGTCAAGTTAAAAGTGAGAAGTGGAAGGTTTAAGGTGGGGGGGATTTGAGGAAATTCCCCAGAGGGTGGTGATGGTCTGGAACGCACTGCCCGGGAGGGTGGTGGATTCACAAACCCTTTGGCACATCGGGCCACAAGGTTGTGCCGCTGTTCCCGGCTTCCAAGCAAAAACTGAAGCGGGAGAGTCCATCAAAGAAAGACAAGTAACGTTGGTCTGGGGAAATGGATGATCTCCTACAGGGCTGCTCGGAACTCTGCGACCAGCCTGAACGAGTTCGCCACTACAGTAACTGACTTCATTAGTAAGTCTGTGTGCCAAAGAACACAGTCAAAAGACAGTACCGGACCAAGCTAGTGACCCAGGCTAGCCACACCGACTCCCACCGACTATGGCAAGATCCGTAAGATATAAACAGGCTACAAAGTGAAGGCATGTAAAATCGCCGGCTCCAACGCACCCCTTCCTGATGAGCTCAACTCATTCCACGCCTGTTTTGAGCAAGAGGTCAGTGAGAGCGTGCCCTCCACCCTGGAAGCCCTGGTTGAACCTGTGTCTAGGGTCACCATTGTGGATGTCAAAGCAGCTTTCTCGAAGGCCAGCCCACGGAAAGTCCAGATAGGGTACCCGAACGTGAACTCAGATCCTTTGCGGATCAGCTGGCGGGGGGATTCACAGACACCTTCAACCTCTCTTTACAACAATCTGAGGTCCCTATTTGCTTCAAGAAGACGACTATTATCCTGATAACTAAGAAAAACCAAGCAGCGTGCTTTAATGACTATTGACTGGACGCTCTGACGTCCATCATTATGAAGTGCTTCGAAAGGCTTGTCATGGCATGAATCAATTCCAGCCTCCCAGACTACCTGGATCCACCACAGTTTGCCTATCACTGCAACTGGTCGACAGCAGACACCATCTCCCTGGCCCTGCACTCAACACTGGAACACCTAGATAACAAGGACACCTATGTCATACTCCTACTTGTTGACTATAGCCCAATCTTCAACACCATTATTCCCAGGAAACTCATCTCCAAACTCTGTGGCCTGGGCCTCAGCACCTCTCTCTCTGCAACTGGATCCTAAACTTCCTAACTCACTACAATCAGTAAGGATAGGCAACAACACCTCGTCCACGATCATCCCCAACACCGGTGCCCCACAAGGCGGTGTTGTCAACCCCCTACTATACTCCTTATACACCTACGACTGTGTGGCCAAATTCCCCTCCAATTCGATTTTCAGGTTTGCTGATGACACCACCGTAGTGGGTCATTTCTCAAACAATGACGAGACAGAGTACAGGAATGAGATAGAGAATCTGGTGAACTGGTGCGGCAACAATAATCTCTCCCTTAATGTCAACAAAACGAAGGAGATTGTCATCGATCTCAGGAAGTGTAAAGGAGAACATGCCCCTGTCTACATCAATGAGGACCAAAGTAGAAATGGTCGAGAGCTTCAAGTTTTTAGGTGTCCAGATCACCAACAATCTGCTTTGGCCCACTCATGCCGATGCTGTAGTAAAGAAAGCCCACCAATGCCTCTACTTTCTCAGAAGACTAAGGAAATTTAGCACGTCTGTATGACTCTCAGCACCTTTTACAGATGCACCACAGAAAGCATTCTTTCTGGTTGTATCTGGTTGTAACATTTAACGTTTATTAACAGGGGTTTGAGTTTAAGAGCCAGGGGGTTATGCTGCAACTATACCAGACGTTGGTGAGACTGCATTTGGAATATTGTGTTCAGTTCTGATCACCTCACTATAAGGAGGATGTGGAAGCATTGGAGAGAGTGCAGAGGGGATTTACCAGGATGCTGCCTGGTTTGGAGGGTAGGTCTTATGAGGAAAGGTTGAGGGAGCTGGGGCTTTTCTCTTTAGAGCGGAGGAGAATGAGAGGCGACTTAATAGAGGTTTATAAGATGATGAGGGGGATAGATACAGTGGATGTGCAGAGACTATTTCCTCGGGTGGATGTAGCTGATACTAGGGGGCATAACTATAAGGTTCATGGTGGGAGATATAGGAGGGATGTCCGAGGTAGATTCCTCACTCAGAGAGTGGTTGGGGTGTGGAATGCACTGCCTGCTGTGATAGTGGAGTCGGACACTTTAGGAACTTTCATGTGGTTATTGGATAGGCACATGGAGCACACCAGAATGATAGGGAGTGGGATAGCTTGATCTTGGGTTCAGACATAGCTCAGCACAACATTGAGGGTCGAAGGGCCTCGACTGTGCTGTACTGTTCTATTTTCTATGTATCACAGTTTGGTATGGGCTCCTGCTCTGTCCAAGACTGCAAGGAACTACAAAAGATCATGAATGTAGCCCAATCCATCATGCAAACCAGCCTGCTATCCATTGACTCTGTCTACACTTCCTACTGCCTCGGCAAAGCAGCCAGCATAATTAAGGATGCCACGCACCCCGGACATTCTCTCTTCCACCTTCTTCCTTCAGGAAAAAGATACAAAAGTCATGTACCAACTGACTCAAGAACAGCTTCTTCTTTGCTGCCGTCAGACTTTTGAATGGACTTACCTCGCATTAAGTTGATCTTTCTCCACACCCTCGCTATGACTGTACTACTACATTTTGCACTCTCTTGTTTCCTTCTCTATGAACAGTATGCTTTGTCTGTATCGTGTGCAAGCAACAACACTTTTCACTGTATGTTAATACATGTGATAATAATAAATCAAATACTTTTGTGTGAAGGAGTTCCTCCTCAACTCAGTCCTAAATCTGCTTCCCCTTATTGTGAGGCTATGTCCCCTCGTTTTAGTTTCACCCACCAGTGGAAACAACTTCCCTGCTTCTATCTTATCTATTTCCTTCATAATCTTATGTAATGCTATAAAATCTCCCCTCGTTCTTCTGAATTCCAATCAGTATAGGGTGCAGAGGAGGTTTACCAGGATGTTGCCTGGCATGGAGGGGCTGGGTTACGAGGAAAGGTTGGAGAAACTGGGACTGTTCTCTGCTTATGGAATGCTAGCCTTTATAGGAAGAGGTATGGAGTTTAAAAGCTGCCGTCTAATGCTTCAGTTGTATAGAACGTTGGTTAGACCGCATTTGGAGTACTGCGTCCAGTTCTGGTCACCTTACTACCGGAAGGACGTGGAGGCTCTGGAAAGGGTGCAGAGGAGGTTTACCAGGATGTTGCCTGGCATGGAGGGGTTGGGTTACGAGGAAAGGTTGGAGAAACTGGGACTGTTCTCCTTGGAAAGATGGAGATTGAGGGGGGACATGATAGAGGTATATAAGATACTGAAGGGAATAGACAGAGTCAATAGTGAGAGACTGCTCCCTAGATTGGTTACGAATACAAGAGGACATGATTTAAGGGTGAGGGGGGAGAGGTATAATTTGGATATGAGAGGAAGGTTCTTTACGCAGAGAGTTGTGGGGGTATGGAACACGCTACCGAGTAGGGTGGTGGAGGCAGGAACGTTGGACTCGTTTAAGGTTCAGTTAGATAGGCACATGAGTGAAACGAGGATGGAGGGATATGGTAGGGGTTATTAAATAAGGATTAGAACCTCGGGAGACACCGGAAAGGCAGGCTTGTGATTAACGTTTTTGTCTTTTCACTCCGCAGGTGGAGGTCCACCTCGTTGTCAAACGAGGGGCATGCACACGGTGGGTTGTGCGTGGGCTACTCTTGGAGGTTCCGGGAGTGGCCTAGTACTTCGTGTCGGTGTGTGTGCTTGATCCTGGACCGGTAGACGGGCGCCGCAACAGCTCGGTGACTAGCACTGCTAGCTGTGCAGATACATGGATTTGGGCCTGTGTCTGTGGGAGTTTGTGCATTCTCCCTGTGGTTGCGTGGGTTTCCTCCGGGCACTCCGGTTTCCTCCCACACCCCAAAGATGTGCTCTTAGGCTGATTGGTTTTACCAAATTGACACTATTCTCCCCTGAATCTGGCTAAGTCAGGGGTTCTATTTGTAGATACGCAGGGTAGAATAGGTGTAGGGTGATGCGGCGGCACGGGCTTGTTGGGCCGAAGGGCCTGTTTCCCGTGCTGGGTTGTTCTTTGTTCTTAGTATAGTCAGTCTACTCAGTCTCTCCTCAGAAACCAACCCTCTCAACTCCAGAATCAACCTCTGACTGTGTGGGAACGGTTAATCTCCATCTGCCAGGTCCTCGCCCACTCGCTCAGCCTATCCAGGTCCCTCTGCAGACTTTTCACACCCTCCACACAATTTGCTTTTCCACTCATCTTTGTGTCATCAGCAAATTTTGTCACCCTACACCCAGCCCCCTCCTCCAGATCATCTATATAAATGGTAAATAGCTGAGGCCCCAGCACCGATCCCTGCGGCACTCCACTAGTTACCAAGTCTGCAGGTGCAGCAGGTGATCAAGAAGGCGAATGGGATGCTGGCCTTTATAGCGAGGGGGATTGAATATAAAAGCAGGGAGGTCTTGCTGCAACTGTACAGGGCACTGGTGAGGCCGCAGCTGGAGTACTGTCTGCAGTTTTGGTCGCCGCACTTGCGCAAGGATATTTTGGCCTTGGAGGGAGTGCAGGGGAGGTTCACTGAGCTGATACCGGAGATGAGGGGGTTGGACTATGAAGAGAGACTAAATAGACTGGGTCTGTACTCGTTGGCGTTTAGAAGGATGAGGGGGGATCTTACAGAGACGTATAATGAAGGGGATGGATAGGGTAGAGGTAGAGAGATTCTTCCCGCTCAGAAAGGACAACAGGACTAGAGGGCACAGCCTCAAGATAAGGGGGCAGGGGGCAGTTTAGAACGGAGTTGAGGAGGAACTTCTTCACTCAAAGGGTGGTGAATCTCTGGAATTCTCTGCCCGTTGAAGTGGTGGAGGCTGCCTCGCTAAATATTTTTAAGACGCGGGTTGATGGGTTTTTGATAAGAGAGGGGATTAAGGGTTATGGGGAGAGGGCGGGAATGTGGAACTGAGCCACGACAGATCAGCCATGATCTTATTGAATGGTGGGGCAGGCTCGAAGGGCTAGATGGCCTACTCCTGCTCCTATTTCTTATGTTCTTATTAATCTGATCAATTCCCACTGCCTTTCCGATGGTAAATTGTGACTGAAGATAGACACCGCCATCTCGTCTAATGTATGAGTCTATTCAAGAGGTTGTCTGGGAAGCCTAGCTCTATTTATGAGGAAGACCGTTGAGGTAATACTGAGAAAAGTTGTGCAACTAAAGAATGTGGTTCTCCTGACTTGGCTTCATCCCATTATGCCTTAGAATTCCATGTTATTAGCCAATATGTGTAATAATACACTTTTAATAAATACACGTTTAAGTCAGTTAGGGGTTGCACGGTAGCACAGTGGGTTAGCACTGCTGCTTCACAGCTCCAGGGTCCTGGGTCCGATTCCTGGCTCAGGTCACTGTCTGTGTGGAGTTTGCACATTCTCTTCGTGTCTGCGTGGGTTTCCTCTGTGTACTCCGGTTTCCTCCCACAAGCCAAAGATGTGCGGGTTAGGTTGATTGGCCATTGCTAAAATTGCCCCTTAGTTCCTGAGATGTGTAGGTTAAAGGGATTAGTGGGTAAATATGTAGGGATAGGGGGGGTAGGGCTTGGGTGGGATTGTGGTCAGTGCAGACTTGATGGGCCGAATGGCCTCTTTCTGTACTGTAGGGTTTCAATGATTTCTATGAAATCCAGTAGTTTTACAGCATTTAATGTGGCTCTATGCTAACAGTAACTCTGTCAATATAAATAAATATTATTCTGAGCTAATGCACTTTGTTTCAACTATTCTTTGTTAGTTTTTTCGTCCCAGGGCATTTTGAACCCCTACAACACCATGCAACAGACTCAAGAAACTTGTGTACAATTCTGGTCTCCTTACTTGAAGAAGGATAGCCTGACACTGGAGGGGGTACAGACGAGATTCACTAGGTTGATTCCACAGTTGAGAGGGTTGGCTTATGAGGAGAGATTAGAACATAGAACATTACAGCACAGTACAGGCCCTTCGGCCCTCGATGTTGCGCCGACCAGTGGAACCAATCTAATGACCCTCTAACCTAAACTATTCCAGTTGAGGCTAGACTCATTGGAATTCAGAAGAATGAGGGGAGATTTTGTAGCATTACATAAGATTATGAAGGGAATAGATAAGATAGAAGCAGGGAAGTTGTTTCCACTGGTGGGTGAAACTAGAACTAGGAGGCATGGTCACAAAATAAGGGGAAGCAGATTTAGGACTGAGTTGAGGAGGAACTTCTTCACATAAAGGGTTGTGAATCTGTGGAATTCCCTGCCCAGTTGGGGCTACCTCATTGAATGTTGTTTAAGGCAAGGATGGATAAATTTTTGAACAGTAAAGGTTATGGTGAGCGGGTGGGTAAGTGGAGCTGAGTCCACAAAAAAGATCAGCCATGATCTTATTGAATGGCGGAGCAAGCTCGAGGGGCCAGATGGCCTACTCCTGCTCCTATTTCTTATAAGAACATAAGAACATAAGAAATAGGAGCAGGAGTAGGCCATCTAGCCCTTCGAGCCTGCCCCGCCATTCAATAAGATCATGGCTGATCTGTCGTGGCTCAGTTCCACATTCCCGCCCTCTCCCCATAACCCTTAATCCCCTCTCTTATCAAAAACCCATCAACCCGCTTCTTAAAAATATTTAGCGAGGCAGCCTCCACCACTTCAACGGGCAGAGAATTCCAGAGATTCACCACCCTTTGAGTGAAGAAGTTCCTCCTCAACTCTGTTCTAAACTGCCCCCCCCCCTTTATCTTGAGGTTGTGCCCCCTAGTCCTACTGTCCTTTCTGAGCGGGAAGAGTCTCTCCACCTCTATCCTATCCATCCCATTCATCATCTTATACATCTCAATGAGATCTCCCCCTATTCTTCTAAACTCTAACGAGTACAAGCCTAGTTTATTCAGCCTCTCCTCATAGCTCAACCCCCTCAACTCCGGTATCAGCCTAGTAAACCTCCTCTGCACTCCCTCCAAGGCCAAAATATCCTTGCGTAAGTACGGCGACCAAAACTGCACACAGTTATGATAGTTTCACAAACAAAGAGAACAGGAGAGAGAGTGATTGCTTCTTAGCTTGCTGCTAAACTGCTCCCCAGAATGAAACTGAAATCCCAAAGGAAAAAAATCCCCTGACTGCCACGGCTAAGCACCAGCACCGCACCCCCCCTCCCCCTCCAATGACACCGCTGTAAGCTGCATGATTTTAAAAAAACTTTCTTAAAGGTACACCCACCTGACAGCAGTCAACAAGCGCTCCCCCACCTGTGAAAGATCCTCAAGTCCCACCGAGCAGTGTGACAGCACAGCATTCAACACCGGGAGCACAGTTCGAGAGAGACAGAGAGGGATGGGTCTTAGGGGAAGGACCGTGAGATGAGGGGATTGGACTATGAAGAGAGATTGAATAGACTGGGTCTGTACTCGTTGGAGTTTAGAAGGATGGGGGGGGAGATCTTATAGAGACGGATAAGATGATGAAGGGGACAGATAGGGTAGAGGTAGAGAGATTCTTCCCGCTTAGAAAGGATAGCAGGACTAGAGGGCACTGCCTCAAGATAAGGGGGGGAGGGGGTGTAGTTTAGATCGGAGTTGAGGAAGAACTTCTTCACTCAAAGGGTGGTGAATCTCTAGATGTCTCTGCCCGTTGAAGTGGTGGAGGCTACCTCGCTGAATATATTTAAGTCACGGGTAGATAGGTTTCTGACAGACAGGGGAATTAAGGGTTATGGGGAGAAAGCGGGAAAGTGGAACTGATCCACTTCAGATCAGCCATGATCTTATTGAATGGCGGGGCAGGCTCGAAGGGCTAGATGGCCGACTCCTGCTCCTATTTCTTACGTGAGGCGTCCAGGTTGCAAAGCCGAGGGCCCAAGCAGCTGAAGGCAACAATGGCGCAGTGACTAAAATCAGGGCCCTACAGGAAGTAGGGCTTGGAGAAGTGCTGAGGTCTCGGAGGGTTGTGGGGGGCTGACAGAGGGAGTGCCGCGAAGGTTCACCAGCCTAATGGCTGGAGCAGCAACACTGTCCTCTGGGGAGTGACCAGGCCTGTGTTCTCCTGTTTCAAATAAGGTGACTGATTATCTAAATAGGGATAGACTTTGGGGTGCTCCGGTGCAGAGGGATCTGGGTATCCTCATTCACGAGTCACAGAAAACTAGCATAGGGGTACAGCAGATAATAAAGAAAATGAATGGAATGTTGGTATTGATAGCGAAAGGAGTAGAATATATAAGGTAAGGAAGTATTGTCGCAGCTGTACAAGCCATTGGTGAGGCCGTACTTGGAGCATTGTGCATGTTGGCACAGTGATTAGCCCTGCTGCCTTACAGCATTAGGGATCCAGGTTCAATTCAGGTCTCTGATCACTGCCTGTTTGCACATTCTCCCCATGTCTGCGTGAGTTTCCTCCAGTTCCCACAGTCCAAAGATGCATGGGTTAGATTGATTGGCCCTGCTAAATTGACCCTAGTGTCAGGGGGATTAGCAGGGTAAATATCTGGGGTTACAGGAATAGGATTTGGATGGGATAGTGGTCGGTGCAGACTCAATGGGCCAAATGGTCTCCTTCTGCACTGTAGGCATTCTATGATTCTGAGTTTTAGTCTCCTTATCTGAGGAAAGATGTCGTGGCATTGGAGGCAGTTCAGAGGAGGTTCGCTAGATTGATTCCAGAGATGAGGGGTTTGTCATATAAAGAGAACAGTTTAGGCGGATACTGTCTGGAATTTAGAATGACGGGAGATTAAATTGAGGTACATAAGATGGTAAAAGATACGGATAAAGTAGACATGGAGCAAATGCTTCCGCTGGTGATGCGTTCTAGGATGAGAGGTCATAGTCTTAGGATAAAGGGTAGCAAATTTAGAGTTGAGAAGAAACTACTTCACTCAAAGGGTTGTGAACCTGTGGAATTTGCTAACCCAAAGTGCGGTGGATACTGAGTAAATATAAGGAGGAGTTAGGCAGAGTTTTACTTGGTAATGGGTTGAAGGATTACGGGGAGAAGGCAGGAGAATGGGGATGAGGAGCATATCAGCCAGGAGCGAATGATGGAGCAGACTTGATGGGCCAAATGGCCTAATTCTGCTCCTAGATCTTATGAGAGGTGACCTCATTGAAACCTACAGAATTCCTACAGGACGTGACAGAGATGGAGAAGGCTTCAGCGTGACTTCGACAGGCTGAGTAAGGAAGCACCTGTATGGCAGACGCAGCATAATGATGCTAAACGTGAGGTTATTCACTTTGGCAGCAATAACAAGGCAGATTATTACTTGGATGTGCAAATTGAGAGGGGTGGCTACTCAGTGAGACCTTGGAGTCCTTGTGCATCAGTCGCTGAAAGTAAGCACGCTGGCACAGCGGGCAGTAAAGAAGACAAATGGTCTGTTATTTTTATATTTTTCATAGGAAGGTGGGAACAGGAGTAAGCCACTCAGTCCCTCAAGCCTGCTCAGCCATTCAATTAGATCCTGCCTGATCATCAAACTCAATGCCACTTTTCCCACACTATCTCCATGTCTTGCGATGTCATTGTATTCCAGACATCTTTTTTTAATTTGTCTATGGGACACGGACATTGCTGACTAGCCAGCATTTATTCCCTAGTTGCCCTGCATGAAACTATCATTGATCTGTGTGACGAGTGTCTCTCTACTTCCTCTCCAACCCGATTCCTGACTCAAGAACAGCTTCTTCCCTGCTGCCATCAGACTTTTGAATGGACCCACCTCGCATTAAGTTGCTCTTTCTCTACACCCTAGCTATGACTGTAACACTACATTCTGCACCCTCTCCGTTCCTTCTTTATGAATGGTGTGCTTTGTCTGTATAGCACGCAGCAAGCAATACTTTTCACTGTAACCCAATACCATAGAAAATTACAGCTCAGAAACAGGCCTTTTGGCCCTTCTTGTCTGTGCTGAACCATTTTTTGCCTAGTCCCACTGACCTGCATTTGAAACATATCCCTCCAAATCCCTCTCATCCATGAACCCGTCCAAGTTTCTCTTAAGTGTTAAAAGTGACCCTACATTTACCACTTTATCCAGCAGCCCATTCCACACTCTCCGCGTGAAGAATCCCCCCCTTAATATTCCCTTTAAACTTTTCTCCTTTCACTCTTAACCCATGCCCTCTGGTTTTTTCCTCCTCTAGCCTCAATGGAAAAAGCCTGCTTGCATTCATTCTATCTACACCCATCAAAATCTTATACGCCTCTATCAAATCTCCCCTCATTCTTCTACATGTGACAATAAGGGACATTGCAGTCATCCCATCAGTTCACCAGATTCTCTATCTCATTCCTGTACTAAGTCCCATCATTGTTTGAGATCCGACCCACTACAGTGGTGTCCTCAGGATATTGGAGGGGAATTTGGCCACACTATCGTCAGTGCAGAAGGAGTATAGTAAGGGGCTGAGGACACAACTCTGTGGGGCACCAGTGTTGAGGATGATTGTGGAAGAGGTGCTGTTGCTCATCCTTAAGAACATAAGAAATAGGAGCAGGAGTAGGCCATCTAGCCCTTCGAGCCTACCCCGCCATTCAATAAGATCATGGCTGAAGTGGATCAGTTCCACTTTCCTGCTTTCTCCCCATAACCCTTAATTCCCCTATCAGAAACCTATCTACCCATGTCTTAAATATATTTAGCGAGGCAGCCTCCACCACTTTGATGGGCAGAGAATTCCAGAGATTCACCACCCTTTGAGTGAAGAAGTTCCTCCTCAACTCTGATCTAAACTGCTCCCCTCCCCCCTTATCTTGAGGCTGTGCCCTCTAGTCCTGCTATCCTTTCTGACCGGGAAGAATCTTTCTACCTCTACCCTATCCATCCCTTTCGTTATCTTATACGCCTCTATATCCTTGCTGATTATTGTCCTTGGGTTAGGACGTTCAGGCTCCAGTCCCAGAGTTTGGAGATGAGTTTCCGAATGTTGTTTTGGGACAAGCCTATCCTCAGTTTAGGACTGTAGATAAATTTGGAACTCAGCTAATTCGAATGTATTGTGTGTGTAATTTTGTTCCATATTGCTGTTTTACAGTTTAATAAACATTATTGTATTTAGAATCAAGAATATACCATTCCTCACTAGTTTTCATATCTTTCCTCACACATCAAATTACAAAATAAACAAGCAAAAGTCAGTGTCCCACGTCACCCTTCTGGATTTTGGCATACTCTCTCATCTATCAGTTGGGTTCTTAACCCTACCCTTATGGATGGTCCCCATGGATACAAGGTGAAAAGCTTTGACGGCAGTTTTGGTCGCCGCACTTGCGGAAGGATATATTGGCCTTGGAGGGAGTGCAGCGGAGGTTCACTGAGCTGATACCGGAGATGAGGGGGTTGGCCTATGAAGAGAGACTAAATAGACTGGGTCTGTACTCGTTGGAGTTTAGAAGGATGAGGGGGGATCTTATAGAGACGTACAAGATAATGAAAGGGATGGATAGGGTAGAGGTAGAGAGATTCTTCCCGCTCAGAAAGGATAGCAGGACTAGAGGGCACAGCCTCAAGATAAGCGGGGGGCAGTTTAGATCGGAGTGGAGGAGAAATTTCTTCACTCAAAGGGTGGTGAATCTCTGGAATTCTCTGCCCGTTGAAGTGGTGGAGGCAGCCTCGCTAAATATATTTAAGTCACGGGTAGATAATTCCCTTGTCTATCAAAAACTTAAGGGTTATGGGGAGAAAGCGGGAAAGTGGAACTGATCCACTTCAGATCAGCCATGATCTTATTGAATGGCGGGGCAGGCTCGAAGGGCTAGATGGCCTACTCCTGCTCCTATTTCTTATGTTCTTACCTCTTTTTCCAGTAATGCTGAAGTTTTGAACTATTAAATGGCTATTTAAGTTCACTCAATTAATCAACCTAGAATTGAAAAGTGACAGGGAGCATGAAACTATCATCGATCGCCGTTATAAAACCCATCTGGTTTACTAGAGTCTCCCAAATTCCCCTCCAACTCGATTTTCAAGTTTGCTGATGACACCACCGTAGTGGATCGGATCTCAAACAGTGACGAGACAGAGTACAGGAAATGAGATAGAGAATCTGGTGAACTGGTGCGGCAACAATAATCTCTCCCTCAATGTCAACAAAATGAAGGAGACTGTCATCGACTTCAGGAAGTGTAAAGGAGAACATGCCCCTTTATCGTCCATCCCTAGTCAACCTTGAACCGAGCGCCTTACCAGGCCATTTCAGAGGGCAGTTGGGGGTCAACCACATTGCTGTGGGTCTGGAGTCACATGTAGGCCAGACCAGGTAAGGATGGCAAATTTCCTTCCCTTAGGACACAGGTGAACCAGATGGGTTTTTCCGACAATTGACAATGGTTTCACAGTTATCAGTAGATTCTTAATTCCAAATATTTATTTACTGAATTCAAATTTCACCAGCTGCCGTGGTGGGATTCGAACTCAGGACATTAGCTGAGTTTTTGGATTAATAACCTAGCGATGACACCACGAGGCCATCGCCTCCCCCATCCCAATTCCTATGCATCTGCCGTCATTGTCTGGGTTGGTTCTCCGAGTGAGCGGCCTAGCGCCTCTATCCCACCTCTACTCCCCTCCCACACCTACCTGCCCGCCCTCCCCCGTAACCCAGCCCCCCTTTCATCTCCACAAACAACAGTCTGGCTCCCCAGACCGCGATCGAAAGAACCAATCGCAGTCCCTGCGACGACAAGTCAAGGGACCGACACGTTTAACGCAACGCTGGATTTTATTTGACCGAAATCCAAAACATTCAACAGCGGTTCAGGTAAGGTGGTGGGGGGGGGGGGGGGGGGGGGGGGAATGGGAGGGGAAATGGAAATCACTAACATCAGCAGAAACACCCCCTTTGCCCTGGCAAGCGGGCACAGCAAACGGTTACCCGAGCGGGCGAGCGATAGAGGAACAGGCAAACGTTCCGGAGAGATGGCGTCAAATCCCAGCAGGATGGAGCCGGGAGCTGGGAGCCGACGTTCCTCGGGCCCCAGAATCGAAAGCTGAGCCCCGTCAACGACACTGGTGAGGGCACACGGGGTCGGTCCCGCGGGGCGCGCTCTCGGTGCTCTCTTCCCAAGCAGTGTAAATTGTTGTTGGCGTCCCCGATTGTTGTTCTGGCGAATTGTCCGGACTTGAGCCGTTGATGTCCCGCGGGCAGGAGACGGGGAGGTGGGCGTGCCGTCCTTGTGCCCGGCCTGACGCTCTGGAAACAGCTGAGGGAACTCAAGATTGGTGCAGAGGGGTAGACAAGATGACTGGGGGGAGGAGAGAGAGAGAGAGAGAAGGGGGGGAGAGGTGGGGGGATGGACGGACGCTGGTGGCTCAGTCCTGGATGTGGCCCACGGCGGCGATGACGGTGGCGGGGCCCAGGCTGTGCGCCCGCTGGTGCCGCAGCAGGTAGGAGGAGCGGGTGAAGCCCTTGCCGCAGGAGGGGCAGACGAAGGGGCGCTCGCCGGTGTGGACCCGCTGGTGGGCCAGGAGGTGGGCGGACATGCGGAAGGTCTTGGGGCAGCGGGCGCAGGGGAAGGGGCGCTCGCCGGTGTGGATGCGGCGGTGGGACAGCAGGTTGGAGCTCTGGGTGAAGCCCCGGCCGCAGAGCGGGCAGACGAAGGGCCTCTCCCCGGTGTGGATCAGCTGGTGGGTCAGCAGGTGGGAGGACATGCGGAACCCCTTGGCGCAGACCGAGCAGCGGAAGGGCCGGGCGTCGGTGTGGACCTGCCGGTGCTTCTTCAGCTCCTCGGCGCTCTTGAAGGCCTTGCCGCAGGCCGGGCAGGGGAAGGGGCGGGCGTCGGTGTGCACCCGCTGGTGGGTCAGCAGGTTGGAGCTCTGGGTGAAGCCCTTGCCGCAGAGCGGGCAGACGAAGGGCCTCTCCCCGGTGTGGACCCGCTGGTGGGTCAGCAGGTGGGAGGGCTTGGTGAAGCCCTTGCCGCACACCGAGCACAGGAAGAGCCACTCGCCCGAGTGGACCCGCTGGTGGGTCAGCAGGCTGGACGACTCGGTGAAGCCCTTGCCGCAGGCCGTGCACAGGAAGGGCCTCTCGCCCGTGTGGACCCTCCGGTGGATCTCCAGCTTGGACGGGTAGCTGAAGCCCTTGCCGCACTCGCCGCACCGGTGGGGCCGCTCCCGG
Organism: Carcharhinus amblyrhynchos; assembly: GCF_965287045.1. Classification (NCBI taxonomy): domain Eukaryota; kingdom Metazoa; phylum Chordata; class Chondrichthyes; order Carcharhiniformes; family Carcharhinidae; genus Carcharhinus; species Carcharhinus amblyrhynchos. The sequence goes on along the minus strand of NW_027649780.1, from coordinate 3,146,903 downwards.
CGGCGGGCGGTGGCCGCCGCCGCCACCAGGGGCGCCCCGGCGCCTCTGCCCCGCCGGGCCCGGGATCCGGGCGGGCCCCCCTCCAGCCACGTCGCCGCGCCCCGCAGTCCCCCCACCACCATCACCTCCTCCTCCTCCTCCTCCTCGCACCCAAACACCTCTCTCCCCACGCCGAACGGTCCGCACCGCCCCTCTGGTGCCGCCCGCTTGAGAATCTCCGCCGCACCCCGAGGCGCAGCCTCACTCCGATCCCCCGCTCGCTCCTCCTCCATCGTCTGGTTCCTCCTCCTCCCCTGTTCAGCAGCACAGAGACACAAGGACAAAAGACAAGTCAGTCCTCGGACGTCCGGGATTCAACGCCAAACACATCTCCTCACCGGCCAGCCAGTCTGCCCAAGACCACAAGCAGCTACGGAAGGTCGGGAATGTAGCCCAATCGTAACATAAGAAATAGGAGCAGGAGTGGGCCATCCAGCCCTTCGAGCCTGCCCCGCCATTCAATAAGATCATGGCTGATCTGTCGCTGCTCAGTTCCACATTCCCGCCCTCTCCCCATAACCCTTAATCCCCTCTCTTATCAAAAACCCATCAACCCGCTTCTTAAAAATATTTAGCGAGGCAGCCTCCACCACTTCAACGGGCAGAGAATTCCAGAGATTCACCACCCTTTGAGTGAAGAAGTTCCTCCTCAACTCCATTCTAAACCACCCCCCCTTTATCTTGAGGCTGTGCCCCCTAGTCCTACTGTCCTTTCTGAGCGGGAAGAGTCTCTCCACCTCTATCCTATCCATCCCATTCATCATCTTATACGTCTCAATGAGATCTCCCCTCATTCTTCTAAACTCTAACGAGTACAAGCCTAGTTTATTCAGCCTCTCCTCATAGCTCAACCCCCTCAACTCTGGTATCAGCCTAGTAAACCTCCTCTGCACTCCCTCCAAGGCCAAAATATCCTTGCGTAAGTGCGGCGCCCAAAACTGCACACAGTACTCCAGCTGCGGCCTCACCAATGCCCTATACAGCTGCAGCAAGACCTCCCTACTTTTATATTCAATCCCCCTCGCTATGAAGGCCAGCATCCCATTTGCCTTCCTGACCACCTGCTGCACCTGCAGGCTGGGTTTTTGCGACTCATGCACAAGGACCCCGAGGTCCCTCTGCACCGTCGCCTGCTGCAGTTTTTCGCCACGTAAGTAATAATCCTTCCTACCATTATTCCTACCAAAGTGGACCACCTCGCACTTGTGGATGTGGGGAGGATGTTCCCAATGGTGGGTGGGGGGAGTCCAGAACCGGGGGTCACAGTCAGGGTAGACTATTTAGGATGGAGATAAGGACATTTCATCACCCAAAGAGTGGTGAGCCTGTGGAATTCACTGTCAGAGGAAGTAGTTGATGCTAAAACGTTGAATGTATTCAGGAGGTGGCTGGATACAGCACTTGGGGCGAATGGGATCAAAGGTTACGGGGAGAAAGCAGGATTAGGCCATGATCCTATTGAATGGCAGAACAGGCTTGAAGGGCCAAATGGCCTCCTCCAACACCTTTCTTCTATCTTTTTATGTTTCTTCCACCTTCTTGATTCTGGAGCTTAGAGGGTTGGCTTATGAGGAGAGACTGAGGCTAAACCCATTGGAATTCAGAAGAATGAGGGGAGATCTTATAGAAACCTATAGGATTATGATGGGAACAGATAAGATAGAAGCAGGGGAGTTGTTTCCATGGTGGGTGAAACTAAAACTAGGGGGCATGGCCTCCAAATAAAGGGGAACAGGTTTAGGACTGAGTTGAGGAGGAAGTTCTTCATCTGAAGGGTTGTGAATCATAGAAACGCTACAATGCAGAAGGCGGCCATTTGGCCTATCGAGTCTGCACCGACCACAATCCCACCCAGGCCCTACCTCCATATCCCTGCATATTTACCCAATAATCCCTCTAACCTACGCATCTCAGGGCACTAAGGGGCAATTTTTAGCACGGCCAATCAACCTAACCCGCACATCTTTGGACTGTGGGAGGAAACCCACGCAGACACGAGGAGAATGTGTAAACTCCACACAGGCGGTGACCCGAGCCGGGAATCGAACCCAGGTCCCTGGAGCTGTGAAGCAGCAGTGTTAACCCACTGCGCCACCGTGCCGAATAATGTGGAACTCCCTGCCCAGTGAAGCAGTTGAGGCTCTCCCAGTGAATGTTTTTGAGGCAAGGAGAGGTACATTTTTGAACAGTAAAGGAATTAAGGGTTATGGTGAGCGGGAGGGTAGGTGGAGCTGAGTTCATGAAAAGGTCAGCCATGATCCTACTGGATGGCGGAGCAGGCTCGAGGGGCCAGATGACCTACTCCTGCTCCTAGTTCTTCCATCAGGAGAAAGGTACAGAAGTCTGAGGTCACACACCGACCTACTCATGAACATCTTCCCCGCTGCCATCAGACTTTTGAATGGATCTACCTTATATTAAGCTGGCCTTTCTCTACACCCCAGTTATGACTAACACGACATCGGCACCCTCTACATTCCTTCTCTGTCTGTATAGCAAGCAAAAAACAATATTTTTCACTGTACCCCAACACATGTGGCAATAAATCGAGTGAAAACATATCAAAAGGGCCATGGTAAATTGTCTCTTAGCGTCCAAAGATCGAAACACAGAAACTAGAAGCATGAATAGGCCATTTGGCCCTTCGAGCCTGCTCCACCATTCATTTTGATCACGGCTGATCATCGAATTCAATATCCTGATCCCTCCCTTCCTCTCATATCCCTTTAGCCCCAAGAGCTATACCTAATTTCTTCTGTCAAATAGGAGGCAGAGAGTGGGGGTCAATGGGTGCTATTCGGATTGGCGGTTGGTGACTAGTGGAGTGCCACAGGGGTCGGTGCTGGGGCCTCAGCTATTTACCATTTATATAGATGATCTGGAGGAGGGAACCGAGTGTAGGGTGTCGAAATTTGCTGATGACACCAAGATTGGTGGAACGGCAAATTGTGCGGAGGGTGTGGAGAGTCTGCAGAAGGATCTAGATAGGCTGGGTGAATGGGCCAGGAAATGGCAAATGGAATTTAATGTTGGCAAGTGCGAGGTGGTCCACTTTGGTAGGAATAATGGTAGGAAGGATTATTACTTACATGGAGAAAAACTGCAGCAGGCGACGGTGCAGAGGGACCTCGGGGTCCTTGTGTATGAGTCGCAAAAACCCAGCCTGCAGGTGCAGCAGGTGGTCAGGAAGGCGAGTGGGATGCTGGCCTTCATAGCGAGGGGGATTAAATATAAAAGTAGGGAGGTCTTGCTGCAGCTGTATAGGGCATTGGTGAGGCCGCAGCTGGAGTACTGTGTGTAGTTTTGGTCGCCGCACTTACGCAAGGATATTTTGGCCTTGGAGGGAGTGCAGAGGAGGTTTACTAGGCTGATACCGGAGTTGAGGGGGTTGAGCTATGAGGAGAAGCTGAATAAACTAGGCTTGTACTCGTTAGAGTTTAGAAGAATGAGGGGTGATCTCATTGAGACATATAAGATGATGAATGGGATGGATAGGATAGAGGTGGAGAGACTCTTCCCGCTCAGAAAGGACAGTAGGACTAGGGGGCACAGCCTCAAGATAAAGGGGAGGCGGTTTAGAACGGAGTTGAGGAGGAACTTCTTCACTCAAAGGGTGGTGAATCTCTGGAATTCTCTGCCCGTTGAAGTGGTGGAGGCTGCCTCGCTAAATGTTTTTAAGAAGCCGGTTGATGGGTTTTTGATAAGAGAGGGGATTAAGGGTTATGGGGAGAGGGCGGGAATGTGGAACTGAGTCACGACAGATCAGCCATGATCTTATTGAATGGCGGGGCAGGCTCGAAGGGCTAGATGGCCTACTCCTGCTCCTATTTCTTATGCTCTTGAAATCACACGTTTTGGCCTCAACTACTTTCCGTGCCAGAGAGTGGCACCGTTCTCTGGGTGAAGTAATTCCTCCTCACCTCAGTCCGAAAAGGTTTACCCCTTATCCTCAAACTATGACCCCTAGTTCTGGACTCCCCCACCATCGGGAACATTCTTTCTGAATCTACCCTGTCTAACCCTGTTAGAATTTTATAAGTTTCTATGAGATTCCCCTCTCACTCTTCTAAACTCCAGTGAATATAACTTAGTCTCTCCTCATATGACAGTCCTGCCATCCGAGGAAACAGCCTGGTAAACCTTCACTGTACCCGCTCTATAGCAAGGATATCCTTCCTCAGATAAGGGCACCAAAACTGCACACAATACTCCAGGTGTGACCTTACCAACGCCCTATACAATTGCAGCAAAACAGCCCTATTCCTATAACTATAGGACATGGGCATTGCTGGCTGGTCAGCATTTATTGCCCATCACTCGTTGCCCTTAGAAGGCAGTTGAGAGTCATAGAACATAGAAAAACTACGGCACAAACAGGCCCTTCGACCCACAAGTTGCGCCGAATACCTCTACCTGCTAGGCTTACCTGTAACCCTCAATCCTATTAAGTCCCATGTGCTCATCCAGAAGTCTCTTAAAAGACCCTATCGAGTTCGCCTCCACCACCACCAATGGCAGCCGATTCCACTCACTCACCACCCTGAGTGAAAAACTTACCCCTGACATCTCCTCTGTACCTACTCCCCAGCACCTTAAACCTGTGTCCTCTTGTGGCAGCCATTTCAGCCCTGGGGAAAAGCCTCCGAGAATCCCCTGATCTACACCTCTCAACATCTTATATGCCTCTATCAGGTCACCTCTCATCCTTCGTCTCTCTCTGAGGAGAAAAGACCGAGCTCTCTCAACCTATCCTCATAAGGCATGCCTCCCAATCCAGGCAACATCCTTGTAAATCTCCTCTGCACCCTCTCAATGGCTTCCACATCCTTCCTGTAATGAGGCGACCAGAACTGAGCACAGTACTCCAAGTGGGGTCTGACCAGGGTCTTATAAAGCCGCAGCATTATCTCCTGACTCCTAAACTCAATCCCCCGATTGATGTAGGCCAGTACACCATACGTCTTCTTAACCACATCCTCTACCTGCGAGGCCGATTTGAGAGTCCTATGGACCCAGACCCCAAGACCCTTCTGATCTTCCACAACCGCATTGTTACGGCTCTGAAGTCACATCTGGGCCAGACCAGGTAAGGTCGGCAGATTTCCTTCCTTAAAAGGAGATTAATGAGCTAGATGGGTTTTTCTGACAATCAACAATGGTTTCGTGGTCATCAGCAGATTCTTAATCCCAGATTTCTTACTGAATTCAAATGTCACCACCTGCCGTGGCGGGATTCGAACCAGGGTCCCCAGATCACTCATCCAGTGACAATACCGCTCCGCCACTGCCTCCTTAGTAGTTCACGGAATCACAAAATCTCCACAGTGCAGGAGGCGGCCATTCGGCCCATCGAGTCTGCACCAATTACAGTCCCACCCAGGCCCTACTCCCGTAACCCCACGTACTTACCCCGTTAATCCCCCGACACTAATTTAGCCAATCCACCTAATCTTTGGACTGTTGGGGGAAATAGAGGGATATGGTCCCTGGAAGGGTAGGGGGGGTTCAGGCTTGGACCTGTTCCTGTGCTGTAATTTTCTTTGTTCTTTGAAACCGGAGCACCCGAAAGAAACCCTCGCAGACACGGGGAGAATGCGCAAACTCCACACAGGCGGTGACCGTAGGCCGGAATTGAACCCAGGTCCCTGGTGCTGTGAGGCAGCATAGAACATAGAACACTACAGCACAAACAGGCCCTACGGCCCACAAGTTGGGCCGATCATATCCCTACCTCCCAGGCCTATCTATAACTCTCAATCCCATTACATCCCACGTACTCATCCAGAAGTCTCTTAAAAGACCCCAGCGAGTTCGCCTCCACCTCCACCACCGACGGCAGCCGATTCCACTCACCCACCACCCGCTGAGTGAAAAACTTACCCCTGACATCCCCTCTGTACCTGCTCCCCAGCACCTTAAACCTGTGTCCCCTCGTAGGGAGCTCCCCCACATCAGGACGACAAATGCAACGTCCGTATTCACTGAGAGGATTAGAATACTAGAGCATTGATGTACGGGGAGGCCTAGTGGTGTTATCACTAGACTAATAATCCAGATCTCAGCTAACAGTCCGGTCACCCGGGTTCAAATCCCGCCACAGCAGTTGGCGAAATTTGAACTCAATGAAAGAACCTGGAATTAAGAATCTACTGATGACCATGAAACCATTGTCAGAAAAAACCCATCTGATTCATTAATGTCCTTTAGGGAAGGAAATCTGCCATCATTACCCAGTCTGGCCTACATATAACTCCACAAATGAATTAAAAAAAAACTACGTCTGCATTAATAGCACTCGCACCATGTATCTGAATGCCAGAAGACTTGAGCTCCCTATAAACCATTGCTGGAAAGATGCATAGGGCATATCTGATGTACGTACTAATAGAACATATTAGAGGTGGCACAGTGGTTAACTGTGCTGCCTCACAGCACTAGGGACCTGGATTGGATTCCCGGCTTGTGGAGTTTGCACATTCTCTTCCTGTCTGCGTGGGTTTCCTCCGGGTGCTCCAGTTTCCTCCCACACTCCAAAGATGTGCGGGTTAGGTGGGTTGGCCATGCTAAATTACCCCTTAGTGTCAGGGAGACTAGCCAGGGTAAATGCATGGGATTATGGGGGGATTGGGACTGTGGTCAGTGCAGACTCAATGGGCTGAATGGCCTCCTTCTGCACTGTGGGGTTCTATGATACTGCTGAGGTTGTGTAAGGATCTGGTCAGACGACATCCGCAGTACTCTGAGCAATTTTGGGCCCCGTATCTAAGGAAGGATGTGCTGGCCTTGGAAAGGGTCCAGAGGAGGTTCACAAGAATGATCCCTGGAATGAAGAGCTTGTCATATGAGGAACGGTTGAGGACTCTGGGTCTGTACTCAGAGTTTAGAAGGATGAGGGGAGGATCTTATTGAAACTTACAGAATACCGAAAGGCCTGGATAGAGGGGATGTGGGGAAGATGTTTCCATCAAGAGAGACAAGGATCTGAGGGCACAGCCTCAGAGCAGAGGGTCTCACGATACCACGTTCAAGTCCAACAGGTTTATCTGTCATCACGAGCTTTTGGAGCACTGCTCTTTCATCGGGTCAGACTCACCTGATGAAGGGGCGGCACTCCGAAAACTCATGATTCCAAATAAACCTGTTGGATTTTAACCTGGCGTTCTGAGACAACTTACCCCAGTCCAACGCTGGCATCCCCACATCGGATGACCCTTTAGAACTGAGATGTGGAAGAATTTCTTCAGCCAGAGGGTGGCGAATCCCCGTGAACTCATCCCCACCAAGAAGGGCAGGTCTTTAAGAAAGAGATAGATAGGTTCTTGACCGATGAGGGGGGGTCAAATGTTAGGAGGAGAAGGCGGGAGAATGGGTTTGAGTCAGTCCAACGAGGGGCATACATGCGGTGGGTCGTCCAAGGGCTGCTCTTGGGTGTTCGAGAGTAGCCTAGTACTTCCATGTCGTTAGTGTGTGCTTAAACTGGACCAGATGCTGGGCAACACGACAGCTCAGTGACTATCACTGTTTGCTGTGCAGACACATGGATTTGGGTCGATGTCTGTGGGAGTTTGCGCATTCTCCCCGTGCTTGCGTGGGTTTGCTCCGGTTTCCTCCCACACCCCAAAGATGTGCTATTAGGCTGATTGGAGGTAATAAATTGTCCCTAAATTAGTTTCCCTCAATGTGGAATGCCATAAACAATAGATAAGGGTCATGGGTGGAGGGGGGACTGGTAATGTTAAGATGACGGCACAGGCTCGTTGGGCCGAAGGGCCTGTTTCCCGGGCTGTTTTTGTTCTTTGTTCTTTTTGTATGATCGAAAGACAGAACAGACTCAGTGGGCCGAATGGTCTAATTCTGCTCCGATCTCTTATGGTCTAACTTATCACCCGCGTGCTTATCAAGAATCAAAATACTGACAGCCTCTGCTTCCACTTTGAGGAAGAGAGTTTCAGCCGCTGAGAGAAACCAATTTTCTTCATCTCCATCTGAAATGGGCGAACCCTTATTTTAAACAGCGACCCAGAGCTCTAAATTCTGCAAAATTTGGAGTCGTGTGTGCCGTTCTGATCACCACATTACCAGAAGGACGGTGAAGCTTTGGAGAAGAAGGTTCGCCGGGACGTTGCCTGGTCTCGAGGGTGTTGGCTACGAGGAGAGGTCGAATAAACTAGGATTGTTTCCACTGGAAAGACGGAGGCTGAGGGGAGAACTGGTAGAAGTCTGCAACATTGAGAGAGACACGGACAGGATGGATAGTCAGGGGCTTTGTCCCCAGGGTGGAAGTGTCAATTACAAGGGAGCACAGGTTCAAGGAGAGAGGTGGGGCGGGGGTGAAGTATGAGAGAGATGTGCAGGGGACGTTTTTCAGACAGACAGAGGTGGATACCTGGAACACGCTGCCAAAGGATGCTGTGGAAGCAGGCACATTGGCAACATTTCAGAGGCACCTGGATGGGTACGTGAATAGGGAGGGAATAGAGGGATACGGAGCGAGTAAGGGCAGAAGGTTTTGTTTTGTAGTTTAGTTGGGGCATCATGATCGGCACAGGCACTGAGGGCCTGTCCCTGCGTTGTGCTTTTCCTTGTTCTGTTTAAGAGATCTCCCAGTCTAAGCCCACCTTCCATCTCCAGGTCCATCGCCCTGTCCGTCACATCACCCCAGCCCAAAGAAAGTGCGTGAAATTGGGGACCTGGGGGGTTCAAGTCCATGCCTCCCTGAGAGTGGTCACACAAGTAGACAGTGTGGTAAAGAAGTTGTAGGCCATGCTTGCTTTCATGGATTGGGGCATTGAGTACAAGAGTCAGGATGGTTAGGGCGAACTTAGAATTGCTTTCAATTCTGGTCGTCACATTACGGGAAGGATGTAGAGCTCTAGAGAAGATGCAGAAGTGGTTTACCAGGGTGCTGCATGGATTAGAGACTATGAGCGATAACGAGAGGCCGGATGAGTGTTGCTTTCTGTGGAGTGGCAGAGGCTGAGAGACCTCATAGGAATGTATAAAATTATGAGAGGCGTAGATAGGGTTAAAAGTCAGAATCTTAAATGTACTTATTACTGTCACAAGTAAGCTTACGTTAACACTGCAGTGAAGTTACTGTGAAAATCCCCTAGTCGCCACACTCCGGCACCTGTTGGTACACCGAGGGAGAATTTCGCAACGTACCTAACCAGCACGTTTTTTGATCTGCGGGAGGAAACCAGAGGACCCGGAGGAAACCCACGCTGATATGGGGAGAATGTGCAGACGCCACACAGACAGTGAACCAAGCTGGGAATCGAACCCAGGTCCCTGGCGCTGTGAGACAGCAGTGCTAACCACTGTGCCACCCTGCTGTCATACTTTGGAGAATCAACCCAGACTTGAAATGTCTAATATTAGGGGGGAAAGTTGAACGCAGATATGAGGTGCGAGTTTCCTTTTTACACAGAGAATGGTAGGTATGGGAACACACTGCCAGGGGTGGTGGAGGAGGAGGCAGATATAATAGGGGCGTTTAAGGGGTTTTTAGATAAGCACATGAATGTGCAGGGAATAGAGGAATATGGACCTAGTGAAGGCGGAAGGGATTAGTTTAATTTGGCATCATGTTCAACACAACATTGTGGGCCGAACGGCCTGTTCCTGCACTAGTCTATGTTCTATAAATTACGGTTTCTGCCTCTCCCATCCAGTCAAGCAGCGAGTTCCAGACCCCCACCATTCTCTGGGTGAAAATTTTACTCAAATCCACTCCAATTCTTCTGCCAATGATTTTGAATCAGATCCCTCTGGTTACTCAGCTCCCTGCTGAGGGGAAACGTTCATTCGATCTGCAACACCTCGGACTGACACACAGCTCAATTCACCATCCCCTCAGCCTCCGCTGTCCCAGTGAAAACAAGCCCAGCCTCTCCACACTCACCGCATAGTTCAGGTTCCGCAACCTGAGTAACATCATCAGAAACCTCCAGTGCGATCACATCCTCCCTGTGCTGACCAGAACTGTCTGCGCCAATACAGCTGTCTAACCCCCTCCAGCCCCGACACCCCCTCCCCGTCCCTGTAACCCCCTCCCCGTCCCTGTGACATCCTCCAGCCCCGACACCCCCTTCCCGTCCCTGTAACCCCCTCCAGCCCCGACACCCCCTCCCCGTCCCTGTAACCCCCTCCCCGTCCCTGTAACCCCCTCCCCGTCCCTGTAACCCCCTCCAGCCCCGACACCCCCTCCCTGTAACCCCCTCCAGCCCCGACACCCTCTCCCCGTCCCTGTAACCCCCTCCCCGTCCCTGTAACCTCCTCCAGCCCCTACAACCCTCCCTGTGACCTCCTCCAGCCCCTGCACCCCCTCCCCGTCCCTGTAACCTCCTCCAGCCCCTACAACCCTCCCTGTGACCTCCTCCAGCCCCTACACCCTCTCCCCGTCCCTGTAACCTCCTCCAGCCCCTACAACCCTCCCTGTGACCTCCTCCAGCCCCTACACCCTCTCCCCGTCCCTGTAACCTCCTCCAGCCCCTGCACCCCCTCTCCGTCCCTGTAACCTCCTCCAGCCCCTACAACCCTCCCTGTGACCTCCTCCAGCCCCGACACCCCCTCCCCGTCCCCGTCCCTGTAACCCCCTCCAGCCCCTACACCCTCCTCCAGCCCCTGCACCCCCTCCCTGTCCCTGTAACCCCCTCCCCGTCCCTGTAACCCCCTCCAGCCCCTACACCCTCTCCCCGTCCCTGTAACCCCCTCCAGCCCCTACACCCTCCTCCAGCCCCTGCACCCCCTCCCTGTCCCTGTAACCCCCTCCCCGTCCCTGTAACCCCCTCCAGCCCCTACACCCTCTCCCCGTCCCTGTAACCCCCTCCAGCCCCGACACCCCCTCCCCGTCCCTGTAACCCCCTCCAGCCCCGACACCCCCTCCCCGTCCCTGTAACCTCCTCCAGCCCCTGCACCCCCTCCCCGTCCCTGTAACCTCCTCCAGCCCCGACACCCCCTCCCCGTCCCTGTAACCCCCTCCAGCCCCGACACCCCCTCCCCGTCCCTGTAACCTCCTCCAGCCCCTGCACCCCCTCCCCGTCCCTGTAACCTCCTCCAGCCCCTACAACCCTCCCTGTGACCTCCTCCAGCCCCGACACCCCCTCCCCGCCCCTGTAACCCCCTCCAGCCCCGACACCCCCTCCCCGTCCCTGTAACCCCCTCCAGCCCCGACACCCCCTCCCCGTCCCTGTAACCCCCTCCAGCCCCGACACCCTCTCCCCGTCCCTGTAACCTCCTCCAGCCCCTACACCCCCTCCCCGTCCCTGTAACCCCCTCCAGCCCCGACACCCCCTCCCCGTCCCTGTAACCCCCTCCAGCCCCTACACCCCCTCCCTGTCCCTGTAACCCCCTCCAGCCCCGACACCCTCTCCCCGTCCCTGTAACCTCCTCCAGCCCCTACACCCCCTCCCCGTCCCTGTAACCCCCTCCAGCCCCGACACCCCCTCCCCGTCCCTGTAACCCCCTCCAGCCCCGACACCCCCTCCCCGTCCCTGTAACCTCCTCCAGCCCCGACACCCCCTCCCCGTCCCTGTAACCCCCTCCAGCCCCGACACCCCCTCCCCGTCCCCGTCCCTGTAACCTCCTCCAGCCCCTGCACCCCCTCCCCGTCCCTGTAACCCCCTCCAGCCCCGACACCCCCTCCCCGTCCCTGTAACCTCCTCCAGCCCCTACAACCCTCCCTGTGACCTCCTCCAGCCCCGACACCCCCTCCCCGCCCCTGTAACCCCCTCCAGCCCCGACACCCCCTCCCCGTCCCTGTAACCCCCTCCAGCCCCGACACCCCCTCCCCGTCCCTGTAACCCCCTCCAGCCCCGACACCCCCTCCCCGTCCCTGTAACCCCCTCCAGCCCCGACACCCCCTCCCCGTCCCCGTCCCTGTAACCTCCTCCAGCCCCTGCACCCCCTCCCCCTCTCCGTAACCCCCTCCAGCCCCTGCACCCCCTCCCCGTCCCTGTGACATCCTCCAGCCCCTACAACCCTCCCTGTGACCTCCTCCAGCCCCTACACCCCCTCCCTGTGACCTCCTCCAGCCCCTACAACCCTCCCTATCTCTGTGACCTCCTCCAGCCCCTACAACCCTCCCTATCTCTGTGACCTCCTCCAGTCCTTACAACCCTCCCTATCTCTGTGACCTCCTCCAGCCCCTACAACCCTCCCTATCTCTGTGACCTCCTCCAGCCCCTACAACCCTCCCTATCTCTGTGACCTCCTCCAGCCCCTACAACCCTCCCTATCTCTGTGACCTCCTCCAGCCCCTACAACCCTCCCTATCTCTGTGACCTCCTCCAGCCCTTACAACCCTCCCTATCTCTGTGACCTCCTCCAGCCCTTACAACCCTCCCTATCTCTGTGACCTCCTCCAGCCCCCAAACTCTCCCTCTCCCCATCCCCACCCTCCCTTTCTTCCCCATCCGACACCTCCTGCAGTCACACTGCAAACCTCCCTCCCCCTCAGATTCACACTGCAAACCAACCTCCCTCCCTCTCAGATTCACACTGCAATCCTCCCTTCCTCACATTGCAAATCTCCCTCCCAAACTCACATTGCAATCCTGCCCCGCCTCTCAGCCACACGCCCCCAACGAAACATTAAATATTTTATACTCACAAAGAACGTTTCCTGCTATAACAATCCCTTTTCAAAATCCGAAATGAACGGAGCAGCGGTATTGATAGCAGCAATAAAATAATATGGACAAACGATTGTAAAACAAGACTGTGTGTGTTTGTTTGTTTGTTATTTCTATTGACAAAACATTCCCTCCGCTCCTACTTCATTCAAACAAAGAGAGATGGAATCCTCTCTGTAGGGGGGAGGGGAGTTCCTCCCCTTCCCCCCTCCCCACCATCTCCCATTGGCTACCCACACTCCCAGCTTCCTGCCCCCTTATCCAATGGGGATTGGACCACAGCTCAAGTCAATCATTGGTCAGATTTCCTCTTCCATGTAGACCCAAGAGCAGGTCCTCAAAATTCAAGATCAAAGTTGATTTGTTGCTGCCACAAGTAGGCTCACCTAGAGGTTTACGGTTTGGAAACAGGTCCTTCGACCCAGTTTGTTCACACTTCTTGTAACCACGAAACTAGTCCCAATTGCCCGCTTTTGGCCCATGTTCCTCTATACCCATCCTACCCATATAACTGCCTAAATGCTTTCTAAGAGACAAAATTGTACCCTCCTCTACTGTTACTATCTATTCACCATATACATTTCCCGCTGCCTCAGCAAAGCAGTCAGCATAATCTCAAAGAAAGTAGTTGAGGCTAAAATGTATGATTTGAAGAAGAAATTAGACATAGCTCTTGGGGCTAAAGGGATCAAGGGTTATGGAGGGGGTGGGGAAGGGGGGATCAGGATATTGAAATCGATAATGAGCCCACGCACCCTGGACATTCTCTCTTCACTTTCTTTCACCGGGAAAAAGATACAAAAGTCACCTACCAACTGACTCAAGAACAGATTCTTCCCTGCCGCTGCTCAGACTTTTGAATGGACTTGCCTTGCATTAAGTTGATCTTTCTCTCCACCCCAGCTGTAACTGTAACAGTATATTCTACACTCTCTCATTTCCTTCTCTATGAACAGTATGCTTTTGTGTTTAGCGCACAAGAAACAATACTTTTCACTGTATGTTAATACATGTGACAATAATAAATCAAGTCAAAATCAAATCTCTGGACACTTTTGTATCCCTCCCCTCTCACTTTAAACCTATACCCTCCAGTTTTAGTCTCCCCCACCTTGGGGAAAATATATTGACTATCTTGCTGATCTGTGTCCCTCATTATTTTATAGATCTCTATAGATCACCCCCTCAGCCTCCTGCGCTCCAGAGAAAAAAGTCCCAGTCTATTTAGCCTCTCCTTATAACTCAATCCATCAAGTCCTGCTAGCATCCTAGTAAATCTCTTCTGCACTCTTTCTAAATTAATAGTATCCTTTCTGTGATAGGGTAACCAGTATTCCAAGTGTGGCCTTACCAACGTCCTGCACAACTTCAACAAAACATCCCAACTCCTATATTTAATGTTTTGACCGATGAAACCAAGCATGTGTTCTTCACCACTCTGTCCACCAGTGACTCTACTTTCCAGGAGCTATGAACCTGCACCCCTACATCTCTTTGTTCTATAACTCTCCCCAACGCCCTACCATTAACTGAGTTAAGTCCTGCCTTGGTCCAATCTACCAAAATGCATCACCTCAAATTTATCTAAATTATACTCCATCTGCCATTCGTCAGCCCACTGGCCCAATTGATCAAGATCCCATTGCGATCTGAGATAACCTTCTTCATTACATTAACATAGAAACGTAGAAACTAGAAGCAGGAGTAAACCATTCAACATTTCAAGCCATTCATTATGATCGTGGCTCATTGTCGAATTCAATATCCTGATCCCCCCTTCCCCCCTCATAACCCTTGATCCCTTTAGCCCCAAGAGCTACGTCTAATTTCTTCTTCAAATCATACATTTTAGCCTCAACTACTTTCTGTGAGAGTGCATTCCACACATTCATCACCCTCTGGACGAAGACATTTCTCCTCACCTTAGTTCGAAAAGGTTTACCCCTTATCCTCAAACTATGAGACCCCCTCCCACCCCACCCCAGATCTGGAATCCCCCTCATTGGGATCACTGCAATGAAGTTACTGTGAAAATCCCCTAGACATCACACTCTGGTGCCCGTTTGGGTACACTGAGGGAGAATTTGGCACGGCCAATGCACCCAACCAGCAAGTCTTTCGGGCTAAGAGTGAAACTGGAGCACCCGGAGGAAGCTCACGCAGACATGGGGAGAACATGCAAACTCCACACAGACAGTGATCCAAGCCAGGAAACAAACCTAGATCCTTAGCGCTGTGAGGCAGTAATGCTAACCACTGCAGTACCACAGTCTTTACATCAGCCCCTTGCTATACTCCTTTTACACCGATGACTGTGTGGCCAAATTCCCACCAACTCGATTTTCAAGTTTGTTGATGACACCATCGTTATGGGTCAGATCTCAAACAATGATGAGACAAAGCTTTGACAAAGGGTCATCTGGACTCGAAATGTCAGCTCTTTTCTCTACTTACACCTGATGCCGGACCTGCTGAGATTTTATAGCATTTTCCCTTTTGGTTTTAGATTCCAGCATCTGCAATAATTTACTTTTATTCACTGAACCCCAATAGCGTTTAAAGTTTATTTATGAGTGAGACAAGTAGGCTTACATTGACGCTGCAATGAAGTTACACACTCCGGCACCTGTTTGGGAATACATGTGACAATAATAGATCAAATCAAAGGTTAGGGAATTAGATTCACTGTGATTCGTAAAAGAATCAGATGTGATGTGACAATAAAGTTTTTTCACACAAAGAGAGTTTGGGGACCAGGAATGCAGTGCTTGGAGGGTTGGTGGAGGCAGATTCAATCGAGGCATTCTGGAGGATGTGAGATGATTATCTGAACTAAAAAAAATGTGCAGAGTTACGAGGAAAAGGCAGGAGAATGGAACAAAGTCATGATACGGGTCTGGCAAGCTGATTTAATTTATTATTGTCTCATGTATTAACATACAGTGAAAAGTATTGTTTCTTGTGCGCTACACAGACAAAGCACACCATTCGTAGAGAAGGGAACGAGAGATTGCGGAATGTGGTGTTACAGTCATAGCTAGAGTGTAGAGAAAGATATAGGTCCATTCAAAAGTCTGACAGCAGCAGGGAAGAAGCTGTTGGTACGTGACCTCAGACTTTTGTATCTTTTTCCCAATGGAAGAAGGTGGAAGAGAAAATGTTTGGGGTGCGCGGGGTCCTTAATTATGCTGGCTGCTTTACCGAGGCAGCGGGACATGTAGACAGAGTCAACGGATGGTTGGTTTGATTGATGGATTGGGCTACAGTCACAATCCTTCGTAATTTATTGCAGTCTTCCACAGGTGCAGGAGCCATACCAAACTGCGACACAACCAGAAAGAACGGTGTATCTGTAAACGTTTGAGAGAGTCGTAGCTGACATGCAAAATTCCTTAGTCTTTTGAGAAAAAGTAGAGGTGTTGGTGAGCTTCCTTAACTATAGCGTTGGCATGGGGGGACCAGGACAGGTCATTGGTGATCTGGACACCTAAAGACCTGAAGCTCTCGACCCTTCGTTCCCATTGTTACAGACAGGGGCATGTTTTCCTCCCTGAAGTCGATGATGATCTCCTTCATTTTGTTGACATTGAGGGAGAGATTACTGTCGCCGCACCAATTCACCAGATTCTCTCTCTCATTCCTGTACTCTGTCTGGTCATTGTTTGAGATCCGACTCATTACGGTGATGACGTTAACAAACTTGAAAATCGAGTTGGTGGAGATTTGATGGGGAGTAACAATTCTGCGATTCTTGGGGAGCAGCTAAACCCAGGATTGGATAAAAGAGAGAGTGAAAGGCTTCGGAGGAGTTTTTTTCCACGAGGAGGGTCAGGAGGTGGCGAGGTACGTGCGGGAATGCTGCAGGCAGCGGAAGAAGGAGCCAGTCCAGGGAATCATATCTCAGTAAGCTGTCCAGCAAGGTTACATACTGGGAGCGAAGGACAGGAACCGGAAGAGGCCATTTGGCCCCTTCTTAAGTCTGTTACACAGGAACAGGAGAAGGGCCATTCAGCCCTTTCTTGAGTCTGTTACACAGGAACAGGAGGAGACTGTTTGGACCCTTCTTGAGTCTGTTACACAGAAAAAGGTGGAGGCCATTCGGCCCCTTCTTGAGTCTGATACACAGGAACAGGAAGAGGACATTCGGCTCCTTCTCGAGCGTGTTTCACAGGAACAGGAGGAGGGCCATTCAACTCTTTCTCAAGTCTGTTACACAGTAAAAGGGGAAGGTCATTCAGCCCCTTCTTGAGTCTGCTACACAGAAACAGAAGGAGGTCATTCGGCCCCTTCTCGAATCTGTAACACAGGAATAGGAGCCGGCCATTCAGTCCCTTCTCCAGCCTGTTATACGGGAACAGGAGGAGGCCATTCAGCCCCCTCTTTAATCTATAACACAAGAAAAGGAGGCGGCCACTCGGTCTCTTCTCGTTTTTGTTACACAGGAACTGGAGGTGCCCATTCAGCCTCTTCTTGAGTCTATTACAAGAGGAGGCCATTCAGCCCCTTCCCCAGCCTGTTACACAATGAGGCCATTCAGCCTCTTCTCATGTCTGTTCCACGAGGAGGACTTTCGGCCCGATCTCCAGCCTGTTACACGGGAACAGGAGGAGGCCATTCAGCCCCTTCCCCAGCCTGTGACGAGGCACCAAGAGGGAGCCATTCAGCCCCTTCTTGTATCTGTTACATAGAAACAGGCAGACACCATTCAGCCCCTTCTTGAGTGTGTCACAGAGGAGCAGGGAGGGCCATTCGGCCCCATCTCCTGATAGTTACACAGGAACAGGAGGAGGCAATTCAGCCCCAACTCATGTCAGTTACAGGGGGATGCCAATTTGCCCCTTCCTGAGGCTGTTACACAGAAACAGGAGGAGGCCATTCAGCCCCTTCTCCAGCCTGTTACACAGGAACAGGAGGAGGCCATTCAGCCTCTTCTCATGTCTGTTACAGGAGGAGGCCATTCAGCCCCTTCTCCAGCCTGTTACTCGGGAACAGGAGGAGGCCATTCAGCCCCTTCTCCAGCCTGTTACTCGGGAACAGGAGGAGACCATTCGGCCTCTTCTCGGGTCCATTACACAGGAACAGGAGGAGACCAGTTGGCCCTTTCTTGAGGCTGTCACAGAGGAACAGAAGGAGGCCATTCAGCATCTTCTCATGCCTTTTACAATGGGAGGCCATTCAGCCCTTTCCTGAGTCAGTTACAGAAAAAGGCCATTCAGGCTCTCCTTGTGTCTGTTACGCAGGAACAGGATGAGGCCATTCGGCCCTTCTTGAGACCGTTACAATGGAACAGGAGGCCATTCAGCCTCTTCAGAGTAACTTCATTGTAGTGTTAATGTACTTGTGACTAATTAATTAAAATAATAAATATAATACACATCTTTGGATACTAAGGGGCAATTTAGCATGGCCAATCCATCTAACTCACACTTCTCTGGACACTAAGGGGTAATTTAGCATAGCCAATCCCCCGAACCTGCACATCTTTGGACACTAAGGGGTAATTTACCATGGCTAATCCCCCTAACCTGCACATCCTTGGATACTAAAGAGCAATGTAGGATGCCCAATTGGATACCAACAAGCAATTTAGCCTGGCTAATACACTTAACCTTCACACCTTTGGACACTAAGGGGCGATTTAGCATGGCCAATCTCCCTAACCTGCACATCTCTGGGTACTAAGGGACAATTTAGTATGCTCAAGCCACCTTGGAATACTGTGTACAGTTCTGATCACCCTATTATAGAAAGGATATTATTAAACTAGAAAGAGTGCAGAAAAGATTTACAAGGATGCTACCAAGATTTGATGGTTTGAGTTAGCTGGATAGAACATAGAACATAGAACATAGAACACTACAGCACAAACAGGCCCTTCGGCCCACAAGTTGCGCCGATCACATCATCACCTACCAACCTACAGACCTATCTATAACCCTCAATCTCATTAAACCCCATATACTCATCCAGAAGTCTTTTAAAAGACCCCAGCGAGTTCGCCTCCACCACCACTGACGGCAGCCGATTCCATTCACTCACCACCCTCTGAGTGAAAAACTTACCCCTAACATCACTTCTGAACCTCCCTCCCCGCACCTTAAATCTGTGTCCTCTCGTAGCGACCATTTCAAACCGGGGAAATAGCCTCTGAGAGTCCACCCTATCTATTCCTCTCAACATTTTGTAAACTTCTATCAGGTCGCCTCTCAACCTTCGTCTCTCCAGGGAAAAGAGTCCCAGCTCCCTCAACCTAACTTCATAAGGCATGCCTCCCAGTCCAGGCAACATCCTTGTAAATCTCCTCTGCACCCTTTCAATAGCTTCTACATCCTTCCTATAGTGAGGCGACCAGAACTGCGCACAATACTCCAAATGAGGCCTGACAAGGGTCTTATAAAGTTCCAGCATTACCTCCCGACTCCTAAACTCAATCCCTCGATTAATGAAGGCCAGTACACCATACGCCTTCTTGACCACCTCCTCCACCTGCGAGGCCGATTTAAGAGTCCTGTGGACCCGGACCCCAAGATCCTTCTGCTCCTCAACACTACTCAGACTTCTGCCCTTGATAGTGTACTCGTTCATCCCGTTGGTTCTGCCAAAATGGACGACTACACATTTATCCGCGTTGAAGTCCATCTGCCACTTCTCCACCCAGTCCTGCATCCTATCTATGTCCTGCTGCAACTTTTGCCATCCTTCCAGATCATCCACAACACCACCGACCTTCGTGTCATCAGCGAACTTACTTACCCATCCCTCCACTTCCTCATCCAGGTCATTTATGAAAATGACAAACAACAAGGGTCCCAGAACAGATCCTTGAGGCACTCCGCTGGTGACTGACCTCCATTCAGAAAAAGCCCCATCCACAACCACTCTCTGCCTTCTGCAGGCAAGCCAGTTCTGGATCCACAAGGCCAAAGGCCCTTGGATCCCATGCCCTCTCACCTTCTCAAGAAGTCTTGCATGGGGGACCTTATCAAACACCTTGCTGAAGTCCATGTACACTACGTCCACGGCACTTCCTTCGTCAATGTGTTCAGTCACATTATCGAAGAACTCAACTAGGCTTGTAAGGCACGACCTGCCCTTGACAAATCCATGCTGACTATTCCTGATCATGTCAAACCTCTCCAAATGTTCGTAAATCTTGTCCCTCAGAAGCCTCTCCATCAGCTTACCAACCACTGAGGTCAGACTCACCGGTCGGTAATTTCCCGGGCTATCTCTGTTCCCTTTCTTAAAAATAGGAACTACATCCGCAATCCTCCAATCCTCTGGAACCTCTCCCGTCTCCATTGACGACGCAAAGATCATCGCCAGGGGCTCTGCAATCTCTTCCCTCGCCTCCCACAGTATCCTGGGGTACATCCCATCTGGTCCCGGCGACTTATCTACCTTGATAGAATTCAAAAGTTCCAACACATCCTCCTCCTTAATATTCACGTACTCAATCCTTTCCATCTGCTGCAAATCCATAACAAAATCTCCCAGATCGGCTTCCACCGTGAATACTGAGGCGAAGTACTCGTTAAGCACCTCCGCCATTTCTTCTGGTTCCACACAAACCTTTCCCCCCTCACCTTTTATAGGTCCTATCCCTTCTCTTCTTATCCTTTTACCTTTCACATATTTATAGAAGGCCTTGGGATTCTCCTTAATCTTACCCGCCAAGGTCTTCTCATGACCCCTTCTGGCTCTCCTAATTTCCCTTTTAAGTTCCCTCCTACAGTCCTTATACTCCTCAAGATCTTTAACATCTCCTAATTCCCTGAACCTCTTGTACACCTTCCTTTTCTTCCTGACTAGGTTCAACACATCCTTTGTGCACCACGGTTCCCTCGACCCACCAAAACCCCCTCGTCTCATCGGAACGTTGTCATTCAGAGCTCCAGACACACATTCCTTGAATATCTGCCACCTTCCTTCGGTACTTTTCCCTAAGAACGCCTCCTTCCAGTTTATTTGTCCAAGTAACTTCCTGACTTCTTCGTATCTCCCCTTACCCCAGACAAACACCTTCCTAGCCTGCCTGATCCTATCTCGTTCCAACGCAATTGTGAAGGAGATAGAATTATGGTCACCATATCCAAGATGCTCTCCTACCGAAAGATCCATCACCTGCCCTGGTTCATTTGCCAGTACCAGGTCAAGTACAGCCTCTCCCCTCGTAGGCTTGTCCACATACTGCGTCAGGAAACCTTCCTGAACACACCTAACAAACTCCTCCCCATCTATACCCCTTACCCTAGGGATATTCCAGTCGATGTTTGGGAAATTGAAGTCTCCCATCACGACAACTCTGTTATTAAAACATCTCTCCAGAATCTGTTTCCCTATTTGCACTTCAACTTCCCTGTCACTATTGGGCGGCCTATAGATTACACCCAGCAAAGTTTTTGACCCTTTGCTGTTCCTAACTTCCACCCACAGAGATTCTGTAGACAATCCCTCCACGACATCCTCTTTCTCTGTAGCCATGACACTATCCCTGATCAACAGTGCCACACCACCACCCCTTCTGCCACCCTCCCTGTCCTTCCTGAAGCACCTGAAGCCTGGCACCTGAAGTACCCAGTCCTGTCCCTGAGACATCCAAGTCTCCGTAATGGCCACCACATCACAATCCCAAACAGCTATCCAAACAGATAGCCTAGGACTTTTCTTTCTGGAGCGTAGGAGGCTGAAGGGTGATCTTATAGAGGTCCATAAAATAATGAGGGGCAAAGATCAGTTAGAAAATCAATATCTTTTCCCAAAGGTAGGGGATTCTAAAATGAGAGGGCATAGGTTTAAAGTGAAAGGGAAGAGCAGCAATTTTTTCACGCAGAGGGTGGTGACTGCCTGGAACAAGCTGCCAGAGGTAATACTAGAGGTGGGTACAATCTTGTCTTTTGAAAAGCATTTAGACAGTTACATGGGTAAAATGGGTATAGAGGGATATGGGTAAAATGGGTATAGAGGGATATGGGTAAAATGGGTATAGAGGGATATGGGCAAAATGGGTATACAGGGATATGGGTAAAATGGGTATACAGGGATATGGGTAAAATGGGTATAGAGGGATATGGGTAAAATGGGTATACAGGGATATGGGCAAAATGCAGGCAATTGGGATTAGTTTCAGGGTTAAAAAAAAGGTGACATAGACAAGTTGGGCCGAAGGGCCTGTTTCCATGCTGTAAACCTTTATGACTCTATGACTTAAACTGCACATCTTCAGACACTAAGGGACAAATTGGCATGGCCAATCCACCTACACCTAGGTAGGGAGGCATGGTAGCACAGTGGTTAGCACTGCTGCTTCATCATGCCAGAGACCTGGGTTCGATTCCTGGTTTGGGTCACTGTCAGTGTGGAATTTGCACATTCTCCCTGTGTCTGCGTGGGTTTCCTCCGGGTGCTCTGGTTTCCTCCCATGTTCTGAAAGATGTACTGTTTAGGTGCATTGACCCGAACAGGCCCCAGTCTGTGGCAACAATGGATTTTCACAGTAACTTCATTGCAGTGTTAATGTACTTGTGACTAATAAATAAAAATAATAAGTATACTACATATCTTTGGATACTAAGGGGCAATTTAGCACGGCCAATCCACCTAACTCTTACATTTCTGAACACTAAAGGACAATTTAGCCTGGCCAGTCCCCTTAACCTGCACGTTTTTGGACACTATGGGACAATCTACCATGGCTAATCCCCTAACCTGCACATTCTTGGATACTGAGGAGCAATTTAGGATGCCCAATCCAACTACACTACACAACTTTGGACACTAAGGGGCAATTTGGAATCATAGAGGAAATCATAGAAACCCTACAGTGAAGAAGACCATTCGGCCCATCGAGTCTGCATCAACCACAATCCCATCCACTCCCTAGCCCCATATCCATACCCCCCATATCCCTACATATTTACCTGCTAATCCCTCTAACCTACGCATCTCAAAACTCTAAGGGTTGATTTTTTTTAGCATGGCCAATCAACCTAACCTGCACATCTTGGGACTGTGGGAGGAAGCTGGAGGAAACCCACACAGACATGAGGAGAATGTGCAAACTCCACACAGACAGTGACCCGAGCTGGGAATCGAGCCCAGGTCCCTGGAGCTGTGAAGCAGCAGTGCTAACCACTGTGCTACCGCACCACTGTGCCACAATTTAGCAAGGCCAATCCACCGAATTTGCACATCTTTGGACACTGAGACACAGGGTGTGGTGGAAGTCTCCTGCGAGAGTCGAGGACCCCCCCCCCCCAACCATCCTCATCAATGGACTGTCCAGCACTCACTCTCCGGCCAACCCCAGGAAGGTAAGTGGGTAGAATCCATACCGTGCAGACGAGTCCATTCAGTCCATCGGGTCTTCATAGATTCTCTGACAGAGAGTCTTACCCAGGCCCTATCTCCATAACCCCACACATTTACCTTGGCTAATCCATCTAATCCATGAATCTTTGGACACTAAGGGGCAATTTAGCATGGTCAATCCACCTAAAATTAGGTAGGACGGCACGGTAGTACAGCGGTTAGCACTGCTGCTGCACAGTGCCAGAGACCCGGGTTCGATTCCTGGATTGAGTCATTGTCTGTGTGGGGTTTACATGTTCACCCTACGTCTGCTTGGGTCTCCTCCCACATTCTGAAAGACATGCTGGTTAGGTGCATTGACCCAAATAGGCGCCAGACTGTGGTGACTAGCAGATTTTCACAGTAACTTCATTGCAGTGTTAATGTAAGCCTTACCTGTGACAAATAAATAAAAAATAATAAATAACCGACACATCGTTGGACACTAAGCGGTCATTTAGCACGGCCAATCCTCCTAACCTGCACATCTTTGGACACTAAGGGACAAGTTAACATGGCCAATCCACCTAAAGTACACATCTTTGAATGTTAAGGGCAATTTAGTATGGCCAATCTCCCTAACCTGCACATCTCTGGACATTAAGGGACAATTTAGCATGGCCAATTCTGTCCATGGTCTGTCCAGCGCCCACTCTCCTGCCAGGCAGGTAAGTGGGTAGAATCCATACCATGCAGAAGAGGCCATTCAGCCCATCGGGTCTGCACAGACTCTCTGACAGAGTGCCTTGCCTAGGCCCTACCTACATAACCTCACACATTTACCATGCCTAATCCATCTAACCCACACATCTTGGGACACCAAAGGACAATTTAGTACGGCCAATCCACCTAACCTGCACATCTTTGGACATGAAAGAGCAATATCAGGCTGGCCAATCCCCATAGCCTGCACATCTTTGGACGCTAAGGGGTAGTTTAGCATGGCCAGCCCACCTAACCTTGGGTAGGGTGGCAAGGTAGCACAGTGGTTAACACTGCTGCTTCACAGCGGAAGGGACCCGGGTTCGATTCCCGGCTTGGGTCGCTGTATGTGTGGAGTTTGCATGTTCACCACAAGTCTGTGTGGGCTTTCTCCCACATTCTGAAAGACATGCTGGTTAGGTGCATTGACCCGAATAGGCACCGGACTATGGCGACTAGCAGATTTTCACAGTAATTTCATTGCAGTGTTAATGTAAGCCTTACTTATGACTAATAAATAAAATAATAAATAACAACTACCCATCTTTGAGACACCAAGGGCCCAATTTGGCATGGCCAATCCCCTAACATACACATCTTTGTACACAAAGGGGCATTGTCAGGTTGGCCAATCCCCTAACCTGCACATCTTTGGACACTAAGGGGCAATTTACCATGGCTAATCCCTCTAACCTGCACATTCTTGGATACTAAGGAGCAATTTAGAATGCCCAATTCACTTGACCTGCACATCTTTGGACATTAAGGGACAATATAGCATGGCTAATCCACCTAATGTCAGAAAGGGCAGCATGGTAGCATACTGGTTAGCACTGCTGCTTCACAGTGTAAGGGACCCGGGTTTGATTCCCGGCTTGGGTCACTGTCTGTATGGAGTTTGCACGTTCTCCCCGTGTCTGTCCTCTGGATGCTCTGGTTTCATCCCACATTCTAAAAAATGTGCTGGTTCGGGTGCATTGACCTGAACAGGTGCCGGTCTGTGGCAACTGGGGGATTTTCACAATAACTTCATTGCAGTGTTAAGGTTAGCCTTACTTGTGACCAATAAATAAAAATACATAAGCTACATATCTTTGGACACTAAGGAGCAATGTAACATTACCAATCCCCTAACCTGCAAACTTTGGATAGCAAGGGCAATTTAGCATGGCCAATCCTCCTAACCTGCACATCTTTATACATTGAGGGACAATTTAACATAGCCAATCTACAGCTATGTTAAATGACACATGTTTGGTCACTAAGGGGCAATTTAGCATGGACAATACACTTAACCTTCACATCTTTGGACACTAAGGGACAATTTATCATTCCCAATCCCCCTAACCTCCGCATCTTTGGACACTAAGGGACAATTTAGCATGGCCAATCCATCTAACCTACACATTTTTGGACACTAGGGGACAATTTAGCACGGCTAATTACCCTAACCTGCACATTTTTCGACACGAAGGAACAATTTGCCTTGACCAATCCACCTAATCTGCATATCTTCAGGCACTAAGAGACAACTTATCATGGCCAATCCACCTAACCTGCACATCTTTGGACACTGAGGGGCAATTTACCATGTATAATCCCCCTAACCGGCTCATCTTTGGACTCAAAGGGCAATTGAGAATGGCCAATCCACCTAACCTGCACATCTTCGGACATTAATGGTCAATTTGGCATGGCCCATCCATCTAACCTGCACATCTTTAGATACTAAGGAGCAACTTAGGATGGTCAATCCATCTAACCTGCACATCTTTGGACACTAAAGGGTAATTCAGCATGGTCATTCTCCCTAACCTGCAGATCTTGGACACTGAGACGAGAACATAGAACATTACAGCGTAATACAGGCCCTTCGGCCCTCGATGTTGCGCTGACCAGTGGAACCAATCTAATGACCCTCTAACCTAAACTATTCCAATGTTATCCATATACCTATCCACTGACCATTTGAACGCTCTTAAAGTTGGCGAGTCCACAACTGCTGCAGGCAGGGCATTCCATGCCCTTACTACCCTCTGAGTAAAAAACCTACCTCTGATATCCATCCTATAATTACCACCCCACAATTTAAAGTTATGTCCCCTCATGTTAGCCATCACCATCTGAGGAAAAAAGCTCTCACTGTCCGCCCTATCTAACCCTCTGATCATCTTGTATGCCTCAATTAGGTCACCTCTTAACCTTCTTCTCTTTAATGAAAATAACCTCAAGTGCCTCAGCCTTTCCTCATAAGACCTTCCCACCATACTAGGCAACATCCTGGTAAATCTCCTCTGCACCCTTTCCAATGCTTCCACATCTTTCTTATAATGTGGCGACCAGAACTGTACGCAATACTCCAAGTGCGGCTGCACCAGAGTTTTGTACAGTTGCAACATGATCTCACGGCTCCGAAATTCAATCCCTCTACCAATAAAAGCTAACACACCGTATGGTTGAAGTCCCCCGCAAGAGTTGAGGACCCCCACCCAACCTCGCCCACGGCCTATCCAACACCCACTCCCCTGCCACCCCCAGGAAGGTAGGTGGGTAGAATCCATACCATGCAGAAAAGGGCATTCAGCCCATTGGGTCTGCACAGAACCTCTGACAGAATCTCTTACGCAGGCCCTGGCTGTGTAACCCCACGCATTTACCATGGCTAATTCATCTAACCCACACATCTTTGGACACTAAGGGGCAATTTGGCATGGGCAATCTACCTAACCTACACATCTTTGGACACTAAGGGACAATTTGGCATGGCCATTTCATCTAACCTACACATCTTTGGACACTCAGGGGTAATTTAACATGGTCAATCCTCCTAACCTGCACATCTTTGGGCACCAAAGGGCAATTTATCATGCTCAATTCCCCTAACCTCCACATCTTTGGATACTAAGGGACAATTTGGCATGACCAATCCACCTAAGCTGCACATCTTTGGACACCAATGGGCAATTTAGCAAGGCCGCTACACCTAACCTGAACATCTTTGGGCTTTGGGAGGAAACTGGAGGTCTTGGAGGAATCTCTTACTGACACGTGCAGATTCCACAGAGTGTCCGAGCCAGGAATTGAACTCGGGTCCCTGGAGCTGTGAAGCAGCAGTGTGAACCACTCTACCACCATGCTGTAGAGGTGGAACCTAACTAGACAAGGGGCAGTGATATGGCGTAAGTGGATGCCCTGCCCACTCAGGCACTCTGAGTCATTCTGACCACCAGGTGCTTTTGGTGTCCAGATCACCAACAATCTGTCCTGATGCCCACATTATAGTTAAGAAAACACACCAACCCTTCTACTTCCTCAGAAATTCAGCATGTCCACTACGCCTCTCAGAAGCACCACAGAAAGCATTATTTCTGGTTATATCACAGCTAGGTATGGCTCCTGCTCTGTCCAAGACCACAAGAAACCACAAAGGGTTGTGAACGAAGCCCAGTCCATCATGCAAACAAGCCTCTCATTCATTGACTCTGTCTAAGCTTTCTGCTGCCTCAGCAAAGCATCCAGCATAATTAAGGACACCACATTCCCCGGACATTCTCTCTTCCACCTTCTTCCATTGGAAAAAAGATATAAAAGTCTGAGGTCACGTACCAACCAACTCAAGAACAGCTTCTTCCCTGCTGCTGTTAGACTTTTGAATGGATCTACCTTGCATTAAGTTGATCTTTCACTACACCCTAGCTATGACTGTAACACTACATTCTGCATTCAATCATTTCCTTCTCTGTGAATGGTATGTTTTGTTTGTGTAGTGTGCAAGAAACAATATTTTTCACTTTATGTTAATACATGAGAATAATAAATCAAATCAAACCTACCTGCTGCGCTGCCTTCAGGAATCAATGGACCTGCTCCTCAAGGTCCCTCTGTACATCCTAGGGTCCTACTGTTCAGTGCAGCCCCAATAACACTCAAGAAACTCAACACCATCCAGGACAAAGCAGGGCTGTTTGATTGCTGTCCCTTCCAAACATTCACTCCCACTGCTACCAACATTCAATGGCAGCCGTGTACACCATCTGCAAGATGCACTGCAGGGACTCACTGAGATTCCTTCGAAGTGCCTTCTAAATCCCTTGACCGTCACCATCTAGAAGAACAAGAGTGGCAGATACCTGGAAATTCCACCACCTGGAGGTTCTCCCCTCCAAGTCACTCAACATCTTGACTTCACAGAATTGTTACTGTGCAGTAGGAGGTCATTTGGCCCACTGTTCTTGCACCAGCTCTCCAAGGAGCACCATGTCCAATCTCCTTATGATTTTGAAATCTCCATCAATCTCCTCATGGCCTTCTTCTCTCCAAAGAGGACAGTTCCAACCTCTCCTATCAAAGGATCCCTACAGTGCAGAAGGCGGCCATTTCATCCATCGAGTCTGCACCAGACAACAATCCCACCCAGGCCTATTCCTGTAACCCCCACATATCTCCCTGCTACTGCACAGCCAATCCACCTAAACTGCACCAAGGGGCAACTTAGGGGGGCCAATCCATCTAACCTGCATATCACTGGATTATGGGAGGAAAACCAGAGCACCTGGGAGGAAACCCACAGGCACGGGAAAAATGTGTAGAGTTTGCACAGTGACCCAAGCTGGGAACTGAACCCAAGTCCCTGGCACTGAGAGGCAGCAGTGCTAACCACCGTACCACCCTGTGTAGGATCCATCTCTGGAAAATATATCGAACATTCCTTCACTACCACCGAGTCAAAAATCCTGGAGCACACTCCCTGGGGCGGCAAAGGTAGCAGTGGTTCGCACTGCTGCCTCACAGTGCCAGTCACCCGAGTTCAATTCACTTGGGTCACTGTGTGTGCAGAGTCTGCACATTCTCCCGTGTCTGTGTGGGTTTCCTCTGGTTGCTCCAGTTTCCTCCCACAGTCCGAAAGGCATGCAGGTTAGGTGCATCGGCCATGCTAAATTCTCCCTCAGTGTACCTGAACAGGTGCCTGACTGTGGCGACTAGGGGTTTTCAATGTAACTTCATTGCAGTGTTAATGTAAGCCTACTTGCGCAATAATAAATAAACTTTAACAGCACTGTGGATGCGTCTGCAGGTCAGGGATTAAGAAGGCAGCTCACCACCTTCTGAAGGGACAATTAGAGATGGGCAATAAATAGCCAGCAACTGGTCAGCGTCTTTTATTTTTCAGAGTTGAAGTGTTTAATACTTACAGTCACACACTTGAGGTGAGAGGGGGAAGTTCAAAGGAGATGTGAGGGCAAGTTTTGATTTATTATTGTCGCACATAGCAGTATACAGTGAAAAGTATTGTTTCTTGCACACTATACAAAACATACAGTACACAGGGAAGAAAAGGAGAGAGCTCAGAACGTAGCACTGCAGTCATAGCAAGGGTGTCGACAAAGATCAGGTTAATGCAAGGTTGGTCCAATAAGAAGTAGGTGTATGGAACACAGAGCCAGGAGTGGTGGTGCAGACAGATACGATCAGGGCATTTAAGGGGCTTTTAGATAAACACGTCCTTTCGGTTGTATCGCAGCTTGGTATGGCTCCTGCTCTGTCCAAGACCGCAAGAGACACAGAGGGTCGTGAACGTCGCCCAATCCATCACACAAACCAGTCTCCCGTTCATGGACTCTGTCTACACTTCGTACAGCCTTGGAAAAGCAGCCAGCAGTAATTAAAGACCCCACGCACCCCGGACATTCTCTCTTACGTTTTCTTCCATCAGGAAAAAGAAACAAACGTCCTGAGTTCACGTACCAACTGACTCAAGAACAGTGGGGAGGGTGGCCGGGGCGGTGGGGGGGGGGGGGGGGGGGTTGAGGGCGGTGAGGGACAGTGGGGGGGGGGGGGGGGTGAGAGACAGTGGGGGGGGTGGTGAGGGACAGTGGGGGGGGTGGTGAGGGACAGTGGGGGGGTGGTGAGGGACAGTGGGGTGGTGAGGGACAGTGGGGGGGGGGTGGTGAGGGACAGTGGGGGGGGTGGTGAGGGACAGTGGGGGGGGGGTGGTGAGGGACAGTGGGGGGGGTGGTGAGGGACAGTGGGGGGGGTGGTGAGGGACAGTGGGGGGGGTGGTGAGGGACAGTGGGGGGGTGGTGAGGGACAGTGGGGGGGGTGGTGAGGGACAGTGGGGGGGGTGGTGAGGGACAGTGGGGGGGGTGGTGAGGGACAGTGGGGGGGTGGTGAGGGACAGTGGGGGGGGTGGAGGACAGTGGGGGGGTGGTAGGACAGTGGGGGGGGGGTGGGGAGGGACAGTGGGGGGGGTGGTGAGGACAGTGGGGGGGGTGGTGAGGGACAGTGGGGGGGGTGGTGAGGGACAGTGGGGGGGTGGTGAGGGACAGTGGGGGGGTGGTGAGGGACAGTGGGGGGGGGGTGAGGGACAGTGGGGAGGGGGTGAGGGACAGTGGGGGAGGGGGGGTGAGGGACAGTGGGGGAGGGGGTGTGAGGGACAGTGGGGGAGGGGGTGTGAGGGACAGTGGGGGGGGGGGGGGGGGTGAGGGACAGTGGGGGAGGGGGGGTGAGGGACAGTGAGGGCGGGTGAGGGACAGTGGGCGGGGGGGGGGTGAGGGACAGTGGGGGGGGGGGGGGGGGTGAGGGACAGTGGGGAGGGGGGGTGAGGGACAGTGGGGGGTGGTGAGGGACAGTGGGGGGGGGGTGAGGGACAGTGGGGGAGGGGGTGTGAGGGACAGTGGGGGAGGGGGTGTGAGGGACAGTGGGGGAGGGGGTGTGAGGGACAGTGGGGGAGGGGGGTGAGGGACAGTGGGGGAGGGGGGGGTGAGGGACAGTGGGGAGGGGGGTGAGGGACAGTGGGGGAGGGGGTGAGGGACAGTGGGGGGGTGGTGAGGGACAGTGGGGGAGGGGGGGGTGAGGGACAGTGGGGAGGGGGGTGAGGGACAGTGGGGGAGGGGGGGTGAGGGACAGTGGGGGGAGGGGGGTGAGGGACAGTGGGGGGGTGGTGAGGGACAGTGGGGGGGGTGGTGAGGGACAGTGGGGGGGGGGTGAGGGACAGTGGGGAGGGGGTGAGGGACAGTGGGGGAGGGGGTGAGGGACAGTGGGGGAGGGGGTGAGGGACAGTGGGGGGGGTGAGGGACAGTGGGGGGGGTGGGGAGGGGGATGAGGGCTGGGGGGGCAGGGGGGTGGGGTGAGGGTCCGGGGTGGGGGGGGGGCGAATGAAAATGGGCCGAGCGGCCGCCATTCCGCGCTCGGCTTTCCGGGCGCGTGCGCGGATGCAGACCCAACGGCTGTCTCTAAGATGGCGGCCCCGTTGCCCTGGTAACCCCAGGCCGCCAGTGAGAGACAATGGGGGGGGGCGGGGACGGCCCCAGAGCCCAGCCCCCGCGAGCGCCCCATTCACCGGGAGGCGGGGGGGCCACGCGGCCGCCGGACAAACAGCTCCGCCGTCTCCTTCTGGCGGCCAAAAGCTCCAGGCCGGACCTGCGCGTGCGCTGGGGCCGGCACCGTGTCTGGACATGCGCAGCGCCCGCCGGACCCGAGCATGCGCACTCAGCACCCACGAATCCGAGCATGCTCCGTGGTTCCAGCTCGGCGCTGAGAGAGTAGGAGGCCGCATTTCTCCCGTTGCCGGGAGGGGAGGGAAGGGGGGAGGACCGGGCCGAGCTGAGCCGGGCGCGGAGCCAACCCCCCCTTCCCACAACGCCTGCCGCCTAATTGCTTGCCAAGTGAGGTCACCGACAATAATCAGTTGCCTGCGGCCCCCTGAAGGGGAAATCTTCGTGTACAACGGGGCCTGGGGGTGGGGGCGTGCAGGGGAGAGAGGAGGAGGGGGGGGGTTGGTAGAGAGGGCGGGCCGGTTGCAGCCGCGCGGAGCAGGCCGGGAGTGCGGCGTC